>NC_056733.1:1726505309-1726707809 GCF_019279795.1 Protopterus annectens
GATAACAGATGTGAAATAGCCGAGAGGCTGGGGTGCAAATCCATACCCCTACATGTGACATCAATGCCAGCTGAAGTACGTTAGCAACCCTTGTATTACCCAGGGAACACTCTCAACCCATGTCTCATACACACACACACACACACACACACACACACACACACACACACACACACACACACACACACACACACACACTAGCCTAGGCAACACCCACTATGCTGGTAGTACCCTGCATATTGTCCACTAATATTAACTATGGTTTGATTGCAGTCAGCTACAGAGGGCATGGCAACCTGTCCATCACTCCAATAGGCACGTACATGCCAACAGTGTACCTCCCCCCTGCTCCTCACTGGACACCTGCAACACCTGTGGTGCCAGCAAATGTGATCCACAAAGGACATACCATGCCTGAAACACAAGCCCTACATGGACAGATGCCATTGACACCAGGGAATATCGGTATCATGCTATCAGTGTAGGTGCAGGGTCAACCTGCTGCCCATTAACAGTTCCCGCCATATGAGGCCAGGACTGGCACATCTGATGATAACAATCTGTGTACACAACATGGGCCAGATACCCCAGGTACAGTTCCACATGTCACTGTACATTCATGTGGGAGGTGTGCACATCCCAGATGCCATCCATGTCATGCACTAAGGAATACATACATGGCAAGCAATGCACAGCATTGGCCACATGCAATAGTCACTCAGGTGACTGGATTGTGAATACAATACCCACCTGTGTGGGCAAATCCTGACACTACACCCCTGAGCCACAATGCAGACCATTGTCATGTGGCCTTGTGGCAAGGTATACCCATCACCTAGCCTTGTTTAGCCATCTGGCACTGTCGACCACTACACACCCATGAAGCAATGCACCCATGCATGTCAATACTGGCACCCAAGTGTGTTTGTGTGTGTGTGTGTGTGTGTGTTGAATGATGTGTATAACCACATTCACACTCACTACAACCCCCATTGGCATACTGAAACATGCTGTCTGATGTCAGACACCTCCTCATACCCTTTGCCCATATAACCTCCGTATGACCCCTGCGGTGCATGTGATACCTGCACAGTACTGAGTAGTGGCTATCCCACTAGTGATGACTTGTATTCCTGGCCCTGCCAAGTGTGTCATTGTGTGTGCATCCCTGTGAGAGTGTGGCTGTGTTGATGCTGACACCTGTTCATGCAGACAGGCATGTGTACTACACCTTCCTCGTAGCTACCATATCCCTGCTGCAGCTGTCACTCACCATCATATACATGTTGTGAGGGCTTGTCAACATGTAACCTATGTGGTGCATCCAATAACTGCATGGACATGTGATAGCACTACATAGTCATCAAGGGTTTGGTAGGTGTGTGACAAACATGCTTAAGTTTTACTCTCCCATCCCTCCCTGTTTTTTTTCTTTGCCTCTGTCTGCCTCTCTCACTCCCTCTCTGGTGGATGTGGAGAATCGTACCTGCTTTGCTTAGGCAGCAGCATGTGTATTTTAAGTGTTGCTTATGATCAGTTGATGGCCTCTGCACTAATTGCAGCCCTACTCTAGCTGATTGCATGTGGCACAGCTGTGGTAACATTCCCATAGCCAATTGCATGGAAACACACTCCAATATCTAGGAACATCTTGTTGGTGTTGGGCCTTTCATTCATTGTGAGCAGGAACTCTATCTGTTGTTTGTCAAACAGCATTTCAGATGGATTGGGGATTTACCTCTAACAACATACACTGTGGAATCAGGCCAACATACAGGAGGGGGATGTGCCTGTCCTGCCTACAGATTGTAAGTGCTGCTATACTGCATTTTGAGTAATGTCGGTTTAACAGGGTGTGTGTGGATATGGCTGTCCTAAATGTTTTAATACCTGCCATATCAGTGCTATGTTCATGATGGGACCCCCATCTGTAGAGTCATCTGCAGACTGGGCCATGTGTGGTGCCTTTTGTTTCATGTGCTACCCACAGTGCACCTATCTGTGAACTGCAGAAGGTAGTGTGAGGATTGCAGTCTGTAGATGGTGACAGCCATGAGAGTTACTGACTTCATATCCCTCATAGGACATATGTTGCAACATCCCTGTTACAACAGTAAACATATGAGGTTATCACAGCAACATGTCAATAATGGCCCTGTGCATGTGCCTCCAGCCACAACCCTGTCAACCTTTATACATTGACACACTAACCCACGCACGTTCAAGCTTGCACGGCCCAACAGCAGAACAGGAACAAACAAGAGCCAGCAACCGGTTCCCAAAAGCTTAATGAAGTAAAAATAGTGTCGAAGACACAAACACTCTCCAAACAGAAAAAACCTCAAACTAGTTTCGGTGTAATACCTTCTTCAGTGAGGATAAAGACATAATGATTCCATAAGACATGCTCCTTATATATACATAGATAATTAGCCAATAACCAAATGGCTACCAATTAATTACAAAATCTGATTTAAAGACATGCATCACCCTCAAACCTAATAAATAAAGGTTCATAAATGCACTGACAGTGCATAAATAATACAGTTTAAACAAAAATGTTTAATGTCAATAACCATAATGTATGACCAAGATGTGGTGTATAATAACTTATGAGTGTATATATATTAATTTATTACAAATGGTCATTCAAACCTGGAGAAAAAAGGGCTCCCAGGTGAATGATCCAATATTTCTCTTTCATACTTAAAACACTCTGCCAGCCAGTCTGGTTGGACCTATTACCCTGTACTTTGTCAATAACACAAAATATAAATTTGGCAGATGGATGCTTAACAGTATGTTGATATAATGCATTACTAATTTTGTGAGTCCGAATGTCACTGCGATGTTCTCCTATTCTAGTTCTGAGGGACCGTGAGGTTTTACCCACATAAAAAGCCCGACACTGACATATAGCTAAATAAATCACCCAACATGTTGAACAATTGGCAAATATACGTATATCAAATATCTTACTAGTATTGGCACTAGAAAATTCCTTGGTTTTGTTAATACTTATACAGGAAGTGCAATGACCACACGGAAAAGTCCCCAACAACTCATCACCAGTAAGGGTAAGTTGTCTGTGTGTTGCACCTCCACTGTCCTGATGTTTATAATGAGAAAATAACGTGCCCAAAGTTTTGCCCCTCCTGTAAGAAATAGAACATTGGTCGGTCAAAATATGACGAAGATGTTCATTAGCCAACAGTATATTCCAATTATTGTTCAACACACTTCTAATCAATTGATGATTTTTCCCAAATGTGGTGATAAATCGAATGGTATCACCTTTAACAGTATCCCTACTCTGATATTTTAAAAGGTCTGATCTAGACTGCTGGTCTGTCCACACCCTGGCACTAGATATGTCGCTGATGGAATAACCTCTATCAAGAAATCTATGATTTAAATCCTTAATAGCATCTTCATGATCCTGAGGAGATGAATTAATACGTTTAAGACGCAGATATTGTGATTTAGGGATGTTGCGGATGGTGTGACGTGGGTGCATGCTTGACGAATGAAGTAACGTATTAAATTGTGGGTACTTCCTATGTATTTTAGTATTTAGGGTATTGTCCTCATTTCGATATACCGTGACATCCAAAAAGTCAATGGTAAACTTATGGTATGTGATAGAGAATTCAATACCCCAAACATTGCTGTTCAAATGTTCCACAAATTCCATCAAATAGTCAACATCCGCACGCCACACCATCCAACAATCATCAAGATAGCGTCTCCAAATATCCATCTCCTCTAAGTAAATATTGTGCAAAGGATCATATATAAGACATTCCTCCAGGTATGCCATAAAGAGGTCAGCATATATAGGGGCAAAAGAGGCCCCCATGGCTGTACCTCTAAGTTGCCAATAGCAATCACCCTGGAAGAAAAAAACATTTTTATTCAGAACATGCTCAGACAAACATACTAGTAACGTGTTAAATCCGGGTGGGTATAGATCAGATCTTTGAAGCCAATAATCCAACGCCTGTAGGCCAGCCCAATGGGGAATGCTCGTATAAAGGGATTTCACGTCTAAAGTGCACATTATCCATTCTGGATCTAATTGTGTATCAACAATAATGTTTAAAAATTCCGTGGTATCCTGTATGCGAGCTCTAACCATGGGCAATAATGGCTTAAGATATGATGTTAAAAAAAACGATAAGGGTTCTGTAAGGGATCCATATCCAGACACTATAGGTCTCCCAGGAGGAGCACTGAGAGATTTGTGGATTTTGGGTAACAGATAAAGAATCTGCTTTTGTGGATCATCAACTTGAAGATGACTTGCAGTTTTAGATGAAATAATACCTTCTTGTACTGCTTGTTGGATGAATGCGTCAATGTCTTGTTTAAACTGGGGTGTTGGATCTGTCCTCATGTGTTTATAGCACTCGGCATCAGACAATTGTCTTAATCCTTCCTGTACATAATAGTCATTATTCAGGACAACCACAGCGCCCCCTTTATCCGCCTGGATAATAACAATGTTATGATTTTGTCTCAATTCAGACAAAGCTTCCCTCTCAGAAGGTGTGATGTTGTCCTGAGCTATATTAATATTAAAATTAGGGAAATGTAGGTCCCTCAAAACAGCTTGTTGGAAAATCCCAACATTTTTATTCATTGGAGGCTGGAATGTTGATTTTTTAAAAGTAAAATCAGTAGATCTTTGAATGACAGGATTACTCTGATCATGAAAGAAAATTTTTAAATTCAACTTTCTACAAAAATCAATAACATCAACCGATACCAAATAATGGTCAGAGAAAAAACTTGGGACAAAACCCAATCCTTTATTGAGAATGCAATGTTGTTCCTTAGTAAGTATATGATCAGACAAATTCAGGACATTGTCAAAAGGTTCAACTATTTGTTCAGAAGTGCCTGAACTAACCCCGTCATAGAATCTGTATTTATATCTGCTCTTATGCTTCCTCCCCCCTCGGGATTTCCCAACATGTCTAAAGGGAACTTAGATTGATTTTTCTTTTTTACAGGGGATCTGACACTGGTGCCTCCCTCGCTGTCAGTGTAGGATGACTCCTCTCCTGAAGTGCTAGTATAACTAGAATCATGATGCTTTAAAATTGACCTAGGTCTTTTCTTTGATTTACCCACATTTACCATTGGTCCCGCGTCCCTGAATCTAACAGTCCTTTGAACCTGAAATGGTTGACCTCTCTCATAATCCTGTATGTCCCTAGAAAATTTTATACATATGTCATGCAGTAAGGGGTGCATATGTGCTGTACACCATAATTAGTGACATCATATATGATAACAAGCCAGTGAGATATCAGACTTCTACACATGGTATGTATAGTAGGGGTTATATTTGATGACATAACCTGGACATTCTGTGGTTGTGTGTACAGTACTGAGGTCTGTGCACTTATGATGATTGTCGACAGTGTGTATATTAATAATATGTACCTTGGCCTGTGCAATGACTGTGGTAGATGTCATTGTTCTTGGTCTTGTTCTATCTGATGTTACATGCTGCTCCACTGTATGTTACCCACTCAGCTTACATGTTTGTAGGGCCATACATGCAAATGTCCCATACCACAGACAGGCATTGGACCACACTGTGCAGTGGCACAGTATACATACATACATACATACATACATACATACATACATTCATACATACAAATGTTTCAAGTGAGGGCATTAAAGCCCTTCTAGCTTGCCAATATGCCAAAAGACTTGTTCCCATAATAAATGTCCAGGCTGTTCTTAAAAATATCTAAAGTAGTACTTGCTTTAATGTAATCTGGAAGTCTGCTCCAAGCATCAGCTACTCTGTCAGAGAACCAATTAGTACACTTCTCATTCCTATAGAATCTTCTAAATAGGTTATCTGACGATTCTCTGGTACTTTTTGATAACCGCAAACATTCTCAGAGGTTGTTATCCCTAATGCCCTATATACCTGAATAAGATCTCCTCTTAAATAACTGTAAGAGACACTGTACATGTTCAGATATTTTAGTCTTTCAAAATAACTTAGATTTTCACATCCATGGATGTCCTTAGTATATTTCTGCTGTACTCTTTCCAGTTTATTCATGATTGTTTTCCTATAGGGTTTCCATATTGCTATTCCATACTCAGGTTTGGGTCTAAAGTAACTAACAAACAATGACTTCATTATGTTTGATTTCCTAGACTTTGTAAATCTTTGTATACAACCTATAGTTCTATAACTATCATTAGCCAATTGGTTGATATGATTAGAAAAACTCATAGCTGAATCTACCCATATACCCAGGTCCTTAAATGAGTCCACAATTTCAATCACTGTGTGCTGTATTAAATATTCACCTTTCAGTTTATGTCTCCCAAATCTCATATGCTTAGTTTTTGATGTATTTATCAACATATTATTCTCCTGTGCCCAAATGGTCAATTTAGTCACATTATTTTGCAGACATGCCTTATCTGTAACACTTGTAATCAGTTTACCCAATTTCAGGTCGTCAGCATATAGACTGTAGAACAGATCAGATGAAAAAGTAAAGTCTTCAAGATAGAATCTAAACAAGTAAAGGCCTAGTACAGAGCCCTGTGGGACACCTTGACTGTAACCAAGGATTTTACCTGTCCAATCGGTGTGTGATACTTGCCATGTCCTATTTGTAAGCCATGCAGCTATCCGTCTTATCAACAGTACATCAATACCTAGTTGTATTAATTTATTGATCAGTGTTTTGTGCATGACCCTGTCAAATGCTGAAGTTAAATATATATAAATCACATCACTGCACAATTTTTCATTCATAGCTGTTATTATATTGTTATAGAACATCATGTTACAGGTGGCAATAGATCTATTTTCAACATATGCATGCTGATATATGGTTTCAAGTCCCAACCTATCCAGTTCTGACAATAACTTATCCAGTATTACCTTCTCCATTAATTTTCCACAACATGAAATTAGACTTAAGGGTCTATATGGTTCTGGGTTTGTCCTACTCCCCTTTCCCTTAAAGACAGGTTTAATAAGTATATGTCTCCAATTTTGATGAATCTTCCCATATTTATATGACTTAGTGAATAACAGATGTAATGGCAGTGTAAGTTCTTGCTTAAGTTTTCTCAGGTCATTGTTACTTATTCCATCTCCTCCCTGTGCTTTGTTTGGATCCAGTTTGCACGGTTCTTTTTCAATATAATCTAACTTGATTCCAGTATCTGGGGTAACCTGAATGTCACTAAGACAACTTACCATCCCTTTTGTGGAGCCAAACTGTTTTGCATAAGATTTTGTACATATATTATAATCTGTTGTGTCTGAGAATAAATTTTAGAATCTGCACACAGTTTATCAATTTGTATATCTTTACTCCTTCCACATCTTATGTATCTATAAAAAGGTTTCCTATTATGCTCAATATCTTTATATAAATTTTCTTCAAATTTTTCTTGATCTTGTCTAACACTATACTTAATCTGTTTGTCCAGCTCATGTAATATAGTTTTTCAAAGTTGTAGTTTGACCGCTCTTCCATTTCTTATATTTTTTTGTCTCTCATCTTAACCAGGTATCTTGTTCTTATGGAAATATACCCCCTGATGTTGCATGCCTAGATCCTGATTTTAAACATTTATTTGACTTTTTGCACTCAAACAATTTTTCTTTCAAACTGTTTTTCCACTGAACACCTCAATCCATTTAGTTTTATAGTAACTGTTTTGCTTCCCTATAATCTGTAATTAACCTTCTGTGCATTGGCTTAGATTTCAATTTGGAGAAATTATCTAGCAACAAATTAACTTTATGAACCCATGATCACTGCACATCAATGGTGGTAAAACTTGACTTGAAGTTAAAGTAATTTCTTTGGGAACACAAACAATATCTAGTATATTCCATCCCCTGGTAGGTTTTTTTACAGTCAGAAGCATTTGTTGTTCCTGAATATACTCTCTGAATAATTTCTTTACTAAAGTTGTTGAATCAATATTATTCCAGTCTGTTTCTGGTAAATTTAAGTCCCCAGCTAATATTATTCTTCCCTCCTGTGTTTCAGTGTTTCATGTAAGAAATGGATGAATTCCTCTAGGTCATCTGCACTTGACTTTGGTGGTCTGTTCACTCCAACAATTGTTATATGTTCCAGGGTTGTCTTTATTGTCACAGTTACATAGTCTGTAGTATTGGTCTTATCATTGAACATGTAATAATCACAAGTCTCATAGCTATCTTTAATCCCTATCATAACACCTCCACCTAATTTTTTGTTAGACTGTCTGTTACAGTAAAAACATTTATACCCTGCCAGAACTGGTTTCCAGTCATTGTTCTTTAACCATGTTTCGCAAACTATAACATCAATCTTGTGGGAACATAACAAATTTTCTAATAAAAAAACTTTATTATTAATGCTCCTAGCATTAACAACCATCAGAGATGCATCAAATGTTAGCTGGTAAAATATAATAACTTCTGCACAGCTCGAACAGAGTATAACACACATATAGCCAACACTAGTGTACCACCAAAATTCAGGCTTAATCCACTCGTAATGATAAAAACAAATCTTTTATTGAAAATAAGGTTTAGCGCTTTCATCTGTTAAAAATCAGACTTCCTCAGAACCTGAGTTCATTACGAGTGGATTAAGCCTGAATTTTGGTGGAACACTAGTGTTGGCTATATGTGTGTTATACTCTGTTCGAGCTGTGCAGAAGTTACTATATTTTACCAGCTAGCCTTTTTCCTTCTACAGTCCATTTCTGGTGTTAGTTGATTCATGCATCAAATGTTGCTATCTGTAAACTGTTACATTTTTGACCTGGCAAAAATCCTGGCTAGTGTTTGTCAAATATTGCAAAATATCTGCTGCGGAAATTTTCTTCCCTGAGCTAGACAAATGCACACCATCCTGTCTGAACACGTATGCCCAAAACAAGGCTTGGATGCTCTACACATTTCCATTTTTTAAAACAGGACATTTTTTCCATGTAGGTGTTTATCCAACATATATTTTCATTAACAGTGACCTGACTATCCTTTCTATAGGTGATTTGTGAAAAATATGTCCTAACACCAGTACAAGCTATACTATCTAAGAGGGCTGCCAGTTCCCGACTAACAGTTAGAGAATCTTTGTTGGTGACATCATTTGTACCAACATGAATAAAAACAGATCCATACTTCCTTACATTAAGGCATTCCAAGGCTTGTTTCACATATTCGATTTTTGCTCCTGGCAAGCATAACACTACTCAATGTTTATAATCATCTTTGCAAATGTAAATATCAGTTCCTCTAATAACTGAATCTCCAATTACAAGAATATCTTTGCTGACTATTTCTGAAGAATCTTCAGCTTCTAATACAGTCATTTCTGCTCTATCAAATGTTACAAAGGATAGATCTTCATCAGTATTAGTCTTATTAATTCTACTGTTTTCATTGCTTATTATATTCTCATCCAGCTGGCATTGTAAATCCACAGCTTGAGCCATGTAGTCAACATCTGTCTTTCTCTTTTTTTTTTCTTACAGTAATGTTCTTCAATCCTTCCACATTCAGTTTTGATTTCTTCCTTTTTACCTGCCATTTACCTCTTTTTTCTACCTTTTCGATTGGAAAGGTGATGCCTTTTTCTGTAGACTGAGGGTTTTCTGATAGATATCTTCATTCCCTGTCACCAGTGTGTTACATAACAAAGCAGAATCCTTTTTACTACGTATTCTCTTTCCTTTACAGTCATTAGTCAGTTTCTTTTTCTTCCTTCTTACTTGTTGAAAACTTCTTCCTTTCTTTCTTTTTTGTTTCCTTCTAAACAAACTGGATCCTCAGATTGTTGAGTATTTGCATCCACAATTCCATAGTTCTCAGGGGCCTCATCATGTTTCATAGGAATTGAATGTTCTTTGCAGAAAATATATGCATCATTCCCTAAATCTGTTGTATTTGTTCTATGCCTAACATTATTTAGTTCATCAGTCCAGTCATTAATATATGATACAACAGTTCTGCAAGCCATGCCAATTGCACATGTGTAATCATCATCATTATGTCGAGATTTGTTTCTAACAATGGTAAGCAAATCATCCAACTTTTGAAAGGAATAAAGATCACCAGTTTTATCAGCTGTTAACTTTAAATATGCATAGCATTTATTACACTGTACAAGATACTTGTGCATTAGCAAATCGTTAATTGCATACTCATTTAAGGAATCCATATTCAGCTTTAATTGAATAAAATATTGCAAAGGAAAAAATTACACCAAGTCAGTAGCAAAGAATTCAAAGGAACTTAAATCAACTTCTATGACAAAAATTATACCAGCAATATCCAACTAAATAATAAAATACAATAAAGTTGTTCTGACCATACAAGTTCTACCAGCCAGACAGAAGTTGTAATTTCTTTACATTGCTCACAAAGCGTGCAGCAGCTTCTGCTTACTATAGCTCGCAGTCACAACTCCTTTTAACAGTAAAAATAAATAAAACTTCTCTTACCAGTTAACTCCACAACAAATCACAAACCAAAACAGGATTGTTTAGATATGCTCAGATTTTTCCTCTCTGCAGTCTGTGTAAATTTATAGCTGTCGAGGCCCCTTGTGGTGGCTAGAGCTTGCCTGTCCAAAACCTATCCCTTTCTCACAACCAAAAGTGAAACTAAAGGTAAAACAACAAAATGTGAATCAAAGTAAAGCTTGTTAATAAGTAGTCTCTTCCTACCTACAAACAGTTAAAAATAGTGATAAATGCAATATGAATTCAAATAAAACTGCTCTTACCAGTCAACTCCACAACAAATCACAAACCATAGGTCTCAACCTCTTAAGTGGCCAATGTGGAACACAGACCCTAACAATGTGTGACAAATGGTCAAAATGTGGAACACCCTATTTTCGCACTGCTTAAAATGCGCCATTGCCATGGAGCTTGGTAGAACTGTAACATTCAATACCACACTTCTCAGATCCAAAAACCTTTGATAATCTGCAATACCATAACCACACCATAAGTAAATGAAACAGCACTTAGAAAATGTAGTAAATGTGACTTTTATTTTTGTAAACAGACATATTGCAATTCACACAAAGTTTAGACCAAGTTAAACATCCTATTCCTATCATATGTCTGATGTAGACTTACTGTAATACTGTATGCTGCTGTGGCTTTCTTGGCAGCCTCTAACACATGTAGTAAATGTGATTTTTATTTTTGTAAACAGACATATTGTAATTCACACACAGTTTAGACCAAGTTAAACATCCAATCATACGTCAGATGTAGACTTATTGTATGCTGCTGTGGCTTTCTTGGCAGCCTCTAAAACAGGTTTTGGCAGCTTAATATCACAGACATCCAGTTCTTCATTCATTTTAATTGCCAACAAAGAGTTCAGTGTTTTTACACTCAGAGACTGACGCAGTTCAGTTTTCACTTTCCGCACCATACTAAATGCCCTTTCCGCTTGTGCATTAGAGTGTGGCAAGCAAAGTAGGCTCATCATCAGCTGCTTAAAGAGTGGCAGTTTCCCTTCAGTGCAAAGGTCCTCAGAAGGTGTGCCCAGTACTGTGACACACATGAGTGGGGCCCATCTACTGGGCCTGTCAGATTCCCAGTGTCCTCGATCTGATATTGGGTGAACTCATCAATTAGTTGTTCGGCCTCAACATCATTTTCACATACACCCAGACGGAAGCCAACATCTCTGACCAGCCCTGAAGAAATGTCCAATTTTTGGCTGGATTAATAAGTAATGCAGCGTCTTTCAGTAAGTGATCCTGCATGGGAAACTTTTCAGCATTTTCTGCAGCACTGCAGCATAAAAGCTGCAACTTTTTATAAAAGTTAAATTCAATGACTGTGCCAGCAATATCCTCCTCATGGCTGTTCATGTACTGCTTTACTTCATAGCCAATACGAAGTTCACCATTTGGTAGAACACAGCTACTGTCAGTCAACACTGACACATCACTGTGTTTGATTAGTCTGACAGCAGATGCAGGTCTGAGGAGTCTGCCAGCATACTGCTGCAGGAGTTTATGCACAGTGGCATGCAGTGTCAGCAGCTGACTTTCTCTGCTCTGAAGCTGTATGTTGAACTCCAGTAAGGGTTCCAGTGCATACTTAAGGAACATAAAAATCATATGCACTTCATGACTCTGCAAGTTTTTAGAAATTAAGTCAATCTTAGCAGACCTTGGCTCTGCAGACAGAAAATATGAATTTAGAGCTGGCCACATGTCCAGGGTTCTGTTAATAACCTTACCAAGACTGAGCCATCTAGTAGGTGCATGTCTAATGATCTTGAGGGGGTCAGTATCTGTGAACAAAGCAAATTCCTGAAGTTTTTGTTGTCTTTGTGCACTGGAACTGAAATGGCAATACAGATCTGATACAAGTTCTTCAACTGGTGAATGTAGTGCTTTTACAGCAGCCTTACTACAGAGATCTGCCAAGTGGCAGAGACACCCCATGTTTACAATTGTGGGCTTCACCTCCTTTAAACGAGACAGCACAGAATTGTGTTTTCCAATCATTGAGGCAGCATTGTCTGAAGAAAAGCCCACAATGTTGGAAACTGGAATGTTAAATTTTGTCAGGCTGGACATTAAAGAATTAAACATTGCTTGTCCAGTTCGGACACACATTCTGGCATATCAAGGAACCTTGTCACATTTTTGCTTGCCTTTTCATCAAGGTAACCAACAAGGATGACTAACAGTTTGTCATCTCCCATGTCTGTGCTTTGGTCCATATACACACAGAATGGTGATTTCTGGCAGGCTGCTGCAGCATCATTCTGGTAATGAGGCCCCAGCACATCCGTGCAATGCATGCTGCCTTTGTCGCTCCACATGTCATTTTACGGAGAACATCTTGATCCTCTCCACACTTCTTCATAAATTTCAGGATGTGTTCTCCTGCTGCAAATGATAAGTTGTGTTTAGCAAGGAGAGACACAAAACCAACCTCTGCCTCAACCACCTTTGTACTTGCTAAACTCTGTGGTCCAAAGAAATCCACCATAGATCTTCCAGCTGCATGCTTGCAATTCTGCCTGTGTTTCTCACTGTTAGCATGTCGTTGCAGGTCATGTAGGCCCGATGATGGATTGTGAAATCCGTGTTACAAGTCTTGCAGAAGGCAAATTTCACTCCGCGCCTACTCATAGAAAGCCAGTCAAAGGCACTTGCCCAGCTTGGCTGAAAAATTGTGTATCTTCTCTTCTTTGGGGTGTGAGCTGTATCTACATCCCTGTCCTCACTGCAGTCTGGGTAGTCTATACCTAGCAGGTTTGCAAAACAGTGGTGTTAGACAATGAAACAAATGGGACTAAGTGCAGAAATGAAAATTACAAGATGTCCTCTCAATAGCAAAAATATAAGACAATAGGGCCATAACCTACCCATATCACTGGAAGTTTCCTGACTTTGCACCCTCTTCTCTTGCTCATCTCTGCTCCTTTTGTTTACTATAAAGGCTTGCATGCTTCACTTCCTTGCCTCAATGACACTTTCAATCCTCTGGTGCTCACTTGCCCACCTATCTTTATCCAAAAACAAAGTCAATTAGTTTCAGAGACGTACGAGGGTGACAAGCAGCAAAAACATACAAACACTTTAAAAAATGCTCTTAATAAACCTAGAAAGTTGCTACAAGGACCTGTCATTGCATACAGTCCCCCCCCTCAAAAAAAAAAGATATATAACTCCTGGGTCGGTCCTCAACTGTTTGGCATCTACTTCTCAGAAGTCCAGGCCAACACGGAGGGACTCTGGCTGACCAAGTTCGCAGACGACTGCAAGCTGGGAGATATTAACTCTCCAAGTGATGCAGACATCCTACAGAAAGGCCTCATTGAGACAAATGACTGGTGTCGAAACCATGGCCTTAAGCTTAATGCCAAAAAATGCATCGTCACCCCCTTTGGGAAAAACTCACTTCCCACTAATTACCAGATCGATGGAAGTCCACTGAAGGCGTTATAAGAGCTCTGGGGTTGATAGGAACCTCTCCTTTGACCAACACATTGCCACTGTGGTCAGAAAGTCATTCTATGTGGCACATCTCATTACCAAGGGTTTTGTATCCAGGAAGAAAGAGGTAACCATTTCTTTCCACTCTTCCCTCAGACCAATCACAGAGTATAATGCCCCATTTGGCACGTACCTCACTAGACACATGCAACAGCTGGATAGGCCACAAAAGTACCTCACAAAGAGGATCCTAGGCCTTAAACACGTCTTACACAGACAGACTCAAAAAAAAAAAAACTCCAGCTATTCTCTGTCTTATGTCGTCTACTTAACAGGCGATCTCTGCTTGACTTACAAAGCCATGTCTGACCCAGCTCTGTTAGAAATGCTGCATTTAAAGAAATCCCAATAGCTCCGCACAACACGCTCCAGAGACCTCAACCTCATTACCACAATCAACAGAACATGCTTGAAAGACAGGTTCATAACCCAGAGACAGCCAATGCTCTGGAATAGACTTCCCATACATGTCAAGCAGAGCACCTCACTGGCCCTCTTCAAGAGAAATCTTGATGAGTGGATGGGAAATATAAAGTTCACCCAGGGGATCACTCCAGTGGCTCTACTTGACAGAGGCACTGGGAGCTAACGTTAGGGCACAATACCAGGACACTTCTATGGGCTAGGCTTGTAAAGGCCCCAGGGCCATTAGCCTAGTACACACCTATGAACAAGAGTAGAGGTCCTACTACAGAAAAGTGGAATACCAGTGTTAACATTCTTGGATTCACAAAATAAAAGTTTTTCGAGTAAGTTAGCAAACAGCCTGTTATGTTAGCAGACATATTTTGAAAATTCTGAGCTACAGTGCTATGTAAGCCAGAATTCTCAGGACAAAATTAACAAAAGATGGTACGGTAAAACATTGTCTCTAAAGTATTATTAGCAATACAATTTACATCATGTAAATTAGCAGAAAATGTTAAAATGAATATGTGTTAAATTATCTCAAAATGGAAAGCAACCCTTTGTAAATGGAATCACTTTCCCACAGAGTTTGAGAACATAGTATACAAAAAAGCATTACAGATTTCCCACATTTTGAAATGAGCTTTTGTCTTCCAAAGCACCTAATGGAAACCTAAAATGCTCTGACTCCTGGACAAAAAAGCAAACTCTATTCCTACAATCCTTGTCAACAAGCATTAGAGTACTCTGTAAATCATAAAAACTACATTACATTTCACACGTATAGAAGCTTTATGAGAATAGAGCTGGTCTTCTACATTACCCAATGGAGTCCAAGTGAAAGAATGTAGTACAGGGACCAAGTGCTGACATATATCAAGGCCTGTTCTGCAGGCCCTAGTTCTATGGTATGCATGTCACAAAGGGAGAGACAATTTTAAAATGCATAACCCCTTACCCAAACTGGTCTGAAAACAGGACTGTCACATCAAACGAGTGATTACCTAAGTGCTAGTACATCAGGTCACACAGACCAAGTCAACCACAGCAAACTGTATAATTTTTCAGGACTAGCTAAATGGGGGGAGTTTAAGAAAAGGTGTCAACCCCCACCCCTTTACAAGCAGCATTAATGGAAAATACAGTGTGCCCATATAGGTGTTATGACACATAAGTAAACTTCTTAAACTGCACTATTTCAAACTGGGGGGGGGGGTACAGTAAAATAATGGCCAGCAAGGAAAATACGGCTAGAGACCAGGGAAAAGTGGTGTTAATATAGAACACTAGACCGTACCAGTTTATTATATAAATCTCAGTACGCTACGATGGTAGCATACTTTGATGGAAATGACCACGTTAACATTCTGGCTGATTTTAACAGCTGGTTTAAGTATGCTTGCTGGAGGAGCTGTTGTCCCCTTAATGCTAGGCAGATTTAGCTTAACAAAACAAATTATCCCCAACAGTGGAAGGGCCTGCTTCTTAGTACATGAACAACAGATTACAGAAAACACCATATCTCGTGTAACATCACCTGGCACTCTAGACCAGTAGTTACACAAGCTCTTTTGTTCACCAATGGTTACTTACAGCATGCAGCCAGAAATTTGATATTTGTTGACTGGGTTAGTCTGACTGGGCAGTGGAGGACTAAAGAAAAAAGCTCAAAAAAAAAATAGAACAGAGTTATGCTAAGAAAGCAAACAACGTGTTGCGTCTGAGGTAGAATGGGAGGCATGCAATGTAAGTAAGCGATTGCATTTGCTATATTATGAAGTAACGTTTCACATTTGGGTAACTTCTTTGAGGTTTAGGGTTAGTACATTTAAATGGAATTGGTTACGGACAGCAAGCAGGTATAACTTACATTTGCATTCCACAAAGACATGCAAATAAGTTACATCCATATGCTATAGATAAACAATGCCCAGCATTCAACATCATTTCTGCAAAAACACTTCCTGATGTCTGCTGAAGGATGACCATGATCTACATCTCTTAGGCATCTCCTAGAGCCTTCAGACAATAAAGAGGATGGGGACTGAACACACTTCAGATGGAATGGAGGCTCAATGGCTGCAAAGATAAATGGCAGAAAAACTAAAGAACTTGGGGATATTATCTGAAAATAATCTAAATCTCAACTAATAAAATGTTTTTTTTTAAAAAATGAAAAACTACACCCCAATGCAGAAGATCTGGACCTGGCCATTCCATAGGAGAAGCTTCCATGGTTACACGTCTGAACTTTTCACATCTGGTGGTAGTCTGAAGGAGCAGGCAAAAAATAGACTTTATAAGCAAGCACGGTCTCATTCAAGCTGCTGGATTTCTAAAAGCTCAGTCCTTTACTAGTGCCAAATTCGTTTTTCTCACCCCTATATAACCCAACACTGAATAAAGCCGCAATTTTTCAGGGGAAAAAACCCACAGCCGGACTGATTAAAGAAGAAGGCCAGTAGAAATATAAGTACAACTAACAAAACTGGCCTTACCATTCCAGAATCCCCTCCCCCAAAAACTCTTTCAAGAGAGTGAAAAACCAACTAAATGTTGACAAGACAACACCATGCAGACCCTCAGACATAGCTCTATAATCCTACACATCCTTACACTGCACATGTGCCGCTGCCCCCTCCTCTTTGGTTAGAAACACCCACAAAAATGCATTTTTTGTATCTGTTCTGTGTGAGACTCGCAAGTTACTGATTGTAAGGCTACTAATTTACACAAAGCCGACGTTGAAAACACGAAGAGGCACACATTATACACACAGTTTTTTTGTTCTACTTTATCCCCAATATCCAGACAATATTTTATTTGATTTACAGGTCGCCTGCTTTGCTTGCTTGACTAACCTGTGTTGTGACCAGACAGCCGCAAACGCAAACAGACTTCTCTCGCCGTCGCCGACCAAGTCAGTCACCTCTCCTGACTCCTGGCAGGCACTGGGGCAGGCTCCGACACCCGTCTTCTTCTCCCCTGATGAAATGTCTTCAATCTGGACTGGATTCTCTGCAACTCCGGCCTAGTATTGACTCCAACTCCAAGTTCTCCACAAAGCAAAATTCCCTCCCGATTCCTGGAAGCCTTTTTCAAGCCATTAATTTGGCGAAAAGGCTTGCAGGAACACGATAGTCTCCATTTGGGAGCTCTCATTGGCTCCGTTCTCCGTGATATTCTCTACTTGATTGACTCGTAGACCGAGTTTGCGATTGGCCGTAAATGCGGTCTACGAGCCAATCAAAATTAAAAATAGCAGCACAGCAGAGCTATGCATTGGTTTGTATACCGCAATGCCAATTGGCAGTAATTGCGGTACACAAACCAATCAAAAGCCTTGTAGCGGAGCCACAGCTGTTCAATGCGGAACAGCGGAACAGTGGCTTCGCTCTACATTAAATGCGGTGCGTTCCGCATAATCCGGAGCACTTGGATGCTCTGTCACAAACCAAGACAGGATTGTTTTGATATGCTCAGTATATGTAGGGTTAGTGTGTGAGTGGCACATGTGAGGTTGGTGTCGAATAGATAGTCCATATACTGTAATATTATGCTAGCTTACCATATGTGGCTGTGGCTGTGTTCACATTGGTTGTAGTTAAGCACTGTCACACAGGTGTATGTAACCCTGTGTTGTGGCATGCCTGTAGAACCTGCTATATATGCAGGTACATGTGCACTCCTCCATAGGAAATGTAGGCCAGTGTTGAGCCAGTCTGCCTATACCATGCACAGTGCTTTGTTACATGCCTAGCAGCTTAGTGTACTTACCCAGTGAGATGTAATGTCCGGATACTTTCCAGATGTACTGCTGCTGGGCCACTATAACAGTAATGTATGTCAGACAGAGCAGTGGGATGCTGTATAGATGTATGTCAATATCTAGTGGGTAGTATGTGGCCATGGCACGTCTGTCCCAGCGGTTATTATGTGGCAGGACAGACAGGGGTGTGTGAATGCATAACCTATGGGGGCAAATGTATAACAGTAGTTACATGTTATACCCATTTACATGGCTGTTAACATCCTCATTGTCAGGATTGGTCCACGTGTCTTGCACTACGTGTATACCTCTGGACTGTACTGAGTGTGTCAGATTGTCCGCATATATTGGCCAATATCTCTGCTGTTGTCCACAGGAGCATTATGTGCTAGCAGTGGTACTGTACTATGATGTCCTTAGGATGTCTGTCAGTAGCCAATGGCGCACATGTTAAAAGCAGATGTGACTTCCCACACACACCTTGTCTGTGAAGACAATCCCTATTACAGTAGCAATAGTCTACAAATATACCTGCTATACATACCTAACATCCCCTTGCACTACAAAGTTGGGACTATAGGGGCTGAGGTAGAGCTACACTCCATGTTCAGGACATATGGTGAAGATATATGTATATATAAGTATCCAGATATCTATATACATACATACACATATACATATCAACACACATAGATGGATATGTATATGTACACACACATATATATATATATATATATATAGATAGATAGATAGATAGGTAGATATATACATATAAACACCCATAGACAGTACAATATATGTCTACACATATACAGATAGAGATACATATGCACATATACGTATGGATATCTTCATATATATTGACAGTAGTAGGTATATCTGAATAGATATGTATGCACATATAGTTACTGATATCTACATATATACGAACATAACTAGGCATATCTGCACACATAGGATGTGCATACATATATAGCTATATATACATATATCTATATATGCATATATGTATATCCATATATACATATATCTATATATACCTATATGTATATGGGAGCGCTAAAGAATTCTGAAAGCCCAAACTCCTGAGACCAAACCCCTGAAAGTTAAAAATCCTGAAAACCCAGACACCTGAAAACTCAACATCCTGAAAACACACAGGATACCAACACATATTATATTCCAACACAAGTAGATATAGAAACAAATAAAACACAATCCATATCCCTCTTCTCCAAGTATAACTAGGGGGGAATGCCCCCTTGCACCTTCCATGTGGGGGGCTGTGCCCCCCACACCCCCTGCTACTTAAATATATCAACTCCGATATTGCAGTTAGTGTACTAGAGTGCAATCTCGGCATTGTTATATTTGAATAGCAGGGAGTGTAGAGGGGGTGCAGCTCCCCACATGGGGGTGCAAGGGGGCCTGGCCACCTTCATATAGTTGAAGGGTAATATGTTTCTGTATATACTTGTGCTGGAATATAGTAAGTGTTTGTTTCCTGTGTATTTAAAGGGTTTTGAGTTTCCAAGATTCAGAGTGTTCAGGAGTTTGGGTTTTCAAGTGTTTGGTCTCAGGAGTTTGGTCTTCAGGAGTCTGTAGTGCTTCTATATATGTGTATACGGAGAGATGTACACATGGCCATATATATGTAGCACTATAGAGATGTGTATACAGACATATGTATGAGTATACATGTGTATGTACATGTAGACATATATAGACCTATTTTATATATATATATATATATATATATATATATATATATATATATATATATATATATATATATATATATATAGATATATCTATCTATATACAACCTTATTCCTGTCATGAGTAAACCTCACGGTTGTTTATACCCTCCCAGATGTATCTCACCATATGTATCTGCTATGTGTACATTATGATAAAGCAATAGATGTGATGCAACAGTCATATTACTAACAAAGACTACATAATTTAGGAACTAAAAGCAATTGTTCAGTACAACTTAATATGTGTATTGACAGCTATAGTGGTAAAACAACAGCTGCCTTCACAGTGGTCATGGCGTACTGGTTAAGTGTTGTGACTTCACTGTTCAGGGTCCTGGGTTCAAGACCTGCAACGGTTGTTCATTTTGTTGCTGGTCAGAACAAGGGCTGTCAGATACAGAGTGGATAAGGCAGTTTTGAGCAGCTTTAAGTGGGTTTCCATGGGTTTGCGTGAAGCTAAGCGGTGCTGAGCTATGGGTAAACGTAAGGGTGCTCACACAATGTAGGCTTCACTTACCAGTCTACAAATCAGCTCAGATGTTATATTGCAGCAATGCTGATACTTGCCAAGCATGGCTTAGCCTTGGTAACCAGGTCACACCACCCAGTCTGATAATCTGTAATAAGTGTATGTAATGCCATGTACAATACATTCACCTATGTGCTGTCAAGACAGTAGCAAGGGGTGTGAGTGTCATGTGTGGGACACATACATATAAGAGGCCTGTACTGCACTGTTATCCATGTGAATGTGTTATGTACAGGTGTAGTAGCCCAGGGTACATGCTGTCGCACTGGCATGTAGTGTATCATGGCAGTACTACTGTTGACAGTGCTAACCCAGGCAAAAGCTGAGTGCTAAATGTAGTACTGGCAACAGGCACACCTGCGGGCATAGATCAACACTGAGACCTCCCTGTTGTTCCCCTGGTGTGTGTGATGTGTCACAGTATATACCCCTTACTGGCTAATGATCCATCATGTGGAATGTAACTGCAGACACTTCAGTATCACTACATACCTAGGTAGGGGTCTAGTCCCAGTGCTGCCAAGACCTGCAAGGGCTGTTCATTTTTTTGCTGGGCAGAACAAGGGGTGTTGGATACAGAATGGTTAAGGCAGTTTTTATGCAATGTAAGCCACACACGTCAGTATCACGACATTGCTAGGTAGGAGTCTAGTCCCAATGTTGGCAAGTAACAGTGTGCGTGTATGTGGATGGGTCTACATCAGGTTGCAGAGTATACATTCCTCAGTGGGTCACCTGTCCATGTGGCACAGGCAATAACCATTTTAGCAATCTGTGATATGTGTCCCAGTATACCCCAGATATGTCACAGCCATGGTGTCACCACAGTGACATACCCTGTTGTGGAATATGACTGCAGACCATCCTCGTGCTGACACATGTACACCTACAACACAAATGGATAACATTATAGAAAGCACAACCAACCAGTGTTACTAACAGCTATAAGGCATCATTGCTGGATGGCTACACTACCTGCCATATATGCATTACACTCTGCTCCCTACAAAATGTTACACTGCAGTACTGTGGTACACCGTAGTACAGTCACTGTGTACATCAGTACCATATCAGCCTGTCCCTGCATTGATGGTATGGATGACAGGGATGTGGCACAGGTATCATCATATGCACAGGATGTGATGTTGGGTTGCCAGAGGCTGAGGGTGGGCCATAGATTTGACACCATGTCTGTGGGTGAGGGGTGTACCTTGATGAGCTGGGCATGGTGATGTGATGTGTGTAGGTATGGGGTTGCCCTAGGTGTGTTTGCACAGTATGTGGGTATGCATGTACACAGTTCTGCCATGTGGCTGCCCTACACAGATGTTTATGGAGGGTCTACTTCACGATGTCAAAAGCCGACAATATCGAAGCTGATATTGTCGGCACCACAACATTGAAAGCGCAGAACATCATGCAGGTAAATAGAAATCTCTGTAGTGGGAGATTTCCATTTACCTCAATGTAGTGTGGTCTCGGAGTTTGAATATTTAAGTAGGGGGGTGTGGATGTGCTAGTTAGTTTTTATTTTTGTTTGCATTTTGTTTTTTAAGTGTTATTCGATGTTTTACTACATCGATCACTAGAGGTCGACCTTTAGTGATTCGATGTAGTAATATTTCAATAACGTGATATATACACATTTATGGACAGCTGCAGACCACATTGGACAGGCTGTGCAGTTCCCTGCCTCTGGCCATGGACACGTGGACTGTGCCTGCCAGTGGTTCCATGGGCATGTCCAGGTACAGGCCTTGATGTGCTACTCTCACCTGCTGATGACAAATGTCCGCTGGTACCAGGCCCCTCTTGGGACTGGCCAGGACCATGTTCACATAACCTGCTGTGATGTGGTGTGGACATCACACCACCTGCACTGCCAGGGCTGCTACTGCCACTACAGGAGCCCCTTGGTGTCCTAGCATGTCCATATTGACTGCTAGCTGCTCGTGTTGTTGGCCCACATCCACACGGCCAACGCCGCATCCCCACCACACATTGAAGCACAGACACATCACAGCTGATGAGGGCCATCATCCCACCATAACGTCTCTCTGTGAGCTCGGTATATGCACGGATGGTACCAGACAGTTCACGGAGGTTGTCACTTACAGATGCAAGATCAGCCCTCTGCAGCCTCAGGCCCTGTCTGGTGTAACATTCCATATGTGCCTGCACCACTATGACAGCCAGAAACATGCACCTGCTGGTACCAGCTATGTCATCTTTGCCAGGAACATGATGTCCAGCAACCCTACTATGAGCACTCTGGGACATACGCCTATCTGGTGCCCTGCAGGACATCCAGCTGTGCTTGCTGCGATTGGACACAGTAGGCATGGTTACCACACTTTCCTGTGCACTGCCAACAAATGCCAGCTGTTCCTCCACTATGGCCACTGGTGATGGGGTATGTATAGGCACTAAAACTGTGTGCGAGGTTGGGGTGGCTAAAAGGGAGATGTCAAATGTTGGTGCAGTGTCAGCCCCTGACATCCTCACCTGTGCCTCAACAGTACTATCATCATCTTTGGTGTCTGCATGGACACCAACATCAGATTGCATGCAGGATGGACCCTGACCCACCTTGCCACCTGTGGGGGAAATCAATAAGTGCACTTGAAAACCTGTACAGCATTGCCTAACAATACACACACACACACACACACACACACACAAACACACACTCTTCCATAATACCTACCTGTCCATGGCTTTACAGACAGTCCCACGCATATTCCGTGTGGTACCCCATCCTGCATCACACTTCTTAACATACACACATTGATACCACTCCTTAAAATATCAGTCCTCTAAATGCCTACATAAGTGGTCACACCATAAGACCTGTTACTAGATTACCTGCCTGACCTGTGTGTAGTGGTTTTTGATGGCCTCACTGTTGTCATTTGGTATGCACCCTCTGTATGTCCGGACATCATAAGCATGGCCCCTATATGTGTGGGTTACTATGTCCTATCCATAATATACACACCAGATATGCAGCTCATTCAGCCAATCATGTGACACCTGTAATATATGGAGATACTCCCTGGCATTGACTACTACTTCCCCAATGCATCTGTAGTGCTGCATAAGTGGGTTGTAGATGACCTCCCTGCTGCATGCGATATTAAGGGTGTACCTGGTGTCTACCTTCCCTCTCGATGCCTGTTCCATGCTACAGACCATATGATACTATCAGCTGTCCTGTGATTACACGCATGACAGGTATTCCTGGTGTGTAATGTTGCAGTCCATGTTCATGTACTGCATGGACCCAAAGGAAGGTACAGCTGTATGAACGCCCCACAGTCTCACATGTGCATACATGTTCACCCACACAAACACACACATGCAGACATGCACCCTACATGAATCAACCTCCCTCCACTTCACCAGCGTGACCTTGCAGAGAAACTAACTAACCACCAGGACGCACACACATGCACACACATTCAGTTGAGGTTTCACAATGATAGTACACACAGTCCTCCTATTACCCATCTGTCAACATGCAGACCATATGGTAAAGAACAGCATGCAGTTCTGCTACAGTCAATCCATGCTATCAGCAGTATACATGTGTGTGATGCATGTGCTTTGTCACTAGGCGATGCCCCTTCCCCTGGATACCAATGTGCCCCTGAACATGGTATTTCTGTGCACCTGTTCTGCACCCTACTATGTACTGTGCACCACACCTCACAGGTGTACAGCTTATTGCTGAATGTGTACAACTGTGTCTGTTATGTCATCTTTATGCTCAGAGCCCCTATGTTTTCCAGTAACACATACCTGGTATTATATATGGACAGATATAATTTGTGAATGCTTAATGTCTGATGCACTGCTCTCACCATCAGTGGATGGTGTATGACTGTGCCAATACTCTTACACTGACAACCATCAGAGCATACTGTGGCTATGGGGAGTGTACACACCTTTATTGATTTGATGCATCCATCCTTGATCTTCCATGGGACCACATCACCGCATATCTTAGCAGTCCATGAGCCTGATATGTGACATATGTCCTGTACTTTCACCTGCAGTATCGATGGATTGTGTTATGTGTGTGGCTGCTGACCATGATGCAGATACACTGTGTGGGCATATGTGTGCACACTCTTATCATGATGGTTTATTGCACCTCTTGTTGTGTGTACTACAGCAGTCCCTACTCCTAGCAGGGGTATACCAGCGTGGGCCATCTGCATTTGCCAGTGTATGTTCAGTCTGCCCTACATATGTCCCCCTATTCTGCATGATTGCAAGGTCTACTCATGTGCACATTCCATGGTGTTCACACACTGCTGTCAATATTGCTGTGGGGGAAATGTTATGACTGCCACAATTCCTGAACCTGACTATGTGCAGATAGAACCATTCCTAGCATCCTTAGGATCCCTACTGCAGTGCGCTGGTGTGACATGCTGACCCCCCCTTCAGCCTTTTTGCAGATACATGACAAGTAAACCCTACACATGTGTGCCACTTTGCAGTGTCCCATACACTGAACATCACATGTTACAGCCTTGTCCCAGCTGATCACATGGACTACTGTAATGCCTTATGCCATTGTGTATCTCTGCAGCAGTTGCCATTGTCCTACAGGTATATAGACTGGTGTCGCACTGGTTATGGGTGTTGTTCCGAACATGTCCCTACTGTAGGCCATGTCTCCCACCATTATGTTACTCCCTGTGGACACATTCCACAATGACAGGATGTTAGTTATCATGCAGGTGTCTGACATACCCTTCCAATACCCCAACATGATCACCCCTGTGATGCCATGCATTTCACAGCAACAATACGTGCACATGTACTACATGCATTCAGGGTAGGTGTGTTAGATGTGTGCATGGAATATACTATCACCATTACATTCCCTGTGTGTTGGCAAGCATCTACATAAGCCATAATTGCCAGCTACAGGCTACTGCCTTGGTGGTATCCCAGAGGGACCTGCATAAGTGGGTGAGAGATGCAATGTCAGTGGCCACACCTGTGGCAGTGCTACAGGTTGGGTGCAGTATTACAATACATCAATGGTACACTTCCACAATACTACCACATCTGAACATCTGTTTATCAGTACTATGCAGCAAAATAATATATATCTATGACATGTCAGATATGTATGATCTACCTGTACCAATGCGGATGTATATGCAACAGTGGTCTACTGATGTGCCCTGTGTCCTTACCTGCATCCTTCTCGGCCAGTGTGTGGGTGCCACCCACCTCCTCAAAGGTGTCCAGTGGTTGGTGGCTGGTCGGACTGGCAGGTGCCATGAGGCTGGCCAGGAGCTCCTCCACACGTGTCAGGGGAGGATGGATGGCATGCCCCCCCCCCATGGCGAGGTGATCCCCCCAGACTGCAGCAGCACACTGACAGGCATTGCGAAGCAGGTCAGTACAATGATGCCGGACCTGCTCATAACTGGGGTTGTGCAGTCTGACATCATTAACCCTGTGGATTAGGTTGCTCCACAAGGCGGTCCACTCCTGCTGTTCATGGGCTTCCCTGCTAAACAGCACTGGGTAGTGTTGGATCAGGTGTGTGATAAGCACTTCATTCTCAGCTGTCAAATAGGTAGGCAAGCATGCATGTGACATCCTGGCTGAAAGACATAAAGATGGAAACAGGTCTGAGCAACTCATAAAGCAAGGTTACCACAGTTCGTAATACACATCTCTGTTACCTCCCATATCAGCTTCAACAAACTGTACACACAACTCATTAGGTATGGCTACAGCTTACCTACCAGTGGGACAGTTATTGTATTATACCACACTTTCTGCTATGTGATTCTAGCCATGTTCCCTGTCTGGGCACTGTCATTGCTGGCCTGTTACAGACTATTTACCTGCATGCCATTGTCACAGCCACTATGGTTCCATATATGCCTGTAGTATAGCTGCATTGTGATTGCTGCACATCTGACATTCTGTGTTATGGGGATATCTATGCATGCTATTGGACATGTTCTGGGAATGTGTAGACTATTACTATAACATATGTTCTATAACAGTGACACAATGACATGTATATGTACTATTGGCTTTCTGAACCACCTCTCCAAACCCATCTGCCCATGTAACCTGGCCACATCACATGTGTGTCCCAACCTGGGGCCTCCTCATGTACTGGTCCACCAATACCATGAGGTGGAACCAACCCAGGGGATGATGTCCCCCCGCTGGAGGCACACACTAATATGTTCCTGTCCCCTGAGGTCAGGTCCAGGGTCTGTTCAATACTGGGCTCCACAGACGCATGTGGGATGTGTTACATCACTCTGAGGTACCCAGTACACATTCACAGTTCCTACATGCTGCTCAGCCTCCAGGTCAGGCACCTGCAGGGCATGGACTGTTGTGAGTAGCAGTGGGTGAGAGGCTTGTTCCCATTGTGCCCATATTGGGGCCGATGGGGCATCCAGATAACAGACCACACACACCATCCAGGGTATTTTCCCACCACATGTGTCACATACTACCCCTGTTGGCTGTCCTCTATATCTTCCAACCCTGACCACCTCCACAACTATACTTGCCATACTTCCTCATATTCCCATTCCATACTTCATAGACAAGGGCAATGCAGTCCCAAGAAGGGAGTAACATGTGACATACCCATCCATGTTGCACACACTGCCAGATATAGACATCTGTGTGTATTGCTATGTGTGCTGTTGCCTCACACATAGCATGCATCACTTTGGTAGTAATATAGGGGACATGAATAACATACATATATGTTTGTGTTTGTATGTATGCAGACGTGCATATAGCTTTATATCTATATACGTGTAGATATATGTGATGTTGTATATATGTACTCATATATATGTCTACACATGGGAATCTGTATATTTGTGGACATACATGCTGATATATATATATATATATATATATATATATATATATATATATATATATATATATATATTTCTATATTATATATGTGTATAAATGTACACATATGCATACCTATATGTGGGGTACATTCAGACATCAGGTCCACAATCTCACAACACCGTCCTGTACAGCTGCACTGTTCTGCCTTGCTATAATGCAGACAGGTGCCACATATGGACACAGCCTGACATTAGGGGGTTATATGAAGGACCTGATTGCAGGTAACCCTATTAAACACCTATGGCATTCCTGCATACTACATTACAGATTAACCTGCGTATCCTGCAAGGGGTAGGCTGTGGGTCCCACATGTCTGTCATAATGGCATTACGTCCACCACCAGCTATTGGCCACATAATATACATGCTTCCCTTTACACAACACACACTAAGATAGTGTACATCTTGTCAGTAAGTACTGATCTGCACACTTGACGGCCACTAATTCCAAGGACAACCACAAAGCATTCTATAGCTATGTCAAGAATCTTGATGGCAACACCAAGATCAGCTCTGAGTTACAGCACAAAGGCAAGAAAATTACAGAACCAAGTGATATTGCCAACATCCTGGCAGATAGGTTCAGTGCTAACTTTACCCCCCTCTCACCCCCTAAAGGACCCATATCTATACAGGAAGAATGCAGAGTCCCTGTAATCACAACTATGCAGATAAAAGCTGTACTCTCTAAAGCCAAAAACACAGCATCCGTGGGACCGGACAACATCTCAGGCTGCGTTATACACGAACTACAGAACAAACTGGTTCCCCACTTAAGCACCATGTTCAGTAATAGCCTTGCATCAGGCTTTGTGCCCAATGAATGGTGCACAGCAACAGTTATCCCACTCCACAAAGGGGGAGCCACCACTGATCCCAGGAACTATCGATCTATTAGCCTGACGAGCCTGGTCTGCAAGGCCATGAAACTTATTATCATATAACTCATAAACAAAGACATTGGTAACCTCCAAACTCTGGATCCCACCAAGTTCAGGTTTGTGAAAGACAGATCATGCCTCCTGAATCTGATCGACTTCTTTGAGGCAGTCAACAAAGCCATAGATGAGGGTAAGGTGGTTCACACAGCCTATCTTGACCTCGCCAAGGCTTTTGACACCATCCCCCATTCTAGAATTATAGCTAAACTCACTAAACTAGGTGTAAATCTCTACATCACAAGATGGGTTGCCAACTGGCTCACTTATAGAACCCACACTGTAAAAGTTGCAGACTCCAAATCTGACCTCAAAGCAGTGACAAGTGGAGTACCACAGGGTTCTGTCCTGGGACCTCTCCTGTTTGGTATCTACTTCTCTGAAGTACAGGCTAACAAAGAAGGCCTCTGGCTAACAAAGTTCACAGATGACTGCAAACTAGGAGCCATAGTCAAGTCCTCAAATGATGTGGACATCCTACAGAGGGGCCTCACTGAGACAGATGCCTGGTGTCATAACTATGGCCTCAAGCTCAATACCAAAAAGTGCAGTGTCACCCCTTTGGTAAAAACTCTGTACCCATGAACTACCACATAGGCAGCAATCTACTTAACACTAAATGCGTGATAAGAGACTTTGGAACCCAGGTGGACGGTAGTCTCTGCTTTGATAGTAACATTGCCACAGTAGTCAGGAAGTCCTTCTATGTGGCACACCTCATCATAAAAGGGTTCTCATCCAGGAAAAAAGAGGTCATTGTTCCCCTCTACCCGACACTCATTAGACCCATTATAGAGTACAATGCCCCTTTTGGAATGTACCTCACAAGACATCTGCAGCAGCTGGAAAGGCCACAGAAGTACCTCACAAACAGGATTACTGGCCTCAAACAAATGCCCTACACTGACCACCTCAAAAAACTCCAGCTTTACTCCATAGCATATCGCCTACTCTGAGGTGATCTCTGCCTAACATATAAAGCTATGTCAAACCCAGAGCTGTTGGACATGCTACACCTAAAAAAATCCCAATCCCTCCAAGCTACACACTTTAGGGACCTAAACCTTGTCACTACAATAAACAGGACATGCTGGAGGGATAGATTCCTGTCCCAGAGACTTCCCATACTCTGGAACAGGCTACCCATCTATGTCAAGCAAAGTTCTTCATTAGCACTGTTTAAGAAAAATCTTGATGAGTGGATGGGCAATAGGAAATACACCTGGATCACTTCTGTGTCTCTGCGCAACAGTGGCACAGGAAATTAACTTTCTTGGGTAGCGTAAGCCAGGGAACCTTGTTGGCTAGGCTTACGTAGGCCCTTGGGCTGATAGCCTAGTACCTACCTATGAACCTATGCTCTACTACCCACAGGGACAGACACTATTGTCCATAGCAGTTGTTCAGATGAACATTATTACAACAACACCTGAAGGCATATATAAATCATTCCACATCATCTATCCCATTATTATGGACCAGGTACTACATTCAATTGCATGCATATATACTTCACATACCTGTTGTGGGAATGATGTCTGTTCTGGATAGGTTGCTGGATGTTCTTATAGTTGTTTTCCTTTGGCTTTTGCTTCACCTTTGCCTTAGGCTTCTTTCTTTATTTCTTCCTTCCTTCCTTCCTTCATTTCTTTCTTTCCTTCTTTTTCTTTTTCTCTCTCTCTCTCTCGGTTGCTCTCCAGTAAATGGATTCAGCTGCTTTGAATAGATTGCAGCAGGGTTTTGTAGATAATGCGCATGATCAGTTGATGATCTCTGCACCAATCAGTGTCCTTCACTTGCTAACTGCATGCAGCTTGCTGTATAATACTCCCAATTATCACTGTCATGGCAATCACCCACATTAAATCCCTACATCATGTTGGCATGGTCCCTTTACCTTTCCTGTGTGATGGACATCCTTCCTGTGTGTGGGCATCAGTGTTACAACCAGCAGGTAGCAATACCTCTTACAGGAGAATCTGTACACTCAGGCCAGCAACATATTTGTAGGGGGTACCAAAACTACAGACAGAGTTTGAGTAGAGTTGATGTATGCATTGTATGGATAGAACTGGTGTTACAGGGTTTGTGTGTACATACTATTTTATCTTGGAATGCAGTCTGTCTGCATAGCTCTCAACTGTGGGCCTATCCTCTTGATGGCCAGAGGTGTGCTTATTATGTTTTGTCTGTCCACAACACAGGTCTTGTGTCAGATATTTCACTGGCAGTGTGTGTGTTGAGTGCTATCAGTACATGGCTACATCCATTTCTGTTTATAACTTCAAATCACTGACTAAGGGTATGTCGCAGACTATCCTGTAACACCAGCAACTTGCTTAGTGTATTACAACAGTTTTACACATATGGGCCTGTGTTCCAGCCTCTGTCCTTCACCTACATACCAGGCTTTGCACATATGACATGCTGTCTGGGGTTGTTCTGTAGTGGGCTGTGAGTATGTCATGCTGCCATTCCTGCCATCAGTCCACTGCTGTTGTCTCCCCCACACATACAGTGGGGTTGGGGCCATATATGCTTGAGCTTCCACTACACAATACATGTGTGCCCTTATGCACTCCAGAGGCCGGTGTATGTAACAGTGGTAAATGGCCCTGTATTACTGAGTCTTGGAGGGGGGGATGCACCATAACTAACCTAGGATGTTGCAACATGTGGGGGTATCAGAGGTGCACTGCCTTAAGGTATCTGGATGTACATTATCATACAATCTACCATGGGTAAATGCAGGCCTACTGCCACCTGCCATACCAACTGTTCTGTCTGTCAGTGTGTTTGTGATGGTGTCAGTTATGCCTTGTTATGCAACAGTTACATCCCATTGTGTCAGCTGAGGTCTTTTCCCTCTAGGGATTGTCTACAGAATGTAGATAAAGGCTGCTGAACTATGCAATCTGCATTACTTACTACTGATTGTTTGGTATCCTTTGGCCCAGTCTGTCTTTGCTATTGTACTACTTGATGGCCTTGGCCTGGACAGCAACATTTGTAAACTTTTCCAGACTACTGTATTAGTATAACTGTTTCACAGTTGCATTACTCAGTTTATATGGATGTCCGTGTCTAAACAGCTATATGACATGGCATATACAACTGTAATAGTGCACAGATGAAGCTTTCACATTTATGCAAACCTGTGTGTGGTGTTATATCCTTTGACCTCTCTGTGGGTATATGTTGCAGGCAATGATTGTCATTTGTATGGGTGGCTCATACAGTCTTCACTTGGTAAATGTAGGAATAGTGGCTTTTCCATATTGTGTGCACCATCTACATATATATCTTCCTATACATATCTCTGCATGTGTATGTGTAGCTACATATATATATATATATATATATATATATATATATATATATATATATATATATATATATATGTGTATGTATATCTGTATCTGCATATATGTGTCTGTGTATATGTATCCTAGGGATGTTGATTGCTTACATATTGTACATTCCCTATGGAGCCAGACTGTACTGCATGATATGATACTAATACCAGCCTGACATCATATAGCTGGGGTGGAGTACTCTTAACATCTTGTGGCCATGTCGTGTCAGGTCCTGGGTACTGGGGCTGCAACAGTTGGTAGTGTATTGCAGGGCATATGTCTTTGACTGTGGGGGGGATACCTAATCGTACAAGATGTATGTTGTTTGGGGCCTCTTAACCCCAGTAACGGTGCACGTGGACATCTATGTTTATGTTATGTTCCCATTGTATCCACAGATGTATGTCAGTATATACCTATATAGATATATGTATCTGCTTACACACACACGTATATATATATATATATATATATATATATATATATATATATATATATATATATATATATATATATATATATATATATATATATATATATATATATATACACATATAGATGTAGACATCTATGGATATATGCATTTGTATGTCTATATGTTTATATTTATATAATATGTGTATATATATATATATATATATATATATATATATATATATATATATATATATATATATGTTATATCTATGTATATATTAATATCAGTACATACACACATACATCTACATTTTGGAATACATTCCCTGTACTGTTGTATGACTGAGCTGGATGATATGTTTGTGAAAGCATCAGGATTATTTATATCTGACATGGTTTAGTGGTAGATTGCTTTGACTATGGTGTGCAGGGTCCTGGGTTTGAGCCTACCAGATGCTGTTTATTTTGTTGCTAGGCAGAACAAGGGCTGTTGGATACAGAGTGATTAAGGCACTTTTGAGCAGTTGTAAGTGGGTTTGCATGAGGGTAAGTGCTGCTAACTTCCAGTTACAGTTTCTTATACTCAGCTTCTCAATTGCTTAATCTGTGTAGGCATTGCTTACCCCTGCGCAAACAGGCTTGACTCTGCTTACTGCTGCTTAAAAGTGCTTACTCCCGCTTACCCTCACGCTAATTTCTTTAAAAGAAAAGAAAAAAGGGTTGATAGGAAAGTGGTGAAAAAGGGGCACAAAGAGGGAAAGACAGAAGGGAAAATAACTAAGTATGTGCAGGAAGGGTGTAGGGAAGGTCCATAGCTGCCCATTATTTCTACAGAAACAGCTGTGCATATACACTGAATTTGGAGGTAGATTTTGGACACTCAAACCCCTGGGAGAGGGGTGAGGACAACAATAATATGTTGTGATGCCAATTAGACCTGGTTACATGTGTCCAGTGGACACGTATGTGAAATGGACAGCTATGTATGGGGCATGATTTTTTGTGGGAACAGATTGCCCTTTTTTAAGGTGAGAGTGAGATGTTGGGGTGGGGTAGGAGGTATATTTGGGGAAGTAGGTTGGGTAGGGTAACAGACAAGACAAACAAGACACATACAGGGGTGGTATATGGCACATGTGGGGGGTAAATATCTTGATGGGGAGGGCTGTTGAGAAATCAGAAGCCCATGAGCCCCTAGTGGAAACAGTGGAACTGAGGTCCCCACCCATGGGCAGTCACCACTGCGCCTTCAGAGCCCCAATGGTGTCTGTGCTGGGAGCTGAGTCACAGAGCCAGACTGATGCTCTAGTTGTGACACACGGCCCTTGAGCTGGCTAAGAAGATCACCAAGCTGCTGGTTGAGCTTTCTACGCACCACGACCAAGACCTGGCGATGGGTGACAGGTACCTGTCCGCAACCACTCCCAGTAGGGGGTGAGCCCCATCCCCTGAGGCAGTTCAACCTGAAGGTGGTGCAGGGCCAATGGATAAGGAGATCCCAGGTTGGGCCCCAGACATACTGGTGCCCGGTGCCATGGCCAGCTGAGGTGGGACAGGTGGGTCTACTGCGACCGACCTTCCCAAATGTGCTATAGTGTTTAGATTTTATCATCAAATGTGGGTTAGTAATAGTCAGCATATTACAGGGTTAGGTATAACAGCATGCATAGGTATTCCCATTAACCCAGACACCAGATATGGAACAGTTGCATATCAAACAGAACATATGCATATATGGGACCACAGTGGTAATAACAACAGCATGCAGGTACATTGATGGCACCATGCCACCAATGGTGGAATAATTCAATATAGCACATGCATGGAAACATATATAACACTTTATTAACCAGTATGGCATAATCAGATCATTGGAGATATTACATACCGGTTGGGGTGGGTATGTAGTTTATTGTTGGAGATATGGTGGGTGGAGAGAAAGATTTAAATTAACAACTAGTATATTCCTGTAGTCCACATTACTTTCCATGTCAGTGCAATTATCTGTAACTTACAAGTATTACTACACTACCCTATAGTGTTAGTTTGAACAGTGATATGGCTGTTGTCATCATTATACATGAATTGGTTTTACCTGCAGTATATACCTCTTGCCTGGTATACCTGTGGAGGAAATGTTTGTTAACACTAACTGAGTCTACACATACTCACAGATTCCAGATCGGTGTTGTGCACATAGCTATCCAACTCTTTCTGCACAGACTCTGGTCATGACTTGACCACATGCAGGTATACTGGGACATTTCTAGACTATTGCCCTCTTCAACCTTTATTGACTTGCCACACACATATACATGCTTTCCTACCCAGTTATATTATGTAGCACAGTGTGGGTGATGGTTATCAGGGATACTTTATTAATCAGAGAAACTGCAACACTCACTATTCCCTACAATACCATAGTAAACAGTACCAGTACAGGGTATATAGGTTTTTATTTTTCATCAGTGTTCGTATCCGACATACTTTGGGAGTGATGATTTTTGGCACTACCCGATTGTTGCCACACAAAGTTCCAGATTGCAGATTAGTATTATGCACATACATCTCACTCTGTTGCTATACACACTCTGGTCACAGCTTGACAACATGGGGGTGTAGATAGGACATACTTGGCTTATTACTCTCCTTACAGTTTCAAAAGTTGCTACAGTGACAGGTTTGTTCTCATAGATGTTTGACAATCACTTCTATTCCCTGTTTACTGGCTAAACATCTGGGATCATCCCACAGACTTCCCATGGGACAGAGGGAAGGGCAGCAGATATGGGCCCATATAATGGACATCCTGGTCTTATCTGTTCATTTGTGGGGTATGATTCTGTATGCAGCCTACTTCCACTCCCAGGATTCATACCATGGCTGTGTCTGTTACAACTTAAAGACTGTCCATCAGAGTTGTGTTTGCTACATAGATATTGCTGTATATCTCCTATCTGCTTTCTGTCTTATAATTCTTCTGTGCTTTGGCATTCTGACCTTGTATTACAACACTCTTACACAGATTTCCTAGACAGTTATATTTTGTAGGATAGTGTGGGCAACAGTGATGACTAATACTTCGTTATTCAGAGCAACTGCAATACCAGTGTAAACAGTACCAGTACAGAGTATCATTCTTGTATTTCTGAGCACTGTATTGGTATCCGACAGACCTGTGGGAGAAATGTTTGTTAGCACTATCTGAATGTTGCCACACACAGTACTAGATTACACATTACTATTATGCACATACATCTCACTCTGTTAATGTACACACTCTGGCCACAGCTTGACAACATGGGGGTATAAATAGGACATAAGTGGCTTCTTACTGTCATAAGGTTTTTGGGGAGTTTCCAGTTTGCCAACTTTGTTCTCCTAGATGTGTGTCAATCTGTTGTATTTCCTGTTTGCTGCCTATACATCTGGGATCATCCCACTGATTTCACAGGGGGACAGGTTGACAGGCATCAGATATAGGCCACTTTACTGGACATTATGGACATATCAGTACAGTTGTGGGGTATGATTCTGTATGCAGACTACTCACACTGCCAGGATTCGAACCATGGCTGTGTGTGCTAAACATATAACAGTTCACATCTCAGTTGCATATGCTATTTGGGTTTTGTTGTCTGCCTTTTCCCTGTTTTCTGTCCATGTGTCTCTCAGTTGTACTAAATGGCCTCCGGGGATTATACCAGTCATATACAGGCATTTTTACACATTCAATTTATGGTGCACAGTGTGGGTAACAGTGCTTAATACAACAGTACTATTATGTGATTGCAAATCTACATTACCATATGATACCAGAGTATACACATGCAGTCCAGCAGTTAGAACTTTATTGTCAGACTATTACACTTTATTTACATAGAAACTATATGAGACTCTTCTTGCCATATTCTCTGGTGTATGCAGTACTTGCCGTGAACAATACAGGTTTTATGAAGACAATTAATTTACTAATACTTTTACTTTTATTTCCTATGACAGTAAACGCATGAGTATTACTGACCTGCCTCACATCACAGCCTCACCATTTGACTGATGTGGGCATCTTGGTTCGTGGTCCACTCCATTGCAGCTGTTGGGGACATAAGAGGAATATTTAGCCATACTTATCCATGATATACATGAGCTGGCAATTATTACATACATAGTGGAGTGATACTTACACACAGCTGGGACATCCCCTGTCGCTCTAGTCTCTTGGATCCACTGCTCCAAGAGGTCCCACTTATGCCGCTTCAGGTCGGCATAGTGATGCCTGACATGCTCAACAGTTCGGGGTATGCCAGTGTCACTGGTGAGGTCACGGGCGAGATGCTCCCAGGACTCTGCCTTATATTGGGAGCCCTGGTACTGGCCCTGCAGCAGTCTCTGATCATGGTCTTTGACAAGGAGTCCTGCCATGACTTTGGACTTCTGGATGCACTAGCACTCAGCCAGAAAGCACACACCTTCTCCTGTTCCTGACATGGTGTCTGCAAGGGGAAGCTACAACCAGTTATGAGATGCATTCCTGTCTGTTGGGTTTAAGTAGGGCCAATTTTTCACACTTTTCCATGATTGGCCAGTTTTGAAAAGGCTAAGCTATGGGTAAACCTGCTTACCTAAGGTTGGCATTGTTTAAAGAGGTATACCACTGGGCACACTGAGTTAGCTGGTCTACACATTGCTTACACTTCCTAAGCTGGCTTGTGCAATGCTTAATATTGCTTACATTACACTTTGCTTTATATTTTCTTTTTGCCATTGAGTTCTTATTCATTACATCTTATATGTATGCCTGGTATGGTATCCACGATTCATGTGTACGTACACTGTATGGGGTCCTTGTGTTTTACTGGGGACTTCAACACTCTATTACAATTACACCTCACTTCTGGGCATTCTGCTGTATTCTGGTTCACATTTTTATGTTATGTAGTCAGTTATGGAACATATGACTGTATACTGATTCCTTTTAAAGGTTTGGTTTGATTTTACTATAGTGAGGACTTGTTTGGGGATATCTCATTCTTCTGTACTGTTGTGATGGCTTGGTTGTTTACTACTGTGACTATAGTGTATAGGGTCCTGGGTTCAAGACTGCTTATTTTGTTGCTGGGCAGAACAAGGGCCATTAGATACAGAATGATTAAGGCACTTTTGAGCAGTTGTAGGTGGGTTTGAGTGGGTTTGCATGAGGGTAAGCACTGCTAACCTCCAGTTAAATATGCTTACAGAGAGTCAGCTTCAATATTGCTTAACCTGTGTGCACATTTCTTTTCCCCACACAAACTGGCTTAAATGTTTAAATACACTTACTACTGCTTATTAGTGCTTATACTTGCTTACTACTTCTTACTTCCGCTTACAATTGCACTGATTTAGACAGTAATATCTAATGGTTCTTGGAAAGGTGGGGGATTTGGATGTTGTGTAGAGTTGTCATTCATTACACATTTGCATCCATGATTCCTGTGTACATATACTGTATGGGACACATGTGCTTATCTGGGGACTTTGCAACATTATGACACTGACACCTAACGTGCATTTAATGCAGTAATCTAGTTCTCATTTAAATGTTATTTAGTAGGTTATACAGCAAGAAAATGTTCATAAACTAATTTCACATGGAATGTGCTGCAGTGGGACATGAACCAGGAATGCCTGTATGTAAGGTGCGTGCTCTGCCCACTACACTATTGCTATACTGCTTCATTTGCATATATCTTCCTTGTTATCCTTTTCAGCCATTTAAGTTGCATTAACTGTAGCTAATCGATGGGCACACCTGTGCACCTATGGTTAGCTTTAATCAGATTTTAAAATAAAAAAAGGGGTTTGTTCATTTTATTTGTATTTACTTGCTGTTGTACATGAGGGGAATGTTGGGGATATGTGGACAACTACTAGCGGTCTCGCTCATTTCCTAGGCCTTTCTGCTGTTCTGCATTGCGGGGGTGTGAATATTCTGAGAGTTCTGCTCTCAGACATGCCCCCTGCACTCTTACACACTCTGTGTAAGATTAGGAGCTCAGGCAGCGCACCTCATTAATATGCATGGTGTGCTGCCATCCTACTCGTAAACAGCCACTTCCATAGGTTCATAGGTTCATACTAGGCTATCTGCCCTAGGACATTTACAAGCCTAGCCAGAATGTGTTTGGCTTTCACCACCCATTTTAAATTTATTTTGCTATGCCCTTTTCCAAGGTTAGTATACTGTCCCTCTGTCTAACAGTGACACAGAAGTGATACCCGGGGTAAACCTACGATCTCCCATCCACTCATCAAGATTCCTCTTGAAGAGAGTCATATGAGGGAGTCTGCCTAACCTGGACTGGGATTTTATTCCAGAGTGAAGGGAGCCTCTGGGTTATGAATCTGTCCCTCCAGCATGTCCTATTTATTTCAGTGCTGAGGTTCAAGTCTCTTGAGCGCGTAGCTTGATGGGATTTGGATTTTCTGAGGTGCAGCATGTCCATTAATTCCGGGTTGGACATTGCTTTATACGTCAGGCACAGATCGCCTCTGAACAGGCGGTATGCCACTGAGTAGAGCTGGAGTTTCTTTAACCGGGCAGCATATGGCATCTGTTTGAGCCCTTTGATCTTCTTGGTGAAGTACTTTTGGGGTCTTTCCAGTTGCTGCAGGTGTCTGGTAAGGTACATCCCAAAAGGGGCATTGTACTCAATTATGGGCCCGATGAGGGATGAGTAAAGAGGCACGATGACTTCCCCTGATCTAGATGTGAATCCCTTCATGATTAGGTGGGCTATATAAAATGTTTTTCTAACCACTTTGGCCACGTGGTTATCAAATGAGAGATTGCTATCAACTTGGGTCCCCAGGTCCCTAATTACTTCTTCTGTACTTAATGGACTACCACCTATGTGGTAATTTGTGGGCACTTTGTTTTTGCCAAAGGGGATGACTATACACTTTTTGGCATTTAGCTTGAGGCCATGGCTCTGGCACCAGTTGTCTCTTTCTATGAGGCCCTTTTGGAGGAAGCTTGTGTCAGCTGGTGAGTTGATTATGGTGCCCAGTTTGCAGTCATCTGCGAACTTGGCCAGCCACAGTCCTTCCGTGTTGGCCTGTACCTCCGAGAAATATATACCGAACAAGAGAGGTCCCAGGACTGAGACTTGTGGGACACCACTTGTAGCTGGTTTGGAGTCTGACATGGCTCCAGCAATTCTAACCATGTGGGTTCTGTCCTTGAGCCAGTTTGCAATCCATCTAGTGACATAGGGGTTTATGTTTAAGCTGGTGAGCTTATCTATAATGCCCGAGTGAGGTATTGTATCAAAGGCTTTTGCGAGGTCCAGGTAGGCTGTGTGGACTACCTTCCCCTCGTCAATGGCCTTGGTGACTGTTTCAAAGAAATCAACCAGGTTTAAGAGGCAGGATCTGCCCTTAACAAAGCCGAACTGGGTAGGATCCAGTGTCTGTAGGTCCCCAATATCTTTATTTATGAGGTCCATGATGATCCTTTCCATAGCTTTGCAGACCAAGCTAGTCAGGTTTATGGGGCGATAGTTTCCAGGATCCGTTGAGGCACCACCTTTATGGAGAGGGACCACTGTTTCTGTACGCCACTCTTTGGGCACATATCCTGTAGTAAGGCTGAGACTGAACAGTAGTTTTATGTTTGGGTTTAGCTCTTCTTGGAGTTCATGTAGGACGCAGCCCGGGACACCGTCTGGTCCCATTGATGCTGTGTTTTTTGCTTTGGAGAGGGCGGCTCTAACCTGAGCATCTGAGATGTCAGGGGGGCAGCACTCTGCTGGGATAGATATTTGCCCTTTTGGTGGGGAGGGGGGGAGAAGTTTGCGCTGAACCTGTCATCTAGGATGTTGGCAATGTCTGTGGGTTTGGTGTATTTTTTGTCATTTTGGACTAATTCTGAGCATATCTGGGAATTACCACCCAGGTTCCTAAAATAACTAAAGAAAGCCTTGTGATTATCCTTTGTGTCCTGTGCAATTTTTCTCTCGAAGCTGGCCTTAGACAATTTTATGAGTGCATGTAGTTTTTTGCTAATATTGATCAGTGATGCCTTCCCTTTTTGGGATTTTGCTCTATCATTTAGTAGCTTCCTCCTTCTATTGTATAGTTTGTTTATGGCTGGGGTCCACCAGAAAGGACGTCTGCCTTTGGAGGATTGGGTCTTGGTTTTATTTGGGATCACATGATCCATGCATTCCTGAAGGAGTTCATAGAATGCATTTATAAAGGATTCTGCGGTCTGGGCCATATTTTCCACAGGCCCGGGGGCTTTGAAGGATTCCACCTCGGTTTTGAGGAGTGTGAAATTTGCTTTAGAGAAGTTTTTCACTGTGGTTTTCTGGGCAGGGGGTGGGGTCGGGATGTGAATATCCAGTGAGATTAGTTTATGGTCTGATCTTACCAGTGAGGGATACACTTCTGGTCTGGAGCACAGAGTCACCATGTTGGTGATGATCAGGTCCAGTATGTTTTCCCCTCTTGTGGGAGTGGTAACAAGTTGTTCCATAGCATTTGAGTTTATAAATTCTAGGAACCTTTGGGCTAGGGTGTTGGAGCTAGAGTAATGCTCCCAGTCTATGTTTGGGTAGTTGAAGTCACCCAATATAATGGTGCTTGGAGAGACCTTCATATTTTCCAGTGTTCTCAGGAAGGCTGAGTGTGGTTCCTGGGTTTGGGAGGGTGGTCTGTAGCAGGCTATAAACTGGAAGGCAGTTTTACCCACTGTTATTTGCACATGGATAGTCTCTGATGCTTCGTGCTTTGCCACCAACCTGGAGGTGTGGGTATCTTTGATGAATATCGATACTCCCCCTCATTTTGTGGTTCGGTCCAAGTTTTGGGGTCGAAAAGCATGGTATGAGGTATAACCTGGTAGTGCTGGGGTGCTCTCAGGAGCCCTGAACCAGGTTTCTGTTACTGCACAGATATCGATGTTCTCCATGCTTAGGAAAGTTTTGAGTGCGTGCATCTTGAGGTTTAGACTTCTGGCATTGAGTAGCATTACTCTTAGTTTCTTATCCCTTGTGATACCTATGGAGGTGGGTTTGTCTTTTGAGCCTTGCCTAAAAAAGGCACTATGGGGGTAGCAAGAGCCTTTGCCAATATCCGAAAGCCCAGGAGTGACAGGTGCAAGCCGTCCCTAGCGAAGCATCATGGCTTGTCGAGCATATCATCCCAAGCTGACAGGCATTGGATCCCCTTTGAATGACACCAGTACTTAAGCCAATTGTTGAAATTGATCATCTTGTCTTCATATTGTGGCATCATTCTTGGTGAGGGTAAGATGCTACTCAAGGTCAGGGTCATACCGGCCTGGGCTACATGCTCAGAGAGCTCATCTATGTCTCTTTTCATGTAGTCCAGGGAGGTACGTCTCAGGTCATTCATACCAGCATGGACAATGACTGAGTCATATTTGTACTTGCCTTGGAGTGACCTGAGTGCTTGTGTTATGTGATGGATCCTAGCGCCCAACAGGCTGCTCACTGTGACCCTCTCCTTGTTCAGCCTGGTGAGCGGGACGTCAGTGTGCCTGACGATAGAGTCACCTATTACAAGTGTATCAGGTGTGTTGTTTAGTCTTAAGGGCTGTGACTGTTCGGCACACTGGCTTTGTGAGATATGTATTGCACGTGTTTTGTTTTGGGGTAGCGGTTGCTTGGGTGTCTGCTTTGGAGGTCTCTGCTGCTTAGGCAGATTTTTATTTAGAGCCTCCGGGTATGTTTTTGTGTGATTATGTGTTTGGTTTGCTGTCGTGGTAGGTCTATGTGAGACTGGAGTTGTAGTGAGTGTGGTTTCCTTCTCCTCCTGACTGGTTATGCCAGTACTGAGTTGAGAGAGCTTAGCCTCCAGTTTGGCTATATGGTTGCATCTCTCACATGTGTTCGAATTTGTTGGGAGGAGGAGAGAGTTGTCTGTGTACATGAGGCAGTTGTAACATTGCCTCAAGATTCCCAGATTCACCAGCTGGACTGGAGAGGAGATTGACAACTGACCTTTGGACATGCTAGAATAATATTGGGAATTTCTTTATAATTGAAAACAAGGGCCAGTGGGGAGTGAGGGTGTAGTGCCTTTAATTTTTAGTGCCGACTTATATAATTGCTTTAGTGAGCAAGTGCCAGGTAACTTAAGTGCAATGTGTTACAGGTAACTTAAATGCAAAAATGACAAACAGTAACTTTCTTTCAAGTGAAATAAGGAAATAAGTACAGTAAGCAATGCAGATATCACTAGTGATCCACAGAAGCCGAGAAGCGTATTAGGTGGAATTAGCGTTCCAGCGAAATAACAAGCAAACAAACAACAAGCATATAAACAAAGCTAGATTCAGCAGGCCTGGATCTAGTCTATGCTACAGCAAACAAGGTGTACCAATTTCAGTAAGATACAGTTCAAATATTTAGGCACTATAAACCTTTAACCAGAAATTCCCAGCTCAGAAGGGCAGAGTCCAGCCTCTTCTTCCACAAGAGTGCAGACCATGAACCTTCTTAATGTAAAATAACTGACCTGAAGCCCAAGTGCTTAAACCAGAACTAATACACTTTAAGAATAACAGACACTGGGCTCTCAATCAGCAGTTCCCAACTTAGAAGGATGAAAGCTACCTGTTCTGCCACCACAGTGCATGCCACAAACCTTCCTAATGTAAAACAACTGGTCTGAAGCCCAAGTGCTTAATCCAAAAAACTTAGAATGATGGCTACACGTTAATCAAGTTACCACCAAGCAGTAATAAATACAAGTGAATACTTTAGAGAATGCCTGGATTAGTGCTCAAGTTACACAAACAAAGCTAGATCCAGCAGGCCCAAATCCAGTCTATGCCACAGCAAACAAGGCGCACCAACTTCAGTAAGAAGCAGTCCAGATATGCATGCACTATAAGCCTTTAACCAGAAATTCCCAGCTCACAAGGGCAGAGTCCAGCCTCTCCTCCCACAAGAGTGCATACCACGAACCCTCTTAATGTAAAATAACTGGCCTGAAAGCCCAAGTGCTTAAACCAGAATTAATACACTTTTAGAATAACAGACACTGAGCCCTCAAATCAGCAGTTCCCAACCTAGAAGGATTTAAGCTACCTGTTCTGCTACTACAGTGCAGACCACAAACTCTCTCAGTGCTAGTCCTGCATGGAAGAATAGTAAATCTGGGGGGGTATGTGGGGAAAGCTTAGAAAACAAGACATCTCTTCAGCAAAACAGTTATTAAAACATCCTGAATTTGGACATAGTCACTCATCTGCTAGAATTTCAGATGACATGGACTTAAAGAGAAACACAAGTACCATTTTGGAAAAGTTGTATTTTTTTTCTTCTTCACATATTAGGCAAATGTGGTATTTAGGAATGAAAATTTGCTTGGGATAGTAACTTGTTCAAATACCCTTCAATCCCTACTGTGAATAATGCAACACTTCAGTGTTAGAATTATGATTCCTGAGCAGTGAACACTCAAAATGAATACATACAAGTATGTCATTTTCATAAAATGATACATTTCTGTCAGTCATTTTATATTTCCCCTCCTGTATACACTTTGTACCAAACATGCTATCTCCATTAGTGCTGACTTACAGATAGAACTAAAATGAATAAATTTTCACTGAAAAAAACAGATGGTTATTTAAACAATCTTCTTGAAGAAGTTGTATGTTTAGAAATCAGCCATTTTATGAAATCTTAGAAGAAATGTAGGACATTTTTTACAAACATGCTATTTGTAAAGTGGGATCAGGAGTTACCTAATATGAAGGGAAACAGGCAGATGGCACAGGTGAAAACAGCATTACTTATTGTTCATCTCTGAGTTTTTGTAGCTGATGAGCCTCATTAAGGCAACAAGAGAGAGTACCGCATCATGATTCATGACACTTCACGTCATTCACTGCAGTAGTGACTTCTAATTGTTTTGCATTCTTTTTCAGAAAGTGAAGTGCAGGTTCTAAAGTGCAATGTCTGTGACAGGAACACATGTGATTTAGCTTTGACTCTGCTGTCACAGAATCATAGCATCATAAGAAATACAAGCTAGCTGAGTCTTTCAATTATTTTGTCTTGCCAGGACCCACCCTCAGACTGAACCTCTCCTCTTGATGAGGGTCAAGTCAGTTAAACTAGGGGTAAATTTGGGAATATCCATCTAATCTTCCAGTTCCAGTTTGAAGACACATAATGCATCATGCTGCTTAATTTACAGTGGGAATCTATTCCACAGATGGGGAAGGAGCTGTGTAATGAACCTATATCTCCTCCTTGTTTTATTTATCTGTTGGTGAAGATTTAGATCCCTTATTCTGGAATTTCTTTCATTATTTAATTTCTGGAGATACAAAGGATCCAAGACCTCTGGGTTTCTAATGGCTCAAAAGTCAAGGGAAGTCACAGATCTCTCCTTGGCTGTCTGTAGGATACTAAATAAAGGGACAGTGTTTTCATTCTTTTCGGAAAGGTTAGGGGTTTTAAGTCAGTGTTCTTCTTAGACAGGAATATCTGAGATCTTTCTGCTTATTTGCTGTGTCTAGTGAGGTATCCCAAAAGGGCATTATATTCAGTAATTAGCTTACCTAATGCTGAACATAATTCAGCAATGACCTCTCTGGAATTGGGAAATATCCCCATAGTAACCCTTAGTAACTAGTTGCACTAAGTAGCAGGACTTTCTGAGTGTTGTTGTTAAGTGATGAACAAAAGAGAAGGAATTATCAGAGGTTCACAGGTTAATTGGTACTTACTATGTTACTGATCTGATAGGATCATAGATAGCTGAGCCTTACATTCCCAGGGTAGGTTTTAGCCCTTACATTTTATATACATGTAACCCAGAGATGGGCCAACAAGAATATTTATTTATTTATTTTATTTATTTTACATGTGTTTACTGGAAAAGCCCGACTGAGATAAGACCCATTTTCAGCAGAGGCCCGAAAAGAAAAGCTCCACATATAGAGATTATACAAAATTTATACAACAAATTATACAAAATGTATACAATAAATTATACAAAATATGCAAAACATACAATACACCAGAAATTACATTCAATGCTATTATAGCTGACATTTGTATTATACAATCAGCTGATATAATTCCTTATTGTATTGTAGTGTAGATATTGTAGTTTCTCAAAGTAACCTGAGGAAGGGTTTTAGGGGGGAAATTGGATAGAAGAGATGAGGTTAGAGATTATCTAGACATGAGAGAGAGCATAGATTATGAAAATATGTTGGGGCATTTTTATGTATCCCCTAGTGCAAAACTGGGGGTCTATTTGTTGTTACCTATCCAGTCATCCTAATTTCAGTTGAGTGGAGTAACAGCTCTATTTGGAGTAGAAGACAGTTCCATAGATGCAGCATTCTCTCTGATACATACCTTTCCCTCTAACATGTTTCATTTACTTTGACAAAGAGATTGAGATCTCTTTGGTGGGTTTTTATGATATCAAACCAAGTACTAAGTTCTCTAACAACATCCTCAATCTTGTATTGCGTATTATCTATGTCACATACTGGGGGGAGGGATAGTTTATAAAATGTGATAATATTACAATTGTTTACAATTTAATTTAATCTGTTGTTAGTACACTAGGTATTTATAAGTGCAAGTTCTTGTTCCAAGGCTTGAGTGTCAGAAAATGACTTGAAAATGATTCACAATTTACAGTGGCTTACAAACTTGGTTTGGCAGAAATCTTAGTTTGTTGTCTGGAAGTTGAAAAAGTATATGCCAAATAAAAAGGGGGTGCCAACACTGAGATAACATGGGATTTAGTGTCAAAGGCCTTGGTCAGGTCGAGGTCTACCATTTGTGCAACAAGCACACAGCTTGTCTTGCTTTTTCAAAGAAGTTAACCAGACTCATTAGAGTGGTTCTATCTTTGACAACACCAAATTGTTGCAGGTCCAGCTCAATGACATTTTTGATGTCATAGTTAACCAAGTTAGTTATAGTATGTTCTGTGACTTTACATATGAGACTCATCAGGCTGAGGGCCCTGCAATTCCTGGGATCAGTGGTGGGGCCACCCTTGTGAAGTGGCACACCACTGTTTTACACCAAACATCAAGGACAAAGCCAGGTCCTAAACTCAGGTTAAAAAGCTTAAAGAGAGGCTCAGCCAGTACTTACTTGGTTCTGTTTATTAAACAGTTAAATATATTATCAGGTTCCATGGAGGAAGTATTTTTAGTCTTTGACAACACCTTTAGTACATGGTATTTGGTGATGATAGTGGCAGGGATAACTGAGCACTGAATAGTAATTTCTGGGATAAAGCTGTCATTGAATCATTACTTAGTACATTGGTAATATCTACTGGGTTAGAAAAGGTAGTATCATCTTGAAAAGGTTCTGAGCTATGTTGGGTGTTACTTCATAGTCTCCTAACATAAATAAAGAAGTATTTGTAGTTGCCCATAGCTTCAGATGCTAACCTAATGTTATGGGCTACCTTAGTAGCCCTAATATTTATTTTTTCTTTTTATGTTTTAGTTAATAATCTGATGCTATGATTGAGTCAGCAGTCTTTAGGGCTGCTTTATATTTTAAATAATGTTTTCTTTTATTGAAGAGTTTATTAATGTTGGTGGACCTCCAGAGTGGTTTTCTTTTAAACTTCCTATTATATTTAAATCTGGTAGGAACTACTAATTCTATAAATTTATCTAAGTGGGCAAATAATTATTTTGTGTAGTTCCCTGCTTAAGTGATGTCTGAGGTTATGCTTGAATAAATAATCTTAAAACTTCATCATAGAATTTGATGAGATTTGTAATTCCGAATCATTGAATGCAGAGATGTTGGTATATTTGGAAGTACAGGTTCTAATGCTGAAGGCTACCAGTTTATAATCTAATTTAACCAGTGAAGGAGATACCAAGGAAATGGTACATGAATAAGCTATATTTGTAGGTACAAGGCCAAGAATATTATGTTTTCTTCTGGGTTTGCTAACAATCTGTTCTTAGGAGATTTTTTATGAAGTCTTGGAACTTTGGGGTGTATCTTACATTCGAGGTATAGATGCACCAGTTTATTGATAGATAGTTAAAGTATTCCAAAATAATGGAGTTTCTGTTTAAATGGAGCTTATCTATTACATCTATGCGCTTTACATGATTATCAGGGGACAAAAAGAGACAGTGTTCTGTAGCAGGCTATAAACTGATAGTGTGTTTTATTTAGTGTGGTTAGGTGCTTAATGAGCTCTGTGTGTCCTTGAGAAACTAAATAGAGATAATATGGTCCCTAACAAATATGGAGATGCAATCACAGTTGCTATTGGATCCAAAAGCATGGCAGGTACAAAATTCAGGTTATGAAGGGAGTGTTTTCTCAGAATGTGAACTAAGTTTCAGTAATTACACAGCCATGAATGTACTCTAAATACAGAAGAGCCTCAACACTAGTCATTTTGTTGTTGAGACTCTTGACAATAAACAGAGCCACTGTTATGTGATCCTGTTTTGGATTTGTTAGGTTAAGATTTCCATCAACTGCAGTCTACCTAAAAAATACACCATGGGGCCAGTAGAGGATTTAGGCATTATGCGAAAGCCTTAGAACAAGAAGTGCAGACCATGCTTAGCAGAAAAGTCTGACTGTCAAGCATGTCATCCCATGTTGACACACACTGGATCCCTCTAGAATAACATTATCTGTTAAGCCAATTGCTGAAGCCAATTATCTTTTCTTTGTCCCCAGGCATCATTCTTGTAAAAGGAAATATTTTGCTCTGGACCAGAGTCTTGCCTGCTTTTGTGACATAGAGTTCTGGTTTGTCATACCAAGTCATCCATTCCCACATAGACCAACAACATGTCATAGTCATATCTGCCAGGTGAAAAGGTAGTAAGGGCCTTAAGGGCCCTTGAGATATCAGAAATCATGTACCTGAAAGACAACTAGCCATCTTCCTATCTTTATCCATCCAAGTGAGAGGGGAAACAGTGTGCCTGCCTATAGAGTTACCAATAACCAAAATGTTTTAATGTGTAAAGTGGTCCAGAATACTGAATCTCAGATAATTTCAGTTTTGGGGAGCTTTTTCTTGGAAGTGTACTAGAAGATGATGTGGAGTTAGGTTTTCACTGGCATCTCTTTTCTGGGAGTCTAAGAGATTTGGGAAAGGACTTTTTATAGCCTCAACATAAGACATCTTAGTGTGGGTTTGAGTAGAGTGCTATGGAAGTATGAGTTGCTCACAGTATGTGCCTTTTTGTACCAGTGTTACCCATGTTAGTTAAATAATTGCATCTCTCGCAAACAAAATGTCTTGTATTAAATAAAAGTTCATTATCTGTGGGCATCAGGCAGTTGCTACACTCCCTAAGGAAAACAGGCACTATTAGGCTTAATATGCTCTGATTTTTCTGTTATATATAGGTCACTGCTCTACAAACGAAGACATAACTAGGGAGTATGAGAGATGCATAATCATGTTTCATGAGGCTGAATACAATTTGTAAGGAAAATGTTATACAGAAGGAGAGAACATCATTAAATGAGACTCAATGATACCAAAAATAGAAGTAAGACAATAGCTATGGGAAACTGGGAGAGAGACAGACACATGCAAGCTACTTAACTCCTTGATTTTCTTCGATTACAATACCATAGCTGATACAGGACAGGGACAGAGACCTGTTGGTGCTGAAATTTGAAATGCTGCAATGGATGCAATTTAAAAAAAAAATTAGCCATTTAGCCATTTTTATAAATTAATTGAACAGTAATCTCAAGACATAACCTCAGATAGGTTTAATTCTTTTTCCTTCAGCTTTTTTGAAGTCTAATATAATGGTGTTTGTGATACATTGCAACAAAAACACACTGGGGTTTTTATTTAATTGAAAATTTTGTACACTCAAGCCATTATCTAAAGTCATCCATGATGTCTGAATAATTACATGATCAATTTGTTTATCCTCTCTAATCCCGTATCTTTTAAATTCTCTGTAGTGAGATGTTTTACTTGAATTTCTGACAGTCATTCATATGGAACCTTTCAGTTCAGTGTGAATAGATAACAGGACTGAAATTTTGTGGACCTTAGGTTCATTGACCACTGATGTGTACAAATATATTGAAGTTACTTGGGGCTCTCTGTTGTGGTGAGAGTGTTTGGAAATGCAGCAAACTATATTCTTTGCAGATTTTATTAGTGGACTAAAAGCAGACAGAATGTTTTGTAGGTTTCTGTAAGTGCTGCATTGTTCTTGTAATTTTTTTTTTTTAATTAGGAAGAATCAATTTATTTTATTTATTTTTATTTTTATTTAACATTTGTTGACTGGGATAGTCCTACTGGATACATGTACATTTTCAGTGGAGGCCCAGGGAGAAAAGCTCCAAGGTAAAAACAATAATAGAACATAAATCTTGATAAACAAAGTTTACGGGTTCTATTCAGCTATACACGTAATATAATCAAACCATGATTTAATTTACACAAGGTTAAAGGCCTAAAAAATGCCACACAGTTAAGTTATGAATGAATTAGAAAACAAACATAAAAGAGGACTAATCTTGCTTGGAACAAGAACATAGCCAGTGTGATTTAAAATATTGTTTTAGACTTTTCTTGAATTGACTTAGGATGGGTTCTAGATTGATATCAGCAGACAGTGAGTTCCAGGTTTTACCAACATAGTTGGCGAACAGAGATGAGTTATTGATTTTGACAGTTTGTACTAACAATCTTTCAGAGGAGCGATGTGGTCTGAGGTTGCTGTAGGGATTGATAATATTTTTAAGTGCAGGTGTGCTTTCTGGTCTGAGTACTTTACGTGCCACTAAAAGTTGGTTATACTGAGATAGGCATGGCAATTCTAACCATCCTAGATAGTTTAGGTTTTTACAGTGGTGTGTCTTGTATGGCATGCCGGTGGTGAATCGGGCAATGTGATTATAACAGCTAGATAGTTTATTAAGTTCAGTTTTGCTAAAGTTGGTGAATAAAGGGGAAGCATAAAGAAGAGCTGAGAGTAGATGAGAACGTGCAGTGGCAATTTTAGCAGGTGGCGTTAGGAAATGTTTGATCTTATACAGTGAGCCACATTTTTTATTGATGATTTTTAATACTTTGATTGACATGCCTATCGAATTTGAGATTATTGTCTACAGTAACACCTAGTAGCTTTGTATAGCTGTCTGGGGAGATTATGGTACCGTTGTTATATTTTATAGAGAAGGATGATACAGTGGACCTGCGAATAGGGGAAACAGTAGTAGTTTTGTTTTATTGGGATTTAAAATCAGGTGATGATCAGTTAGCCAGTTTTCAACTGTATTAAAAGTGTTCTGGGATAATATTTGTAGATCAGACTGGGAGGTAGTAGAGCAAATCAAGGTTAGTCATCATTTAGTTCTGCTAATGAAAAAATAATGGGTTAGTCAGCAAAAGGCCCTTATGAGCTTGTCAGTTACACTTTTTTGGGAACATAGTATTCTCCCTTAAACTCTAAAATAGATTTCTGTTGATTGGTAGGTTGCTAGTAATTCTGCCATAAGCTCTAGAATAGATTTCTGTCATTTCATATGCTGCTAGTAAATTTACCGTTGTTGTTGTTGTTATTATTATTATTATTATTACTATTATAATTATTATTATTATTATTATTATTATTATTATTATTATGCATTTGTCACTATGTAAAGTTAATCAGTGCAGGCCATATGGGTCTCTTGTCATCTGATAGTACTTTAGTACTTTGTCTGCACAAAATCATATCAGTATTGTTATGATAATACACCATTAACAGAGCTAAAAATGTTATCCATAATGCATCCATTTTCTCTACCCACTTATTTTCATTTCAGAGTTGAAAGTGCCAGAGAGTGCCATCTCAAGCAATGGGCACATATTAGAAACTGTAATAGGATGAGATGCTAGTATATCAAAAGGCATGCAAAAACATACACAGAGTCATTCAAATGGCTGGGGATACCAATCATCTTTCCAGCCTGTCACTGGTGTTTAAAAGGAATCAAGACCTCAGGGAAAAATCACAAACATAGTAAAAACAAACAAACCTGACTGAAGGCTCCTGGGCCAATAAGTAAGGCAGAAGACCCAAATGCAGTGAGATGGCAAGGATAACCACCATATCGTGCATATTGATACTGAAACACAAATAGCTACCAGCAACTATGATTAGCTTTCATAATCTGCAAAGATCATAAGTCACTCTTAAGACTTAACATATATGAATGTTCCAGCAATCATAATTTACAAGGCCCACATGATACATACACAAATACTATTTACTTCACATTTCATTACACTTTAGGGATGTGTGTCAATTTTGAAATTTTGTGTTTCTAAGCATGCAGTTACTTCATATATATCAAATGTATGAATATCACTGCAATTCTGCCTAAAGTACTTATCTTGAGTTGCCTATCTCACAATAAATTTGATTTTAGATTTTATTAAATTTTCAAAAACGTTCAAATAAGAACATTCCATGGTGAGAACCAAATCACAGGGGGATGGCTTCAATGTATGATATAGACAATCCAAGCTCTGCCAGTGCCCTTTGTGGCCAGGACTGGAAGGAAAATAATAGACTTGGCCCAACAGACGTTTTAGAGACAGATTTGGTATCCCCATTTGTGACTCCATTTCAACTGTATGTGAATTACAATGAAATGCAGCAAGGGCTCTACAGAAGGTGGAGGCCCTTATGGAAGTGCGACCCATTGCACAGTTGGGATAACTCCATTCTTGCTTCTGTAAGTGGAAAGGTAGTTCATAACTCCCAAATATGCAATGTGTTGGGGCCTTGTAATGATGTAATCTCATTCATGCTCAGAGCTCTTGCCCACTGTGGGAAGAATAAACAACTAATGTAGCGAACAAGTTGTGGGATGGGTTGTTGGAAAACTGAATGTCAGTAATGAAGGAAATAACAGATGCTGTTTCTGTCTCATTAGCAGTGGGCATTAAGTCATCCATAAATGTTTACTGTAGAATACATTAGGCTATAAGGCTGCATCTGGTTCTGAAAAATGATGTTTCTGAATAATCAATTAGTCATGCCCCACCAGAGTTATGTTCTATTTTAATAGATACTGATTACTGCAGTGTTCTCAGCAGTAACTCTTTAAACTCACAGTGACCACATATGCCCACAATCTTCTCTGTACTAGTGTTATAACTGCTCTTTAAGCAGTAATGTATGGCATAGACATTTGACTTTAGAAAGCACTCATGTGGAAATAAATATTCAAAATGCATTCACTGGGGGCTGTGTTCCATTTTTCAGAACACTTCTTGTAAGAGCATTTCATTATTTGTATAACTTCAGTTATGAACAGTACAGAAACAAAAAATAGCAGTAATAGTAATGCAAGCAAGTTACTGTTTGATGACTTTTTAATAAAGGTCCCGTCATGCAGCTTCCACCAATACACACACACACACACACACACACACACACACACACACACACACACACACACACACACACACACACACACACACACACACATTTTTACATTTCAAGAGTTGCATAATAAAAGCAAACGATCTTCTAGGCCAGAGAACCCAGACAACAGTGGAATATGTAAGATCCATGCTAGCAAACAGGATAAAATATATGGTGAGGTATGCTTTAAAATCTACCTCATAAATTGCATTCCTTTTAAAATGGGCACTCTAATTAGAGACCTAGACATATTCTTGGATAACAAACTCTCCTGTGACTATTATCTCATTACATCCGAGTGACCCCTCCAGGTGCATCTGCAGTTACCCCCTACTGCTCCTCTAGGCGTCAAATAATACTTGTTCATACTTGCATTAATAATTCCAAAACCACGCTACATACAAGGTATCAGAATATTTTATCTTGAAGCATACATGATGGCAAAATTGTACTGATATTTGACCTCTGTCAATGAGTATTTATTAGAATTGTAAGGTGATAACTTCATTTTTAAAGGCTTAGGCCACAAGCACTAGGAGTTAAAGGTACACACTCAAAAGGATTGTACTGGAGGGAATGATAACCACTGTCAGTAGCAAAGCCTTCTACCTCACATAACTGATCGCCAAGATCATCTTGTCTTGGACCTAAGAAGCCATAACTCCCTTGTATTCATACTTCATCAGCCCAATAATAGAAGGCCCTAGTCCCTTTGGCACATACCTGTCCACTCATCTTATGGACTTGAACAAATGTAAATAGTTCCTCATGAAAAATACCTCAATTATGAGTTCATTGTCACCAGAGTACCTAAAAGCCCTATATTACTTTTTTGTCTCCCACAGAGAGATACATAATGATTAGTGTCTGAATTACAAAGCTGTGGGTGTCTGAATTCTGCTTTATAACATAAATACTAAATCAAGGAACATAAATCTATAGCATAACATAAGTAAGATTTGTAGGCATAGCAGACATTGTACCTAAAGAATCTATCATCCATGGAATGAATTCTCACTTTTTTGTAAAGCAGAGCACTTTCTTCATTATCTGCAAATCTAATTTTGATGAATGGATACGAAACCACAAACTCATGCCAGCCCTAACCTCAGCTCAGTGATTAGGCTTTAAATGACTTAACTGGTCTATTGCCTAGTAGCAACCTATGAACCTGCATACCAGCTACCAATGTAATGGCACCTGCAATGTAAAACTATGCTAGTGACATTAAACAGATGTAGGCAGACTTTCTTTTCTGACTTCTAGCCAGTAAACCGGATACTTGTCCATTTATAACAGTGTTTTATTATGCAGTCTAGGGAAAAGATACAAGTCATAGATTCTATTAGTTTTTTTTACAAATGTAGGCTTCCTGACATATATCTTGTCTTGACTTGGATGATTACAATTTCACGTCAGAATACTTTGACTGCTTCTGGTTTTGGATTTGGTTTAAAGCTGTGGTTTTCCTTATGTGAACCATTATAACTATCTGGCATGGAATAATCTATACCTCTGTCAGATACCTGTGTTCTGTGACATATCTGCTCTTTCTGCTTGTTATCTAGTGACTGTATTTGGTCTGCTGTATGAAACTAGGTCATTGCTGGTAAATTTTTCAACAGTATTTACTCTCTGTTATTTGATCACTTTCTGTTTACTGTATGCCGTAGCTGAAAAGATTCAGTGGTTCATGCCACCTACCAGCTTAATAAATAAATAAATAAACAGGCAAGTTATAAAAGCCACTGCAACAATTAATTTCCAAATGTATCATTCTAAAGAAAGGAATTGTAATTCCATAATTCAGTCCTGTTTCTAACCTGCCCCCCCCCCCACAAAAAAGAAAATGCCATGACTGATTAGTCCCCTTTCAGCAGCACAGATATGTCTGTGAATGTACTGAGGGTTGGAAGGTAAAAATGACGATAGGAATATATTTATCCATATTTATTCCTCACACAATAACAGTTAACTTTGCAATAATGCACATACTGTATGCCTGTGTCAACCATATCTAAAATACCACCAAGCAATGCATAGGGCCTGGTAGCATATTCTACTGCCCCCCCCCCCCCACACACACACACATGCGCACATCAATACTGGCAATCATATTTGCCTGACAACTAAGAATTAAGCAGTGTGTTGTGCTATTGGTCCATTAGATACATTCACCAAAAATCCCATTAAATCGGGGGGGGGGGGGTAATGGGGGATGGTTTGTCCTGCAGCCATTCACCAGGCTGACTCACAGTCTGTTCTCCCCATTATCCAGCTGTAGTCAACCTTTCAAGGCTAAACATGACAAAGATTTAAAACATAAATGCAAAATCTATGCCATTAGTTCATGTAGGTAATTAACACACCTTCAAATATTTCTGTGCACAAGATACTGATTCAATTACTTTGTCAGTAAGAGATAATCATAGAGACCACTAAGCACTTATCCTGTGTTGTCAATGAATTTAGTTTTAGTAAACCACATCACCACAAAATAAGTAAACAAATAATGTTAAATTTACATTGAGCAAATCTAATCCAAACTGAGACAAATGGATTCCATCAGATATAAACTATGATGGCTCTCAATCTACAAATTCTCAGTGTTCAATAATGCTGACCCCTAGCAAAGGTGCCAGTCTTACTAATCTGTAATTAATGAATTTTCAACCATTCTCAACAGCAACTGGAACTATTGTCTAACATCAAAACATTCTAGTAATTATGGTTGATCATGGGATGACAGTGCCATGGAGCACACGTCTTAGCTTTAGCAATTCACAAAGTAAGATGGATAACAAATCCTCTTTGGAATGATGCTCAAATAATTTCCACCAATATGTTCCACAAAAATGCATGGAATTCCTACATGGTGTGTGATGCTCATGCACTGCCCCAGTAATCAAGGAAGCTCAATCCTCAGCACTAGCTCCAGTGAGGGGCATGCACACTGTGGGGTTAACAAGTACACACACAGTAAAGTACAATTTACCTTAAGAGCACACAGAGATCATAGTCAGTCTGGGGCTGGTTTCTTCCTTTCTGTCCAGATCCCCAAAAAGACACCCCCACTAGCACAGCTATAGGGTCCAGATCTTAGCCTAGTAGTCATGCTAACATTTCCAGCACCCTCTCTGTCCAACCAGTGTTTTGTGTCCCTGCCCAAGTAGCAGATACACACACACTTTGAGATATGAGTTATATACAAACACACATACACTCCTGGGGAAGGCTGGCACAAGTTCTCTAGCTATACCCCTTTTTCTCCACAGACTATAAGGTAGAAATCACTGCCACCAACTGCTGTTATCAGCTACTATATGGCCCTTCCCAAAGGGTGACCAATTTCACTGTATAATAATACAGTTATCCGAAGAGTAAGCATGACTGAGCAGCAAGACTATTGTAGTGGCTTGGATGTTTCACCTAATATATGCAATGTACTCTAAGAGCTTAAATTATCTTTAAACAAAACAGCCACAGTTGAAAGGTTTTAAAATATTTAATAAATAATAAAAACACAAGACAAATCTCATCAAGTCAACACAGTGCTAATCAAAAGTACAAGGATCACAGGAAACTTTTAAAAAACTATTGTAGGATAGTCTGACTTAAATATAGAAAAGAGCTAGGCTAATCTGGCTATATTTCTATCTAACTCTAAGAGAAAATATGGTTCTAAATACTACTTACAAACAGAGCAAGCAAGTGCCTGGTGAGTTGTTGTCAGCTTTAGACAAAATCCAAAATGCTCTCATAGGTTCATAGGTTCATAGGTAGGTACTAGGCTATCTGCCCGAAGACATTTATATGCCTAGCCAGAATGTGTTGGCTTTTGCCGCCCCCCCTTAGATTAGTTCGCTGTGCCTCTGTCCGGCAGATCCACTGAAGTGATTCCCTGGGGTAATCTTTCTGTTTCCCATCCATATGTCAATGTTTCTCTGGAAGAGTGCTAGCGAGGAGCACTGCCTAATGTAGATTGGAGTCTTGTTCCAAAGCATGGGAAGTCTCTGGGACAGGAATTTATCCCTCCAGCATGTCTGATTTATTGTTGTGGTGAGGTTTAGATCCCTAGAGAGTGTGGCTCGAGGGGATAAGGTTTTCTTTAGGTGGAGCATGTCCATCAATTCTGGGTTGGACATGGCCTTGTATGTCAGGCAGAGATCATCTCTGAGCAGGCGGTATGCCACCAATTACAGCTGGAGTTTCTTCAGTCGAGCTGCATAGGGCATCTGTTTGAGGCCAGTGATTCTCTTGGTGAGGTACTTCTGTGGTCTTTTCAGCTGTTGCAGGTGTCTTGTAAGGTACATCCCAAATGAGTTGTTGTACTCTATGATGGGTCTGATGAGTGATGCGTAGAGGGGCACAATGACCTCTTTTGATCTGGATGCAAACCCTTTTGAGATTAGGTGGGCCACATAGAAGGATTTTCTAACCACTTTAGCAATGTGATTATCAAAGGAGAGATTACTATCTACTTGGGTCCCCAGATCCCTTATTATGTTTTCTGTATTTAGGGGACTACCACCTATGTGGTAGTTTGTAGGTACTTTATTATTTCCAAGGGGAATAACTATGCATTTTTTGGCATTTAGATTGAGGCCATGGTTTTGACACCAGGTATCCATCTCAATGAGACCCTTTTGGAGGATGTCTGTGTCAGCCGGTGAGTCAATTATAGCCCCTAGTTTTCAGTCATCTGCGAACTTGGTCAGCCATAGTCCTCCTGTGCTTGTCTGTACCTCTGAGAAGTATATGCTGAACAGGAGGGGTCCTAGGACTGAGTCCTGGGGAATGCCACTTGTAACCGGTTAAGGGTCAGACCTAGCTCCTGCAACTCTCACCATGTGGTTCTGTCCGTGAGCCAATTGGCAACTCATCTTGTAACATAGGGGTTTATGTGAAGGCTGGTGAGTGTATCTATAATACCAGAATGGGGAATAGTGTTGAAGGCCTTTGTGAGGTCTAGGTAGGCTGTGTGTACCACCTTTCCCTCGTTTATAGCCTTGGTAACTGTCTCAAAGAAGTCCACCAGGTTTAGGAGGCATGATCTGCCCTTAACAAAGCTGAACTGGGTAGGGTCCAGTGTTTGGAGGTTCCCAATGTCTCTGTTAATGAGTTCCATGATGATGCACTCCATAGCCTTGCAGACCAAGCTAGTCAGGCTTATAGGGTGATAGTTCCCGGGATCTGTTGTGGCTCCACCTTTGTGGAGCAGAACAACCATTGCTGTGCACCACTCTATGGGTGAGTTTGAACAGTGTGTTTAGGTGAGGTGTTAGTTTGTCTTTGAGCTCGTGTAGGACGCAGCCTGGTACACTTTCCAGTCCCATTAATGTTGTGTTTTTGGCTTTGGAGAGTGCTATTTAAAGCTCAGTGTCTGTGATTTCAGGTGGGCTACATTCTTCTGGTATGATTATGGGCTCTTTTGGGGGTGAGAGGGGGGTAAAGTTTGCACTGAACCTGTCTGCCAGGATGTTGGCAATATCAGTTGGTTCATTGTATTTTGTGCCATTCTGTACTAACTCCAAGCAGATATGAGCATTGCCACTTAAATTCTTGACATATCTAAAGAATGCCTTGTGGTTATCGTTGGAGTACTTGGCAAGTTTTCTTTCAAAGCTCGCCTTGGACGACTTTATGAGGGATCTTAGTTTCTTACTGATACTGGTCAGGGATGTCTTCCCTTCTTGGGATTTTACTCTTGTCTGTACTAGTTTCCTCCTTCTATTGTATAGCTTGTTTATGGCAGGGGTCCATCAGACTAGTTTCCTTTTCTTGGAGAAATGAGTCTTGGTTTTGCTTGGGATGGCACGATCCATGCTTTCTTGTACGTGCCAGTAGAATGCATTAGTAAAGGATTTTGCAGCTTGGACAGCATTATCCTTTGGCATGGGGGCTTTGAAAAGTTCCACCTCCATCTTAAGTAGTGTGAAGTTTGCTTTTGAAAAGTTTTTCACTGTGGTTTCCTTGTCCGGGGGTGGGGGCAGAATGTAAATATCCAAAGTGATTTGTTTATGGTCAGATCTAACCAGTGAGGGGTTGACCTCCGGTGTGGAACACCGGTCGCCATTGTTGGTGATTACCATGTCCAATATGTTATCACCTTTGGTGGGAGTGTTGACCAGTTGTTCCAGGGAGTTTGAGTTTATAAATTCTAGGAAATGTTGCACAAGAGAGTTAGTACTTGAGTAGTTCTCCCAGTTAATGTTTGGGTAGTTGAAATCACCCAATATTAGGGTGTTTGGTAGGACCTTTATGTTACCCAGTGTTTCCAGAAATGTGGAATGGGGATCCTGGGACATGGTGGGTGATCTGTAGCAAGCTACAATTTGAATTACAGTTTTGTCCGTTGTTAGTTTCACGTGGATAATCTCTGAAGCATCGTGCTGTGCCACTAACCTGAAGGTGTGTGTATCCTTGATGAATATGGATGCTCCCCCACCTTTTGTATTTTGGTCCAGGTTCTGTGGCCAGAATGTGTGGTATGAGTTGTAGCCTAGTAGTGCTGGGCTGCTCTCTGGAGCCTTAAACTAGGTTTCTGTTACATCACATATATGGATTTTCTCCATACTGAGGAGTGCCTCGAGTGCATGCATTTTGAGGTTTAGACTTCTGGCATTGAGCAGTATTATCCTCAGATTTTTGTTACTTGTGCTATTTACGGCTATGGGTTTCTCTTTTGAGCCTTGCCTAAAAAAAAGGCACTATGGGGGTGGCAAGCACCTTGGCAGCATTTGAAAACCTAAGGGTGACGGGTGCAAGCCGCCTCTAGCGAAGCAGCGTAGCTTGTCGAGCATGTCATCCCAGGCAGACAGACACTGGATCCCCTTTGAATGACACCAGGAACTTAGCCAATTGTTGAAATTGATAATTATTTCTTTATGCCGTGGTATGATTATTGGTGAGGGCAGGATGCTACTCAGGGTCAGGGTCATATCCGCCTGGGCTACGTGATCATAGAGCTCTTCCATGTCTCTTTTCATGTAGTCCAGGGAGGTATGGCTTAGGCCATTCACACCAACATGGACAATAACAGAGTCGTATTTGTATTTGTTCTGGAGTGACCTGAGTGCTTGTATTATGTGGCGGATCCTGGCACCTGACGGGCAGCTAACAGTAACCTTCTCCTTATTCAGCCTAGTGAGTGGGACGTCAGTGTGCCTGACTATAAAGTCACCTATTACTAGTATGTTGGGTATGTTATTTTGCCTTGAGGGCTGTGATTGCGTGGCACACTGGTTTTATGAAGTATGTGTTTCATGGTTTGTGTTGTGGGGTGGAGGTTGCTTGGATGTCTGCTTTTGCAGATTTTTATTTAGAGCCTCTGAGTATGTTTTCATGTATTTATGTGTGTTTCTTGCCAGTGCTGGTTTAATGGGTCTATGTGAGACTGGTGGTGTGATGCCAGTATTTCCCTTCTCCTCTTGACTGTCTCATCCAGTCTTGGGATCGAGACCCGTCTCTCCTTTCTTTCTGTCCTTAAATTGATAACACAGTACTACACCATTCTTAACAGTTCTGATTTAGAATCTCAGGATCACAGAACTTAAAATTTAAATTTTTTTGTAATCTGCACCTGCAAAGAGCCACAGCAAACAATGGGTCTATATTAGATCAGCGAACGCTTAAAAACGCGAATGTTGATTGATTGAGCTTATGTAAGCGAAAGCTTACAATCTCGAACTGTCAGATCAGAGATTTTTTTTTCCTAGGGAAAAAAATCACTGATCCAAAACACATACACACAACACAAGCACACCAAACAAACAGCAATCCATACACATACACCTAAAATCTGACATCTAACCCTATACTACACTATACACACACCACTAACTATCCACTTACCTTAACCCAAACTCTAACCCTAAGGTCCATCACTATCTCACACTCACCTCACCCGCTCCCTAACCCTAACTCACCTAACCCGCCCTAACCCTCACGTCCACACAATCGCACACATACCTAACCCATGCCCCAACTCTAATTCACCTAACCCACCCTAACACTCACATTCACACAATCGCATACTTACCTGAATCCGACCAGTAACTTTCCACCACACACTGAAAATACTGAAGTAACAGAAATGGACAACCAAATTCTTTCCCTAGATAAAAATTTGGGTTTCTGTTGCTTCGATATTTTAAACATTTGCTTAAATAAGTTTGATCAATCAGCGTTTGCTTTTTTAAGCATTTGCTGATCTAATATAGACATTTTACATGTAAAATCTAGTAATTAACTCTTATCCTAAGACAATGGAAATCATTTTTTAGTCCAGACATTCTGTCTCTGAGCTTGAGATCAAACAGTCCTAAAATGGTTGACTTATCAGCTTTCTTCCAGTAGGGTGCACTGTAGTTACATTTTTGAAGCTCAGAATATATAACACAGTTTTCTTACATTCAGTTTTCTTTACATTTGTAAAACAAGCCTATAGATTATATTAATACTTACAATGACATAGAATTATCTGCAAAATTCTATCTAGCTAGGCTAGCAGCCTTCACATACCCCCCCCCCCCGAGAGCGCAAGCTATTTTTTCAAATGGCCCTTGAGAAACGTTGCTTGAGAGGGTTATGTCTATCTGGATATACCTTACCCCATTCCCTGCCTTGAGTGCCCATCTGCATTGGCATTGCTAATCCCACTGCGGTACTGCACTGACATATCATATGCTTGCTACCCTAGGCTCCATCTTAACTACTTGGCATTTTGCTGGTGGGCTCGGTGCAATCATGCTGAGGATTGTGATCTGTAACTACAGTGAATTTTCTTCCATACAGTTAAGGCTGATGTTTCTGTAGTGCACACACTATGGCTAGACATTCCTTTCCTACAGCTGCATAGTATTCCTCATTGCATTGGAGATTACGACTGAGACAAACCACTGGGTACTCTTCTCCCTCTGAAGAAATCTGGCTAAGCACAGCCCCCACTTCATGGTTCGAAGCATCCACCTGCAGAACAAATTCTTTACTGTAATATGGACTGGCTAACACAGGGAGTCCTCCCAAAGCTTATTTAAGCTTCTGGAATACCTGCTCACATACTGTGGTTCACACTACCTTATCTGGCCTGTTTTTCCTTGTCAAGTCTGTGAGGGGAGCAGCTATGGTACTATAACTGGGGACAAACTTTCTGTAGTATCCTGCTGTCCCTAAAAATGCCCTCATCTGCATTTTGGTAACAGGTGCAGGCCATGCCTGAATGGCTTCCACTTTGGCAGGGTCTGGCCTGATCTTACCACTCCCCACTCTATGTCCCGGGTAGGAGAAGTCTGCCATAACCACTTGATATCTATTCGGCTTAATAGTCAACCCTGCCCTCTGTAGTCTGCCCAGCACTTCCCTCTCATGTTGAAGGTGCTCTTGCCGGAAATGGCTGTTGATAGCAAAATCATCTAGGTAAGCAAGGGCAAACCCTCCTCATCCTGCTAGGATGTGATCTACCAGCCTCTGGAAAGTTATTGGTGCATTTTTCATCCCAAAGGGTATCTTTGTGAACTCATACAAGCCAAAAGGAGTCACAAAGGCTGATCTCTGTCTAGCACTGTGAGTCAAGGGCACTTGCCAGTAACCCTTGGTAAGATCAATACTGGTAAGATACATAGCCCTACCCAGCTGCTCTAGGGCCTCATCTGTCCTAGGTATGGGGTAAGTATCTGACTCTGTGTAACTAATTAATTTCCTGTAGTCCACACAGAACCTGGTCCTGCCAGCCTTCTTTGGCACCAGCACAATTGGGGAAGTCCAGTGATTGTTGGACTCTTGAATTACCCCTAGTTCTACCATTTCCTGTATCTCCTCCCCAGAGTCTGTTTCACTCTCTCTCATGCAGCCTATAAGTGGCCTGCCTAATAGGCCTTTAGGGTCCTCTATCCACCTGGTGGTGCACCAGGTGGGTGCATCCTGGTTTCCCAGTGAACATGTCCCCAAACTCCTGTAACACTGCTTGGATTTCTCGAACCTGGGTAGGAGATAGCTGCTGGGACATTGCTACCCCTTCCACTGAGGTGTCAGTCTGAGCCTCACAGAGGAGATCATTCACCAGATCTCCCTCAGACTGCTCCTGCAATCCACTGCAAACACTCAGCACAAGGGTCTCCCTATCATAGTAAGGTTTCATCATGTTAACATGGTACAATTTGACCTCCTGGCTAGCAGTTCCACCATGTAGTTAACATCACTGACCTTCCTTACCACCTTGTAGGATCCCAAGCTGCTTGCAGCTTGTTGTGTCTGACAGGAATGAGAACCATTACCTGCTGCCCTATAGCATATTCTGTAGCTCAAACATTCCTGTCATACAAGACCTTTTTTGCTACTTGGCTTCTGCTAAGTTCTCCTGGGCCAAGCCCATGAGTTCCAAGAGTCTTGTCCTTTGGTTTAGGACATTTTCAACAACAGACTCCTTGTGAGATTCATGCTCATCCTCCCACTCATCTCAAATTAAATCTAGAGGCCCTCTCACCCAATGCCCATACAGCAAATCAAAGGGTGAAAAACCTATGGATTCCTGAGGAACCTCTCTGTAAGCAAACAACAGATGGGGCAAATATTTGTCCCAATCCCTCTTAAACTGGTCTGCAAATGTCTGTAGCATGGACTTGAGTGTAGAGTTTAACCTCTCAACAAGACCATTAGTCTGGGGATGGTAGTGGATGGTCTTTAGGTGCTTCACCCCACAGTACTTCCACAGACAGGTCAGCAAGTCTGACATGAAATTGACATCTCTGTCAGTCAGTATTTATTTTGGGAAGCCTACCCTGCTGAAAATCTCTAACAAAGCATTTGCCACCTTTTCCACCTCAATGGAGGACAAAGCCACTGCCTCAGGGTATCTTTACCATAATCTACTACCACTAGGATATACTTTTTCCACATGGAACTTAGGGTACTCAGAGGCCCCACACAATATCCATAGCTACCCTCTAGAAATGGTTCCTCAATCACAAGCAAAGACATCAAAGGGGCTCTTCCTTGTCTTTGCCCTTGCCTACCTTTTGGCATTGCTCACATGTCCTGCTATACCCTGTTATATCTCTGGAAATTCCAGGCCAATAAAAGTTCTGCATACTACATCTCTTTGTAAATTTTATGCTCATATGACCTGCAGAGGGAATTTCATGGGCTATGGCTAGAAGTGCCAGATAGCAGGCTCTAGTCGATACTGACTGCTGTATTCTCTCACATTCTAGCCATCCCTCAGGGGTCCACTCTCTATACAGTAACCCTTGGTCCCAGTATACATATTTCCCTTCCCTTGAGAATCAGGTGCCTCACTAGTTACCTCCCTCAGGCCTTGTCATGTAGGGTATGAGAGCTGAGCCTGTCTCATCTCTCTTTGTAACCCTTCCCAGCTCCCCTTCCACAGAAAGTCTGGCATCCTCTGACAGTGGTGCTTCACTGTCAGCCTGGGTACTACTACTCACCTCTGTCCTTGCAGTCACTCTGTCCAAAAGACCATCAGTACCCACAAGCAGCTGTGGCTCACCTTCAGTCTCACTGCTACAGCATAGCTCCCTCCCTGAAGTAACCATTTCACCAGTCCTGGCTGCAAGTGTACAGTCTGTCTGAGTCTCCCCCGGGCTACCAGCCCAACATGCTTGTCTCCAAGCCTGACTGCATGTAACTGCATGAGCACATGGTACTGCATTATCAAATTCCTTCCCTATCAGGACATATGCAAGATGGTAGTTTTTTACCCCTGTTGTCTCAAGACAACCTACTATTGGCATTTTGTCCTTCCCAGTTACTGGCTCCCTCACCTTTTGTTCCCCACTTTGCCTCCGTTGACATCTATATGCTACATGGCCCCACTGGTTGCATTCAAAATGTTTAACCCTAAGTCCTGAACATGTACCTGGACTAGTGGCTATGCCTGCTACTGTCAAACTCTGTTGGGGCAGTCTGGGCTGCCCACCAAGGGTTCCTTTAGACCCATAAGAAACACTGGATGTCCCTTTCCTGTACAGTGATGCCCTGCTTGCTAGGCATAGGTCTCCCTTCTTCCCCAGCTCATCTGAAGTAGCACATTGTCTATCAGCTAACCAGATTCTCATGTCCTCAGGCAAAGTGTTAAGGGCTTGTTCCCTCAACAAAAGGTCTTCCAGCCTTTCAAAAGTGGTGACTTGACATCCACTCACCCACCTATGAAAATAAGTGCTTAGTTCAGCAACATATACACATACATTTTCATCTGCCTTGTGTCTATTCTCACAAAATATTTCCCTATAAGTCTCAGGTGTTAGCTTAAAAAAGTCTAGCAAACAATTCTTATAAGCAGTATAATCAAAAATTTCACGATCAGATATCTTGGACAACACAGTTACCGCTTTACTGTGGAGTAAGGGAGTCAGGAACTATACCCTGAGCCTTTGGTAAACATTATACTGTTTACATACCCTCTCAAACATATAAATAAAACTATCAAAATGATCCTCCTCTGTAAACTGCGGAAGTAATTTACTGACCTTTTGAGCTTCTGGGGTCGACTTGGTCCCTTTCCCATTACCTGCATGACTCTGATGAAGAGTCAGCATCTTCTTTTTGTGCTGCCTCTTCCTCTCCTTCTTCTCAGCTTCCAGGCATAGCAGTTTCTCATTCTCCTTAGCCCATAGAGTTCTCAGTCTCTCTGCTGCTTCTATTTCCAAATACCAGGCCTCTAACTCAATTTTCTTTAGCTTCAGCTGGACTTTTAAGTCCTTTGCAATAAAGTTGAGCTGTCCATTTTTTGAGTTTTTTACATCTCCACAGACAATCTGATTATCCTCCTGGTTGCTACTCTCAGATGCAGCAGTAACCAAAGCTGCAATCATGTCTGCCTTAGTCATGTTTCCATGCACCAGTCCTTTAGCTTGGCACATCTCAGTCAACTGGCTCTTTGTCAGCTTACCATACTCCTATGCTAACATGCTTGCCTGCTCTCCCTGACTAACTAAGTTAACAAAACAAATAAAACAATTGTGATCTGAACTCTGAATATTCACTGAGTGGCTGAATTAGACTATGAAATCATCTTCAGTGATCACTGTACACAAGCTACAGGAATTCACAATCCACACCACTACAAGCCAATTAGTGTGTGATGTGGCTAACTCACCACTATCAAAGAATTAATATTTGATGTGCATTTCCCACCACTATGAAACAATTAATAGGTGATGCATGTGCACTGGCCCAGTAATCAAGGAGCCTCAATGCTCACCACTAACTCCAGTGGGGGGGCATGCACATTGGGGGGGGGTAACAAGTACACATACAGTAAAGTACAATTTCCCTTAAGAGCACACAGAGATCACAGTCAGTCTGAGGCTGGTTTCTCCCTTTCTGTCCACATCCCCAATAAGACTCCCCACTGGCACAGCTATAGGGTCCGGATCCCAGCCTAGTGGTCAAGCTAAAACCTCCAGAACCTTATCTGTCCAACCAGTGCTTCATGTCCCTTTGCAAGTAGCTGACACACACACTATGAGATATGATTTATATACAAACACACAGACACTCCTGAGGAAGGCTGGCACAGGTTCTCAAGCTATGCCCCCTTCTCTGCAGACTATGAGGTAGAAATCACTGCCACCAACCACTGTTATCAGCTACTATAAGGCCCTTCACAATGAGTGACCAATTTCACTGTGTAATAATACTGTTATCCAAACAGTAAGTGTGACTCAGCAGCAAGACTATTGGAGTGGCTTGGACAGTATCACCAAATACATGCAATGTACTCTAAGAGCTTAAATTATCTCTAAACAAAACAGCCACAGTTGAAAAGTTTAAAAATATTTAATAATAAATGATAAAAAGATAAGACAAAGCTCATCAATTCAACACTGTGCTAATCAAGAGTTTAGAGAGCACAGGAAACTTTTAAAACAATATTGTAGGATAGTCTGACTTAAATATAGAAAACTACTAGGCTAATCTGACTATATTTCTATCTAACTCTAAGAAAAATCATGGTTCTAAATGCTACTTACATACAGAGCAAGCAAGTGCCTGGTGAGTTGATGTCAGCTTTAGACAAAATCCAAAATTCTCTCCTTTCTTTCTGTCCTTAAACTGATAACACAGTACTGCTGAGTTATTTCAGATTACGTCATTCTTAACAGTTCTGATTTAGTTTCCCAGGCTCACAGAACTTAAAATTTATATTAATTTTTGTAATCTGCATCTGCAGGAAGCCACAGCAATAAAAGAAATTTTACATGAAAATCTAGTAATTACCTCTTGTCCTAAGACAATAGAAAGAATTTCTTAGTCCAGACATCCTGTGTCTGAGCTTGAGATCAAACAGCCCTAAAATACTTGACTTATCAGCTTTCTTCCAGCAGGGTGCACTGTGGTTACATTTTTGAAGCTCAGAACATATAACACAGTTTTCTTACATTCAGTTTTCTTTATATTTGTAAAACAAGCCTATGGATTATATTAATATTTACAATGACATAGAATAATCTACAAAATTCTATCTAGCTACGCTGGCAGCCTTCACATTGTGACAATTCATTTGTAAATCCAGTCCTAGAGTAACACCTTTGGGCCAAGTACCTACCTTTGTTGCTGCATGAGGGCTAAATGAATGATGCACAATAGCTATCTTTACATCTGTTAAAAGAAAATAGTATAATATACTAATGGATGTAATTCAAGAAGGCCGAGGAGGATGAACAGCATATCCTTTTTTATGAGCAGTCCAGATCATCCCTCCTGGACCAGATCAGATGTCCTGCCTTTTTGAAAAGAATGGGATGACTACCCTGTCGAGGGTAAATTTTGGTTCAAGTATGGCCTTCCACAAATATTTGTGCATCACAGCTTGCTCAAAGGACAACATAAGTAGGTGAAGGTACTTATCAAAAATCACTTACTGACTCCAGCCAACCTGATCAGTTTTGTAGTTGGGGACCCAAACCAAAACTGCCTTAGGGGTGATGACTTCTTCGTGCCAGGATAAGGATGAAAGTAACTCCTTGACCATAAATGCACCCCATACAATCAACAAAAAAGGTTCCAAATACAGTATAAAAGCAATAGCTACCTGAAATCCTGTGAGTCCCTGCAACAATGGTTTCCAGCAAAGATTCCTCTGTAGGTCTCCTGACACCTTTGGCATTGGCTCTGCTGAAAACTTTTCTCAACCATTTAAGATTCTGCTAACCAGCCAAGACTTTGTAAAATGTGAAAGGCTGAAAACCTTGGATGTGATACTGAGATCAGAAAGGTAGAAATTAATTTAACTAATTGCCTGTCTTAATACACCATGACAATGCAAAATAAGCCACCAGCAAAGGGGATCAGGTGGTATCCTATGGAGGGAATTCAGCACAAACCCCTGGAAAGCCTTAAAGGCATCCCCACGTGACTTCTTTGTGCTGTCTGCTGATGACTTGCATACAAGCAGAAAACTAATTATTTTATAATCAGTCATATCCAGGCAGGTATGACTGTGGGTTTTCTTTGAGCTTCTGAAGCCAACCACTGAAAAAAGGGACCCGCAGACTACAAAGTACATCTACCAAGTTGTTGATCTTCTGTGACATGTGATTGCCTTTGAATAATAAGTTAATTCTTAACATGTGCAAGACTAAAACTCTCAAAACCAGATGAACCCAAATAGAATTTGGTAATTTTTTTGGAGGGGACTAAAACTATGGCCTCATTATCTAAATATAAAATGATCTTGCAATTGAGAAACAAGTTCACCCACACTACTAATAACTAAATGGGAATAATCTTCAGGAACATGATATCTCTTTTGCATTTCTGAGATCGAGAGCATAGCCAGGGCTAAAAAAAACATCTGCCTTGAAAAAAGGCTCCCATACTCAATCCTCTAGTAACATCAGTGTATGAATGTAGGGACCTGTATAAGATACACCCTACATTGTTCACATTACAGTGACCACGAGACAGTGGCAGACAACTTTGAAATTAAGCAATGATAAAGGACAAATCGTTATTCCAACAATAAAAATTCAAAGGGGGATATTCCAGGATGACTCTTTGTCACTGTGGCTAATCTGCATTGTCCTTAACCTATTAAGCTGTCTACTTAATAGCTTAGGTCATGGCTATAATTTGGCCCCTAAAAAGCAACACAGTATAAAGACTTCTTATCTTCTCTTTGTCAGTGATTCAAAACTGTCTAGCTCATTAAATGAGGAACTGAGAGTACAACTGCAAGTTGTCAAAACCTTTTCAGATGATATAAGAATGGTCTTGATAAATGTGCAAAAGCAACCTTTAAAGCAGGAATCCTGCAGTACCAGGAAAACATCAGTTTGGGACAAGAATGTGATATAAAAGAACTTGAGCAAAAGGGAGTGTATAAATATTTGGGAACTGATGAAGGATCATCCATAAAACATGAAGAAATGTGAATGAAACTTAGTAAAGAATATTTTAGAAGACTTAAATTATTCCTGAAAACTAGTTGACGTCTAGGAACAAAATCCAAGCCATAAACCAGTTTGCTCTTCCTGTCCTAACTTACAGTTTTGGAGTGATTGACTGGCCTTAAAATGTGTTGGATAGATTAGATATGAAAGCAAGAATGATGATTTATGCTCACCAAATGATTTATAAAAATCAGTGTATACCAAGTTTATAAATTCCTTGTTCTGAAGGAGGGATGGGCCTCTTGGAATTGATTACATGTAAAGATCTGCAATCGTGGGACTCCACACACATCTGCTGACCTCACAAGACCCAAGCATTGTGAACGTTTTGAAACATGAGGAGGATAAATCTAAGATGACTTCTCTGCTTATTCTAGCAGAAGCATATCAGTGTCAAACAGGAATGGAAATCAAACCAGAAGTAGATAAAAATAAGGCAGCAACTGAATGTGCCAATAAACAAAAGAAACAATATAAGGTGAAGGACCAGATGAGAAGGCAGAAAATGTAGAAAATGCATATAGTTGCAAGTATAGTGCACACCTCATTGCTGGTTGTGACATACTAATGGCAGAAGGACTGTACGCTGAAAGACATAATAATGTGGTAAGACTGTTGCACTGGATATTGTGTAAACATTATGGTACTGAAGTGGCTGAAAAACACTGAAAACATAAGCCACAAAGTATCATAGAAAATGATGAAGTTTACATCACATGGGATCACTTATTACAAACAGTTCATAAGATAGATGCTAGAATACCGGATATAGTGGTCCATGAAAAGAAGACAGGTAGCATTGATCATTGAAACTGCCACACCCAGTGACTACAGTGTATTGCATACAGAGAGACACAAAGTCATAAAATATCAGAATTTGCAGGCAGAAATGAGAGCAATGTGGAAGACAGTCCCAATAGTAGTAGGATAAATGGGTCTTATAAAAAAGACTCTACAGTCTTATTTAGATATGTTACTAATACATTTAACACCATACAAATTGCACAAAAAGTCATTACTAAGCACATTGTGGGGGCTGCAAAGAGCACTTTTGGCTGACATCAAATATTGAAACAATACTAATTTCTTGAATTTTAATTGTACTTTGACTTAGGAATGGGGTCTATTCCCATCATGGTATTAGAAACCCAAAAGATTTGGAAAAATTAAAAATGGAGGGGCCTGGAAGAGATACACCCCTCCTGCCACAGGAAAACTTCAGTAAAATCCAACAAAAAGATATTCTAAATATGAAGATCTTCCTTAATATGGCAGTACATGCTCATCAATGATGTTTCTGTTTACCACCATAAAAAATATTGGTAACTAACCTGGTGAAAGCCTTCCCAGGGTCGCCCATGCTACAAAGTTAAGCAGGCTTACCTTCTTCCTTTGCCCAAAGTCTTTTATGGCTTCCCCTCAATGGCCTGAGTTTGTCTGCAGATAAACAAAATACAGAAATGTGTACATCTATCTCTAAGCCTAAAAAACACTGAAGCTTTAATATGGCCCACCAGCTTCTCTGCCACCAAAAGGGTACTCCACCCCTTAGCATAAGGCAATAAAGCCTGTAAACCTTTACCCATACTGATTATACACTCCCCTGCTATAAAGAAGCCATCTAGCTTGTGGATTGCAGCCTACGTCAGTGCTTATTGCTGCCAACACCACTGTAACACATGCTGGACATCTCAAAAGTCATGCATGCTACAGAACAACCCATTAGTATCACAGTGTCAAAATAATAAAATCTACCACAATGCATACCTGAAAGGTGCTGATCCTTCTCATGTACTGTGAGTGGATGAAATGGGGATGCTTGTATAACCTTGGATCATTAAACCACCTTATAATGTTGAAGACTTCATCTAATGTACTCTGGAGTCTGCTTCTTCAGTTCTATCACTAACTGATGTCCCAGCAGGGAAAGGCAAATTATGTATCATTATGTACTCCATAGCCTTTTTCTTGGGTACTATACCCAGTGGAGATATTCTGAAGCAAGTAAAGGGAATGGTAAAAAAGTGTCTTTGATCTGGAAGAACTTGTCCCTTTCATTTGATTGATTTCAAATGGGGGGAGGAAATGATTTTTAGCAAAAAAATGAAAAAAGACGCATATAAAGCCCTCTATGAGTTCTTTATTAGCTGTTTTATTTGGGTAGGCTTGAAATAATAAAGGAAGTACATCTACATCCCCTTCCACATGCAGAGACACCACTCTGCATTAATTGATCGTAACCTTTGGATTAGGTCAGCTCTTCAGCCTAAGCAATACCAAGAGGCACGGGTTGCATCCTTGGATAAGCATTTAATAACTGTGTGCCCCTTCCTGCAAACTGAACACATATGGCTAAAACAGCATACCAGCCAGATATATTCACCCCTATTAAAACCCTACTTGACTTAGGTTTACTCTTACCATCCCAAAATCCAAAATAGAAGGAGGTCTAGGTTTGTCCATCATCACACTTAGACAGGTGTCTAAATGGCATTCATATCAATTTAAAGTCTTATTAACCACTTATAATCTCTGAAATCTCTGTTTGTAATGAAGACAAGCCATCCCTCCATAGAATCTGATGGCAAGGTAATATGACAAAAGTGGGATAGCTTGTTGTGGTTCTTTCTCTAAAATGGCAGACATGAAGTATATGAATCCTACCTAACAGTTGATCTAGTTGCAAGCTCATGATCAGCCAGCCTGCCTCTGTCCTAAAGCAGCCAAGGCTTCCACTAAATATCTACCAAAACCATGTTCACTTCCAAGACCCTTTGAATACAATTTATGTCCAGTAAATTGAAAATATCCACAAATTCACCCCATATAATCTTATCCTTACCAACCTCTAGTACGTGGACGGTTATGTCTGGAGTAGGGGAAGTAGCAGAAGACCTGGGTAGCACATCTCAGGTGGACAGACATCTTGATTGAGTGGCATTGGGAAATCCTGTACTAAGGGTAACTGCTAAAAATTCTGGTAGAGCTTGGTACTGGAGAAGGAACTTGGAGATTCTCACACACACTACGCTACTAATCTTTTACATAAACAAACCAAAAATCTTTGCTCTCCCATCTCCTGCTACGGCCCCAATAAATTCTGAAATGTATTCACCATCTAACTGACTCTGACCAAGAAATCATTCTGCAGACTTTATATAGTTATCAAGTTGTTGCTGCTCCTATGTGGCACCTCATGAATGACTGGAATACAGTTAAGCATTCCCATTTTCTGAGCATTGCTGCATGCTCTTCGTGAGCTACCACCCTCAACTGAAAAAACAGCTTCAAGTTCCAAGCCTTCTTCAAAATGCAAAGTGGAAGTTGAAGGTGAAACATCTCCCACTGGACCACTGCCCACCTTTACTTTCCTCTTCAAAAAAAAAAGGGATTCCACCAGTAATACAATGTGGTTCTAACAAAAGTGTCCATTTTCTGGAAAAATAAAAACACTCACACACTCATACATACACACACACACACACACACACACACATATATATATATATATATATATATATATATATATATATATATATATGTGTGTGTGTGTGTGTGTGTGTGTGTGTGTGTATATATATATATATATATATATACATACACACATATATATGTGTGTGTGTGTGTGTGTGTGTGTGTGTGTGTGTGTGTGTGAGTGAGTATCATACCTCCCAACTGTCCTGAATTACTCGTTTTTTACCGAGTTTTGGGGTCCAAAACTGGGGTGCCACGATTCCTGAGTGGCACCCCTTTAGTTCCGATTTTTTTTCACTGTATTTTTATTATTTTTTAATTTTTTGCGCTTTGTCAGCTGACGTCATCATGCGCCATGACGTCAGCGCCATCAGGGCTACCAGCCTGTCAGAATTGAGCTAGCACACGTATGCGCACATATTTCCGGCTCAAAATCAAATACTTTCTGAGCGGGAACGGCTTGTTTTCTGATGCTCATGCCTGGCTGATCACATTAGAAGTGTTCGTTTATGGATTTTTATTAGCTCCTGGCTGCTCGTTTGTAGATGTATTATCACCTGGTTGCAGACAGAGACAAAGTAAGGTGTGTGTGTGTGTGTGTGTGTGTGTGTGTGTGTGTGACTGTGTGTGTGTGTGTGTGTGTGTGTGTGTGTGTGTGTGTGTGTGTGTGTGTGTGTGTGTGTGTGTGTGTGTATAAAATCATCATTTGCACTTGTAATGTCTCTCATTAGCATGCCAACACTACTTGCATGCTATTATGCAGTTATTTGAATGCAATGCATACTGCTCTGTTTCTCTGGTAGCATGATCATACTGCACATGTCTCTCAGTCCTCTCCTCCCTGTGGATTGTATTGTGTATTGCCACTCACAGTATAATTTTGAATAAAGCTGTGATGTTCACAGCAGCATAATAAGGCAATACTAATCGAATGTCAGTGTGTTTAAAACTAAATGGGTATTTATTGTTTGAGTCACTGCACATATCATTATTGGCAAATCCTATTACAATTGAAATTAGAATTTGGCCTAAAAAGATGTTGCCCTGTGCACAAAGGAGCACATTCTGTGAGATATTTAACACGTATTTCTCTGAACTTGCCTCTGAACTCTATACGTTAACTATATGCACCAATAGTTACATTTTTTCATTCATTTCACATGAACCAACTAATTCTGGGTTTATAACTTTCACTGAATCATCCCTCATCAATAAATACACACATAAATAAATAAATAAATACATACATAAATGAGTACTTGATACAGACTAGTTTCCACAGAAAATTACCTGAGACATTTCACAAAAGGGCATCACTTTACTGCACAAGCTTCATACTTTTTAAGACCTTCATTAGACCCATTGACATTATAGCTATTGTGTTGTCCATATATCTCCACATAAGATTACATATTCACAAAGTGTGTAGAGCAAGTGTTTGCACTATAAGTAAACAATGGCACAATTATAATTCTATACAGGTTAACAGTTATTATTCTGTGTTATCAGCCAGTCACACACCACGTCATAAGCTTTGCTGAAAACAGTCGCCAGAGTGCAGTTTGATAATGTCAGTCTAATACCTGTGTCTATACTGATCAGCTATCACAGTCCAGCAGGACAAGTATAAAAGTGTGTTGTTGAATGTGGCCTAATCATCACTATGACCAGCAATATAGTCTTCCTGGGACACATTTTTCTTACAGTAGACAAAGAAAGTAAAGCGTCAGAATATATCTCTTTATTGGTCAAGTCACTACTAAGAAACTGTGTGCGTGTGTGTGTGTGTGTGTGTGTGTGTGTGTGTGTGTGTGTGTGTGTGTGTGTGTGTGTATGTGTTTCTGAAGATATATTTGCATTTCTGAATAACAAATAACCCATATTCTCTTAATTTTGAAAATAATTACATTTTATTTCTTCCAATCTGCTTGCATGGTATTTATTGTAATTATTTTATTCTCTAAGCATCATTCATGCAAATGGAATGTTTTCTCATTTAGAAATACTAATGAAACAAATTATTTTTTGAACATTTAAGGCATTTTCCTAGCTATAAAATATATATGCTTTGCAGAAAATGATTATGGTGATACCAAGAAGACAGTATTTTCTTTTAATTTATTTATTCAATCTTTGACCCATCTCAACCAAAATTTGGGTTTCAAGGACAAGTGTAAATGCAGTGTCTAGAATATATATATATATATATATATATATATATATATATATATATTTATATATATATACATATACACACACAGAGAAAGAAAAAATGTGTGTATAATATATATATATATATATATATATATATATATACATATATATATATATATATATATATATATATATATATATATATATATATATATATATATATAAATGTATTATAGTTAATTACTAATATGTTATTGGAAAAAGTGAAGCATCCTGAAAACACCTGTATATACAGAATTTGGCACAACTTGCACACAGATAATGAATGGAGTTGATGTCTGAACCCCTTGGAACTGTGATTTATAGGTCTTAACTTTGGAAAGAGGATGAAACAACAGGAACACATTTAATCTTAGCCAAGTGGCAAGCTTTTTGAAGGCATGGAGCAGCTAGCTTTATTGGACTGCAAGACAATGTAATGAAGCAAGGCTTTCTGGCACTGTCTTGTCTAAACAAAAAAGGGACTTAAGCGAGATACTGGTTACTATAATTGACACATGCATCTTCTAAAAAATATATATCAAAATAGCAATTTCAGCAGACAATCACAAGTGTGAATCAAGAATTTATTATGACCTACTCACATGTACTTTGCAATTAGCAGACCTGAGTTATGAAACATGTAACAGAACGTATTGTTTGTATGCGTGTGTGTGTGTGTGTGTGTGTGTGTGTGTGTGTGTGTGTGTGTGTGTGTGTGTGTGTGTGTGTGTACTCAGGCTCAAACCCTGTACCTTGGGTACAGGGTAAAAAGAGCCTTTGTGCTAAGAGGTTGAGAGCTGTGGTGAGAAGTGAGAAATTAATTCACTAAATGGTAGCCATTAAGTTTCAGTCTTCCTATTTTTCAGGAAGCTGCTGATTTGGCATAGTGATATGTTGCACTGACCCTAGTGCATAGGGTCCTGGGTTCAAAGCTTGCCAGTGAAATGCATGGTAGTAACACAACATTTTATTCTAGCAACTTTACAAAATTATACAAGCAATGTTTAAAATGTGTCCCTGGTTTTTGACCCCCCCCCGAAAAAAAAAAAAAGAAATTGAAAATAAGTGTAAGACGCTGTGCAAGATGCCTATGGCTTACACTACTGTCATTATATCAATAGTGTGGGTGTGGAAGTAGACTTTTATGATGGAAATGTTCTGAATTGGGCAGTTTTGTCATTATTGGTTTGTGTTTTGTTTCATTACTGGAAAAATGTTCAAACAATAAATTTAAAACGTGCTCTGCCTAACAAGTGTGTTGTGTTATATAAGGAATGTAATTTAATAAAGTCAGGAAGGTGTATCAAAGAAAAGAACACATGTATGTTTCTTGTTTTGTGTGCAAGAGGCCAATGATTTGAAAACAGCCCAAGGCAATCTTTATCCACCACTGACCAGATGCATTTTCTTTGGATGTGGTGTGGGTTTCAATGCTGTTTCAAAGAATGTGAGTTTCAAGGGCAGAGAAGTTTTAATGCCAAGCCTATTTTCATTATGAGACAGTATTGCTTTGTTTACCAGGTGTCTATTAGTGTTTCTGCATTGTGCTGTCAATGTAAAAATAAAATCCAAATAATCATTGTAGAAGTAAAGCAGTATGCATACATTAGTGTTTATGGTAAATTGGGCGAAATAGCAAGGTAATGGGATATTGGAATGGCTGCAGGGGGCCTCTGGTGCCATATTTTGGTTGTCTGTTCTTCAGTTTGCATTTGAAAGTTGGTATCCCAGAATGCCACTGGAGTGGGTGGGGCTACATAATTATGTATGCAAATTATATGTTAATCAGCTTACAGATTTGTACCTATTTTTCATGGACCTTGTCCAGATTTTTGATGTTTCCAGGTTGAGAGGTATGGTGTGTATGTATATGGTTCATTTGACTGAAAGTTCATTTTGTCTAGAAAAAAACTTATTTGATCTAAACTACAAAACAGTGTAATTCATTTCACTAAAAATATCACACAACAAATATGTTTCCCAAAGCTTTTTTGCTGGGGGACAAATCTCCCTGTAACATCTTAACAATACAAACTCCACAGCTGCACAATCACAGGGAAAAGTGAATAAGCTTGACTCACTAAATTATTGCTGGTGCACATACCCAAACTTCTAAGCATGGAGGTATGACTTAAAAGTCTTTAAAAGGGAACAAATGATGATTAACACTAATTTGTACTGTAGTTCCTACATTCCAAACCAAACTTGTCCTGCATAATGGCTGTCAGGTAATTTTCTACAAACTAACATAGTCTTCAGTGAAATGTGATTTTGTCATTTGTGGTTTAGACCAAATGAACAACAGTTTTTTTAAAACAAAACTGTCTTTCAGTGAAATGAACCATAAACACACAAACACACACACACATATATATTGCTCAGCAATGCTCATTTCCTTGAACTTCCTGTGAATGCTACCAATGTGCACCCTAAATTCTCTTTGTAAATATTGTATGGTTGTCTTTTTTATTTTTCCCTTTATGCTCTAATGCTATGCTCACAAAGCAAACAAATTGTAATGTATGTCCTGTGTTTAAATAGAGTTCTCTACAACATTGTTTTTAACTTTGTAATATGTTGTCAAATGTTGTCTACATATCAAACTCTGTAACCTGTAACTGTTACTACTAAATATTGTTACTATTGTATTTTGTGGAGCGTTTCTCCCCGGGCCTCTGCTGAAAACAGACACTCGTTGTCCAGTCGGACTATCCTCGTAAACACACACACGCACACACACACGCACGCATGCACACACGCACACACACACACACACACACACACACACACACACACACGCACACGCACACGCACACGCACATATATATATTTTTATCCTTAATTTGAGTCTTAAAAGTCCATATTACTCACAGCTCCACATTGAAGGGGTTAGACAAATAGTCACTGTTAGAATTTTTTTATAATTGATATGCATGGTTAATAATATTCAATTATATTAATTCATCAAATGGACTTTTATGTATATAGAGCAGCATATTTAACCACCCCATGAACATCCTTGTTAAAGCTGTAATAAGCTGTTACATTCTTCCCATTTGTATATTTCACCCACATAGCTATTAAGTTTATCAGTCTTTGGCCAACCCCTAGTCCTTCCTATTTTCTTATCAGTCTCTTGAATCAAAGTCCTTACTGAAGTCCAGGTTGACCATTTGTACTGGTCCTCTTCTGTCAAATGCTCCTGTAACCTAGTAGGAAAACTGGATCAGTTGTACTTGATAGCTCCTCCTGGCCATAATACCTTACCATCTGCACTCCCGAATATTATTGTCCTCCAGAAATGCAACAAATCTTCCCCTCAGGAATCATTCCATCAAGTTTGCTTCACTGCTGTGAAGTTAGCAGGCCTGTATTTCATTCATCCTATATAGAAGTTTATCATAGTTGATGCCTTCCATTGCTCTGGCCAGTGATCCGGTAAAGATTTCCAGCAAGGGGTCTGTCAACATGCAGGAGAGTTTTCTGAAGACTCGGCCCATCTGGTTCTTCTACTTAATCCTCCCTATCATGAACCAGTTCCCTCTGAACGTCCTTCCTCACTACCCTGTTGACTTTCCAGCCTTCCTCCAGTTTTCTTCCTTTGCCTTGTTTTCCTTTGTGAAGCCTGAAGGAAAACATTCATTCATTCATTACTTCTACATTTTTTCCAGTCATCTCTGATTTCCCTCACATCTTTGCTCATCCTGGTTAGATCTATTCCTCCTGCTTTCTGATGTATGCCTGTGAAATCCCTAATTTCCTTGCTTGGTCCCATTTGCTCTCTCCCATTCAATTTTAGCCTGTTCTTCTGCTACCATCATTGCTGATTTTTGGTACCCTCCTTAAAATGTGCCGCTTCCACATCCCAGCAACTTAATTTCCATCTCTTATAGGCATACCTCTCAACCTACTAGTGAAATAATTCTAGATAAAGCCAAAAAATGACAGAATAAAACTAGCATGTATTTCCTGAAAGATGTGAAGTCTGAAATTCAAATGTGTGTCATTATTTAGTAACTTCAGTCCTCAAAGATTTGGCAGAAAACCACACATTTTATTAGGAACAGACCAAAAAATATGAAGCAAAAAGTCTGGGCATTCTGAGAAATTCTGGACAGTTGAGAGGTGTGATTGCAGGGCCTATCTTTCATCATAATTGCTTGTCCCACAGTCCTCTGTAACCACGCTGGTGTTCTCTTTCTACTTTTTAGCCACTTCTTTGCATCGTTGTCCATAGCACTGATCCACTTTCATAGCTTTCTTACACCATATGTTTGCTACTGCTTTCAAAACTGATCCTTTGGTATTTCCACAGCACATCATAATTTACTCTGCTAAAATCATATACCATTATTTTCATCTTTTTTATTTCTGTCATTCCCCTGCACTAAATCACATGGAGGAAAGATCACTGATCACACCAAATTCTTCAGCTTTATATGTACTCAGCAGATATTTGCATTCTAGTCATGAAAGGTGCTCACCTACTCAATAAAGAAAAAAAGAAGCTAAGATAGTGAGATGTGAAGAGAAGGGAAATAGAATGTGTTTGGTTGGTGCCAATGACATGTAATTTACCAACCCTTCTTAGAAAGTATTAATGAAACCCTGAAATATTAAATAAGTGTCTGATTTCTTTGGAATGCTTTTTCAAAAAATGTATGAAGTCTGAAGTTTTCAAAATATGTGTTACTGAACCAAAGATTTGTTTATACTAAAAATGTGAAGGCTGTGTATTGATTTCATAGCACTGGAAAGTAACTAGGATTCGTAAACAAATACTGCATTAGTTTCCAGGGACCTCACTGCACTAAGTACCAAAATGCTAATTATAGATATAGTAGTCAAGGGATATCTCCTGTATACTGTGCAAATGACCACAAAAACAGATCTGCAGAAATAACACAACAAGCAATGCTGGAGTAGCCAAACATCTGGAGCAGTACTACTACAGTAAACATGGCAACATGAATGACATGAGGGCCAAGACACTCTGTGCATAAATAGGGTTGGTATAGGGTAGAGACTGTGTGTGGGAGAGAAGAAGAAGTAGGACAGCTATCAAAAGCAGACGATAGTGGAACAGTGATAAAAATAAACAGGGACAGTATATATACAAAATGAGGGAAGAACAGTGAATGATACATACCTAAAGAGGGTGGATACTTGGTGATGGGAAAGGTTGCAAAATGAACAATGAATGGGCAGTGACGCATAAAGGAAGGAACACCTCAAGAAGGGGATAGGTTAGCTTTCTGGTATGAATTGCTGCCAATCCAGCACAAAGAGCAGCAATCGAAGCATTAAATCACCTGGATGGTTGATGTATCCATTGCTCCTCTGCAGGGCCAATAACTGAGGTCCATTAGTCAATGCTTGATAGTGTTCCTTGTTGCCAGTGGTGGCATAAAGCTGACCTTGGCAAAGACCAGCCTATAAGTTTATAGGTTCATAGGTAGGTACTAGGCTATCTGCCCGAGGGCAATTATAAGCCTAGCCAGAGTGTGTCGGCTATCGCTGCCCCATTGATTAATTGACTGATCTTCTGTCAAGCAGAGCCAATGATGTGATCCCATGGGGTGTATTTTCTGTTACCCATCCACTTGTCAAGGTTGCTCTTGAAGAGTGTTAGTTAGGGGCTCTGCCTAATGCAGTTTGGAATTTTGTTCCAAAGCATGGGAAGTCTCTGTGAAAGGAATCTATCCCTCCAGCATGTTCTATTTATTGCTGTGGTGAAATTTAGCTCACTAGATCGCGTGTCTCACAGTGACTTGGATTTCATTAGGTGGAGCATGTCCATCAATTCTGAGTTGGAAATGGCTTTGTAAGTCAGGCAAAGATCACCTCTGAGTAAGCGATATGCCACTGAGTACAGCCGGAGGTTTTCAGTCAGGCTGCATAGGACGTATGCTTGAAGCCAGTAATCCTCTTGGTGAGGTACTTTTATGGTCTCTCCAGCTGTTGGAAGTGTCTTGTGAGGTACATCCCAAATGGGGCATTGTACTCTATGATGGGTCTGATGAGTGACGAGTAGAGGGGCACTATAACCTCTTTATTTCTAGATGCAAACCCTTTAGTAATTAAATGGGCCACATAGAAGGATTTCCTAACTACTCTGGCAATATGATTGTCAAAGGAGAGATTACTATCTACCTGGGTCCCCAGTCTCTTATTACCTCTTCTGTAGTAAGGGGGCTGCCACCTATGTGGTAATTCATGGGTGTTTTGTTTTTCTCAGACGGGATGACTATGCATTTTTTGGCATTTAGCTTGAGGCCATGACTTTGTCACCAAGTGTCTGTCTCAGTAAGGCCCTTTTGGAGGATGTCGTGTCAGCCAGAAAGACAATTATGGCTCCCAGTTTGCAGTCATCGGCGAACTTGGTTAGCCATAGTCCTCCTGTGTTTGCCTGTTCTTCTGAGAAGTATATGCTGAACAGTAGGGGGTCCAGGACTGAGCCTTGGGGGACATCACTTGTGACTGGTTTAGAGTCGGACCTGGAGCCTGCTATTCTTACCGTGTGAGTTCTGTCTGTAAGCCAGTTAGCAACCCATCTTGTGACATAGGGGTTTATGTTCAGGCTGGTGAGTTTTTCTGTAATACCTGAGTGGGGAATGGTGTCAAAAGCCTTGGCAAGGTCAAGGTAGGCTATGTGAACAACCTATCCCTCATCTATGGCCTTGGTGACAGTCTCAAAGAAATCAACCAGGTTTAGTAGGCATGATCTGCCCCTAACAAAGCCAAACTGGGTTGGGTCAATAGTTTGGAGGCTCCCAATGTCTTTGTTAATCAGTTCCCCATGATGATGTGCTCCATAGCCTTGCAGACCAGGCTAGTCAGGCTTATGGGTTGATAGTTACCAGGGTCAGTTGTGACCCCTCCTTTGTGGAGTGGAATAACCATTGGTGTGTGCCATTCTATGGGCACATAGCCTGTGGAGAGGCTGAGGATGAACAGCGTGTTTAGGTGGGGGGTTAGTTCATTCTGTAGTTTGTGCAAGATGCAGCCTGGGACACCATCTGGCCCCACTGACGCTGCATTTTTGGCTTTTGAAAGGGCTATTTTCACCTGTGTGTCTGTGATTTCCGGGACACTACATTTTTCCGGTATTGTTGTGGGCCCTTTTGGGGGTGAGAGGGGGGTGAAGTTTGCACTGAATCTATCTGCCAGGATGTTTGCAATATCAGTAGGTGCAGTATATTTTGTGCTATTTTGCACTAGTTCAGTGCACATCTGTGAGTTGCCACTTAGATTCTTAACATAGCTAAAGAAGGCTTTGTGGTTATCTTTTGAATCCTTTGCTATTTTCTTTCAAAGTTAGCCTTGGATGATTTTATGAGGGACCTTAGTTTCTTACTGATACTGATCAGGGATTTCTTTCTTTCTTGGGATTTGCTTTTTTTCTGAACTAGTTTCCTCCTTCTGTTGTATAGCCTGTTTATGGCAGGGGTCCACCAGACTGGTTTCCTTCTCTTAGAGGAGTGAGTCTTGGTTTTGCTAGGGATGGCATGATCCATGCATCCTTGTAGGTGCTCATAGAGTGCATTTGTAAAGGTTTCTGCATTTTGGGCAACATTATCCTTTAGCGTAGGGGCTGTGAAACTTACAGCCTCTGTCTTAAGTAAGGTGAAGTTTGCTTTAAAACATTTTTTTTTACTGTGGTTTCCTTAGTTGGGGGTGGTGGTGGGGTGTGGACATCCAGACTGATTAGTTTATGGTCTGATCTAACCAGTGACGAGTTGACCTCCAGTGTGGAACACCTGTCGCCCATGTTTGTGATGACCAGGTCAAATATGTTTTCACCTCTGGTAGGGGAGTTTACCAGCTGATCCAGGGCATTTGAGTTGATGAATTCTAGGAACCGCTGGGCCTGGGAGTTTGTACTTGAGTAGTTTTCCTATAATGGTAGAGTAACTGAAATCGCCCAATATCAGGGTGTTTCATAGGACCTTCATGTTTTCCAGTGTCACCAGAAAGGTGGAGTGGTGGTCCTGGGGGATGGAGGGTGATCTGTAGCAGGCCACAATTTGCACTGCACATGGATGATCTCAGAGATATCATGCTGTGCCACTAACCTGGAGGTGTCGGTATCCTTGATGAATATGGATACACCCTGTCCTTTCGTGTTTCGGTCTGTGTTCTGTGGCCAAAATGTGTGGTACGAGTTGTAGCCCAGTAGTGCTGGGGTGCTCTCTGGATCCTTGAACCAGGTTTCAGTTACTGCACAGATGTTGACGTTCTCCATACTGAGGAGTGTTTCAAGCATGTGCATTTTGAGATTTAAACTCCTGGTGCTGAATAGCATAACCCTCAGTTTTTTGTTAACTATGCTGTTTACGGAGGTGGGTTTGACTTTTGAGCCTTGCCTAAAAAAGGCACTATGGGGGCAGCAAGAGCCTCGGCCAGTATTCGAAAGCCTAGAGGTGACAGGTGCAAGCAGTCTCTTGCTAAGCAACGTAGCTTGTTGAGCATGTCATCCCAGGCTGACAGACACTGGATCCCCTTTGAATGACACCAGAAGCTTAGCCAATTGTTTAAATTGATCATTTTCTCTTTATACTGAGGTATCATTCTTGGTGAGGGCAGGATGCTACTTAGGGTCAGGGTCATACCAGCCTGGGCTACATGATCAGAGAGCTCTTCCATGTCTCTTTTCATGTAGTCCAGGGAGGTACGTCTCAGGTCATTCACACTAACATGAACAATGACAGAGTCATATTTGTACTTGTTCTGGAGTGACCTGAGTGCTTGTGGTGGATTCTGGCTCCTGACAGGCAACTAAGAGTAACTTTCTGCTTGTTCAGCCTAGTGAGTGGGATGTCAGTGTGTCTGACTATAGAGTCACCTATTACTAGTGTGTTAGGTATGTTATTTTCTTTAAGGGCTGTGATTGTGCAGCACACTGATTTTGTGTTTTATTTATTGTCTGGTCTGTGACGGAGGTGTAGGTTGTTTGGGTGTCTGCTTTGGAGGTCTCTGATGCTGTTGCATGTTTTTATTTAGAGCCTCTGAGTATGATTTTGTGTATTTATGTGTATTTTTTGCCAGTGCTGGTTTAGTAGGTCTATGTGTGGCTGGAGGTGTGGTGCAAGTGTTAACCTTCTCCTCTTGACTGTCTGTTCCAGTCTTGGGAGGAGACAGCTTAGCCTCCAGTTTGACTGTATAATTGCTCCTCTCGCATATGTTAGTGTTTTGTGGTAGTAGGAGAGGGTTGTCTGTGTACATGAGGCAGTTGTAACATTGCCTCAGGATAACCAGATTCACCAGCTGGACTGGAGAGTACACCTGAAATTGCCCTTTGGTCATGCCTGAATAGTAGGATGACCTGCTTAGCTGCTTGGTTGGTGAGGGGTGAATAAAGAGCCTTGCCCTGCTGGGCAATCAAGTGTCAGGGTATATTAGTGCTTGCTATTAGGTCTGAGCAAGTTCTGGGCTGTAGGATGCTTTTTGGGTGTTTAGGTTGAGAGTTATAGTTTCAAGGGAAAAACTGAAGCGGAGACTTAGTGGAGCCTGGAATAATTTTACCCTAGCTAACCAGCGCTGCCTGACGTGCAAAACCATGCAAATGTGTTTTTTTATAGCAGGGAAATGAAAGAGATAGAAATTAGCCCAAAATGGCCAATAAATTACTAACTTCTGGGCTAGAACCACTCCTCCAGGGTCAGATAAGCTGCTCAAAGCTTTCCTCTTTCACAGGTGAACAGAGAAACTTCCTTCTATCTAAGTAAGGTATGGGCAACTCAGAAACTTGTAACACAGTCCTGAATTCAGCACTAGCCTGAAAACTGGACTCTACTAGAAAGGCGGGAAACAAGGAATTTTTTTTTTGTTTTGTTTTTTTAAAGAAGGCAAAACGACTACAAACAATCAGAAAAGGCTATCACACTTTCATGTGTAGCCTACAACAGTTAAACAAATTTTTTAAACAAAAAAATGACTTTTTAAAAGTGCAGACAGTCAAATAAGTACAATATGTGAAACAAACAAGCTTTTAAATCATAATAAATGCTGGAAAATCGGCGTTTAGGCAGAAAACAGTTAAGCACAGCAAGAAAGTACAGAAAACTGATACTTAATCACTCCAAAGTCTCTCTTCTAAGCTAGAAGGCTTGTATCAGTTTATGGCTTTCTAGTACTTCCCAGTAGGTTAGTTACAGGAAAGATGGACAACAAGCGCAGATGTGGTCTTTTAAACCAGAAAGTTGAAAGAGATGGAAAAACTGTCCAAATGGTCAATAAACTACAATTTATGTACAAAGAACCACACTTCTTGTGGTAGACAGGCTACATAGTGCTTTCCACTCCCACTGATAAACTAGAAGACTTTTCTCCAACACAGAAAGGCTTGCGGGGCTCAGAAGCTTACCAACAGTCCCGGAATCAGCAACTCTGTATCTGGACTAGAATAGTTACAGGAAAGGTGGGAAACAAGTGCAAGTGCAGCTTTCAAACCAGAAAGTTGAAAGAGATGGAAAAAAATTGCTCAAACAGCTAATAGCTACAATTTCTGGACCAGGGATCACTCCTCTTGTGGTAGATAGGCCACCTCATGCGTAACACTCCCACAGATAAGCTAGAAGGCTTTCCTCCAACACGGAAAGGCTTGGGGGCTCAGAAGCTTGCAAAGAGTCCTGGGTACAGCAAATCTGTACCTGGACTAGACTAGTAACAGGAAAGGCAGGAAACAAGTGCAAACACAGGCTTTTAAATCAGAAGGTTGAAAGAGATGGAAAAGCTTCCGAAACGGCCAATAAACTATAATTTCTGGGCCAGAAACCACTCCTCCTGTGGTAGATAGGTTACCTAGTGCTTACCACTCCCACTGATAAGCTAGAAGGCTTCTCTCCAACACAGAAGGACTTGCATACAGCATACATCAGGATAGTACTGGGGGCTCTTCAAGTCCATTTTCTAGCAGAAGAGCCTTCAAACCCACTCATGAGAAGCAGATACAAAAGCGACTACATTGATATCTTTGGGTCATGTCCATCAGGGGAAAAATGGCCCCTCCTCCTGAGAAGCAAGCATTGTAGTTACTGCCAAACTATCATCAGATGCAGTGACTGACAGAGACTAAGATGACATGGTTAATAGTCTATTGTAGAATGGTACGTATAGCATGATACATATAGTAAAAACACTGCAGCATTTGTACACTAGACTGCCACAGTGTCCATATTCACCTCACTGTCTGGAAATGTGCTCCTCCCTTCTGCTGCATGCAAGCATGTTGTAGCAATGCTCCTCAGAAGTTGCAAAGCAAATCATGTATTTTGAAGCATACTTGTAAAATAGTGTACACAGCGTAGGACAAAGGCACTAACAAAAAATGTTTATATTACATGTGTCTCACTCTTCTTAACACCTGCTTTCCACTAACAGAGCAGGTCAGAGAAGTAGCACATCAAGTCATCATAGAGATGATGACACTGATCTCCAGAGCACATGATGCTAGTAATATTGCTTAGCACCTGTCCCAGTTCATACCATGTAGCGTTCATTTTCAAATGGTCGCTATAGTGGCCTAACAGATGCAGACAAGCACTATTGCTACAGCATTTGGCATAGACTACTGCCAGATTTGAATGCTATGAGTGACCACAATATGGCCCTATAACAGGTATCCTTGAGTGTTTCCAATATAAGTCTCTGTGCAAAGGAAAAGAAAGGAAACATCTTGGCTGACAGGTCTGGCATAGTGGCAAGACCACCAATACAGAAGTGTCAGACAGAAGTTGAGGAGTTTTTTAGAATCACTTACTGGTTAGGAGTATCAAGCCCTCATACCATGGATGGTTGGGATAGGGTTGGGGTAGATATAGAAGCAAGCCTGGAACTAACCATTGAAGTTTTCTTAGGGAAGCAACAGATTAGCAATGTCCATGATAGTAAGCTAAAGTACACACTACTGTGTTAACTAAAACAGGAATTGACCATGCTCCCTTAGATATCTGTCCTTCCAGGTGTGTGTGGTCTTAAGTGAGGTATCCTGAATATACAGGCAGATCTTCTAATGTAATGTATAGTACTGTTACCATGTGTACAAGTATTCATACCATAGGGGGAGAATGAGCTTATGCATGTGGGCTGACAATGGTGGCAGGTTTCCATGCATTCCTATGTTCCACTGATGGAGGTTCCAGCACAACAGGACAACATATGGCTAACATCAGCATGGCATATGTAGCTAATAATGATGATGGCAGCATGTAAGTTGTATGGTCTGTTGACACTGTAATACAGTCCTCAATATGATACAAAAATCCACAACCACTACTGCAGAGGCATGACAGTCTTTCTGTACATGATACCCCCACATAAGGTCAATATGTGCCTCCAGCCTATAGAGCAGTTAGCATGTGCATTGGCCCAAAGATGGACATATCCACCACAGGGGAGTGGTGCGGGGGGTTATAGAGCCACAATCACTCTTTAATTGTTTTGACATGTCTGTTACACTCAGAATCAACAAGGCCTGTAGTCTAGTCACAGACTGATGCTGTGATCAGCAATACGTATTTAGTGATGGTTCTCTATGGATTGCTGGGAGGACATCCAACAACTGCACCATGACTTAGAATGTAGACACAAGGAGATGAGAGTGTTGTTCAGATAAGTGTTGACAAAATTTGCCTCCACAGGTACATCCATAAAAAACACGGGAACCTCTTGCTTGTCTACCTATGCAGGGCATGCAGTCAGTGTCCATTGGAAGGTCAAGAGGAGAATTGATGGGGCCGGGACACCCCATGTTAGACTATATTGATGATAGGTGAGATCACCTCAGTGTCGCTCTGCAGGTATACAGCCCCTTTTCTATTGTCTCATAGATCTATCATTTCTGTGTCATGGAACAGATCAAGCCCTGAAACTACAAGGCAACACAGTGGATGCTAGCTGTGCCCTAGCAGCCCAATCCCACCACTGATGTATGTTATCCCTGACTTTCCACAACTTCCTCAAATGTATGTTTACTGTTTTTCACTCAGTTACCCATCACTCTTTTCCACCGAGTATAGTAATATCTGATAGACAGTGTGGCCATTCCATGCACTGCCCTACATTACATGGTTATGTCACTAAATGCATAATGTTATTCTTTGTTGTCTGTGCTATGGCACATAATTGTGAACACCACCTTTTTGCCAGAGCAACTTTGTGCTACCAATCTTTACCACAACAGTGGTGCTGCTGCTATTGCTGCTGTATGCTCCTCTCTTCACTTCTTATCTTTCCCTTCCACTGTTACTGTAACTGATATAGAAATTCCTGCCATGTTGTTCTACAGCTGCTCTATTTATTTATAAAATGCCAAGCTATGGAGCATGGCACATATAAAAAGTATTTTGGTGCATATTACTGAACATATTGTAGTTCCCTTCTAGAGGTATTTGAACATTTGAAATATTCCATTTATTAGTCGAAATGCACACTCCACAATGTTTTAGGTTTCAGGTTTCCATATTAGCTGGATTATAGGACATTCCCTCCATAGTTCAAGGGTTGTGTATCGGGGTTATCAAACAGTGCTCTAAGGCATATTTGGTATCACCTGTAACAAACAATATACAAATATTATACGTGGCCTGATTTCAACATGCATAATGCCTATATGTATAGGCCTGTTTCTTTTACATGTATAGGCTCATATCAACCACTGACCCTGGGGGAAATCCCCAGCAGGTGTCACTGGTATAGGAGAGATATGTGTGATATATGTGAATTACATACACTGCCTGAGTTGTGCACAGACACCTTATAAATAATACCCTGAGGTTTACAGAACACTCAGCAGTTCAGTGAGTAGAATACATTCCTGTATGGCTATCTGGACAAGTTGAGGCCCTGACATGAAGATGGGTGCAGTGTACAGTGTTAGGGAGTGGGATAGCTCATACAACACCAGCATATTGTTGGCTCCCTCCTTTGGTGTTCTGATGAACCAGTAGTGCTCGTCTTGACCTCCACATATTGCAGAATAATGTTATGGTGTGGATTGCCGCAACATGCAACAATGTGAGCACTGGCCTCACTTGCAGCTACCAACACACATGCTGCTGTACTACAGCTGCTGCAGTTCTGAACATAGCTCCTGTCATGTATACCGTATATCTCAGCATTCAAAATATGTACGTATGGCCATGCAGCACCACCTTTTTATAAATGGCAGAATCAGACTGCTACTTTGGGTTTCCTTTATTTGCATAATCAGTGTGGCTGAGTTATTATTAACTAATTTCCATGATCTGGGTGTCATGTTACTTCGGGGATTGTGCAGTTATGCAATGTGTTTCTTTGAACCACTCACCCAGAAGATCGTTGCTGTCCATACTATTTTGTTCTGATTATTGTGCTAATCTTCTGTGAATCTTAGTCAGTGTGTGAAAGCTATATTACCAGTCACAAGAAAGTGTAAACGGAGCTTGGAAAATAGTTGCACACACTGCAAAGGTAAACCTTCTACATAAAGAGAATTTTTGTTTCAGAATTTTAACCCATCTCAGTATGCTTGATCTTTCTGATTGTTACACCTCAGAATGACAGTCTGTGACACTTCACTCACTAGTTTATTACCTCTCCTTCCTTATGCACAACTGTAGAGCAGTAGACTGATGGCCTAGTCACGGTTTGGCAAGCATTTACAGGATTGCAAACACAAAGACATAGTAAACAAGTCTTTCCCTCTCTCTGTAGATATCATAATGTGGTAATGTTTTGTAGTATTGATAGGAACATTATACAAAAGGAGTATTACAATTATTTAAGCTTGTGGGCAATAAAAGAACAGCAAATTAAAGCTTAGATATGAGTTAATCCATTAAAAGTAACCTGATCACAAGCAGGCAGAGCTGGATCATGGTCAAATGGGACCCTAGGCAAGGTAATGGATTCCCCTCCCCCCTACAACAGTCCCCCCAGTCCCCTCAAGCAGCCTCCCCAGGGCCCCCTCCCCACAGCCATTACATTGTCCCATTACTTGGCTAATTCTCACAGATACCAAAAACACCATTCCATCCTGCAATGTGCATGCTATTTTCTTCTTTACTTCTACAATAATTATAGATATTTGGATTTAATTTACAACTTTTATTTCAAATTGTATAGCACAAACATTGATAGCCATTTGCTAAATAAAACAATATAGTCTAACAATTTAAACAGACTGAGCATGAAATAAATAAATATTGTGGGAAAAAATATCCAGAGAATTGTTATGGCTAGGCTTGTATAGGCCCTAGGGCCGATAGTCTAGTACCAACCTATGAACCTATAACCTATGATCAACAGTAAATACTCTGCACTTGAAACTCACATTCATTGAAATTGCATTGAAACCCACACTCAGAAAATGCATCTGGCCAGTGGTGGATTAAGTTACCTTTGACCAGTTCTCAAACCATGGGTGTCTGGCATGGAGCTAGATCATAGTCAAATGGGGCCCAAGGCAGGGGAACAAACCAAGGACCCTGGACCAGAGCACCTCTTTTGGACCAGGCCACCCCCACAGCCATTCTGGTGTCCTGTTACCTGTCTCTCTAACCACAGCTACCATAAAAACTTCTCAAAACTGTGAATGTGCATGCTATTTTCTTCTTTACATCTGAAATAAAGACAGATATACGTATTTAATTTAAAACTTTTAATTCAAATATCCATTTCTTCCCAGGTTAGTCCCACTAAGTTAGTAGCATCTCTTCAGAACAGGCCATTGGTGGTATGTATATTATTAGGGGAAATTTGGCTAGGTCATTGGGGAAATTCCTTCTGCTATTTTCAATGCTCTGGTCGATATAAAAGACCTCTTAGCACCAACCTTTAGCACAAACAGATGGGGGTTCAGTTTGACATCTCATCCAAAGGATGACACCACCAGTAGAGCTCCACCCAAAGTGTACTGAAGTTTTAATAATCCATTTACATGATGATGGAGTATAACCCACAGCCTTCTGCACCAAAGGCAAGTATGCTAGTTGCTGTGCTACTAACACTGCTCTGAAATTCTATAGCGCAAGCATTGACAGCCATTTGCTAAACAAAATAGTTGTACATTGAAAACAGACTTAGCATGAGCAATAGTAAACTTCTCTTCCCTTGAAGGTCACATTCTTTGAAAATGCACTGAAATTCACATCCCTTGAAAATGCATCCCTGTAGTTTTAATTTTTTTTTTGCATTAAGCAGTGAAACAAAATGTATGAACCAATAAAATACAAACTTACCCAATACAACACATTTCAATCAACTCTATTTACTAAGAGAGTAGTCAGGTAGTTGGTTGGAGGATTAAGGCACTTGTTTCCTATAGCTAAGGTATAGGGTTTGAGCATGAGCAAGCTAATTAACTAACCCACCACCCCTAACTAGGGCATTTCACACACACTCCCTGGTCTCTGGTAACACTGTGCATTTGGAGAAGTAACACTAAAGTTAAGCTTCCAAATGTATGTTCCAGTGTTGAAATTCTGCACATTGCTATCAAAATAAAACAAGTGCTATAATTCCACACATAAAGATGCATGCACACAGACAATGGATACACAGTGCATCATTAAAGAAGAAATGTAAAATAATGCTTAATTAAAAATTAAATGTTGTGGTAGTGACCTAGCAGCCACCCCCTCCACCAGCCAACAGGCCTTAGGCAACTGCCTAGGTCACTTAGTGCTGGACCTGGCTGTGCCCTTGCACACATTTTTAGGACCATGCATACATTCAAGTGTTCATTGATTCACCTTCATCACTGTATTAAATTATATTCCGTGTATAATACAGCACCACTTGTTGCAGTGTATTTTAAATTCATAGCTGTGAACATTTATTCAGTAAGCAATGAAACAAAACTTACAAAGTCATAATGATAAAACTACCCATTTCAGAACATTTCAACCATAAAAGGCCACTTAAACTTCTGTCATTACAATTCACAATATCAGTTAATATGCACAATCTCTGCAGAAGTAAAAGCCATGTGAATAGTTCTACATTAAAGAGAACTGTAACTAACGAAGAAGTTGCAGCTAGCAAACAATTTTGAATTCAGTGTTTCATCTACAAATTCAATGCCGACTGTCATTGAAGAAGAAAACCAACACCATTTTCATAGTATGTAGGTATCTCATCCAAAGGAGGACACACTTAGTGAAGCACCCCATCTCCCCTTATGCTGCACAGTAGTGTCAGCAATCAGTCTACCTTTTGTGGGAAAAGAACGTACAGCCTTCTATACCAAAAGCAAGTGTGTTACCTGTTGCACCACTGTCAACAAGCAGCACAACTTTAAAACTTTAATACTGACATTGATAGACAGTAATCCTAAGTGATTAACAAAAAAAAAATAAATAAATAAAAAAATAAAAGTAAAGCGCACCTGGTGGTTGGTGTGGAGGTTTAAGCTACTTGCCTGCCCTTAACTATTAAGGCTCAAGGTTTGAAAATTAACTTGACGGTGTCCCTAACTGGGCCGTCTCATACACACACACACACACACACACACACACACACACACACACACACACACACACACACACACACACACACACACACACTCTCAAACATGCACATAAAACCAACTTCTGTCTCTGCACTCACCAGAGCAGATGTGTTCTCTGACTCCTGTCGCTGTGTATATCTAGACTGTATATCAATCCCTGATGCTGTGCAGTATATCTAGTTATCAATATGAAGGATTAGAGTTGTCATCTTCTAAATCTCCTGCATTTAGTGATGTTAAGACATAGTCTGAATGACAAGCTTTCTGGGGCTCATGGAAAGCAAGTTCTCATGTAAGGTACTAATGACTGTTGTGTTTGTAGATCCCACAGAAGTTTTTTTTTTTTTTAACTTCCTGAATATTTTTTTATTTTATTTTTATAGTGAAGCAGGGGACCCCAGCCAACATGGGCCCTAGGCAGCTGCCTAAGTCACCTAGTGCTTGATCCAACTCTGCAAGCAGGTGTAGATGACAGAAAACAAAGCCATTCATAATTGCGAAGCTGACTTTCATTGGTAGTCAGGTATGAACTATGGTATATGTCATAAGATGATGAAATAATTAAAACTACAGCAGACAGTGATGCAGAGGGACGGAAACTACTGACACTTACTTTAATAAAGTTGGCAGTGTAAAATGAAGAGGTATGTTCTGAGTGTCATATCACAACAGGAAAAGCTCTGGTAAAACTATGACAAATCTTTCTGATTACAGGAAATAAAAATGACTTTGCTTTCATTTTTAAGTAGCACAAAACAGTGATTCAGATTCATGAGTACCAGCTCTTAGTGTTGCTATCTTGTACATGATAACACACTATTTGTTATTCATATCTTTGTGCATGGCCTTAAAACAAGGGTAAATGCACAACATGCTAATGACAGCATAAACAGCTGAACTAATTAATGAATCCAACATGGCAGAGTTCTTCAGGAACATATGAAGTGATCATGTATGCCCAGTGTTCTCTTTTGCACTAAAATCCAAAACTCTTTGGAATACAGCCACAAAGACACAGAAAAAAATGATAGGAGTAGAAGCTGCCATCATTAATGTGCATGTTCAACAGGCTTTCATTGAAGTTGCTGCTGCTAACAGACCTCAGCCGAGAAAGTGAAGGTTCTTCATACATCATCTGACATATCATGGACTGCACAATATAGAAATTGCTGAGTGACATAGGGTAAACAGGGAAACAATAGAAGAAATATGCAGCCTCCACAGCCCTCACCTGTGGCCCCAGGGAAATCATGGAGAACCCATCCCAGTGGAAACAAAGTTATGTTCAGCATTACAAATTCAATCTACAGGGACTTTTTAGAGGCCCACAGGGGATATATTAAGGGTGTCACAGGCCTCAGCTTCTAGAATCATACATTACTTTCTAAATGTAATGCTATAACATGCAGGGGATTACATTTGGTTTCCATGCACCCCATAGGAGAACTGACCCTGCACCAGTTTTATTCTATTTCATACTTCCCTGAGTTTTTTAGGGCCATAGACTGCACACGCAGAAAAATAAATGCCCCACCCCGGGAACAGAGAAGTAAGTACATCAACAGAAAAGGATACCACTACATTAACTGTCAAGTTGTTTATAATACCCAAGGTATTATCTACAATGTGCATGCAGATAACTCAGGCAGTTTCCATGACTCAAGCAAATGGCAGTTCTGTGATGTGTACACAAGCTTTGCTAGGAGTGTCTTTTAGAAAGGTATCTAGTGAGGATGCAGGTTATGCACTAAAACCTTGGCTTATGACAGCCATAAGAAAGCCAAACAACCCCACTGAGTAAGGATACACTGATGCCCATGCTCAGACTATAAGTATAATGGAAAGTGTATTTGGCTTATTCTAATCAAGGTTCCATTGCCTAGATACATTAGGAGTTGCCCTGCAGTTTGATCCAGCTACCTCTGCAAAATAACTCACAGACTACACCAGGTTGTACAATATAATTCTCAGCAGAGAGCTTCAACAGGGACAACAAGATCCTGAACCACAGTTCCCAGGACCACAGGCAGGACCAGCAGCTCAAGTAGATACAGATGATGAGTCTATTGAAGAACCAATAACTGCAGAATGAGCTGGCAGATGTTGGCGTACACAATATGCTATGGCTCTGGCTAAGAGACAAAGGACATCCACACAAATATCGACCAAATAATAAACACAATCCAGACAAACTGTTACTCTGAACAAAGAACCAAGCAAGACCAGCTTGTTATCAGGAACCACAAAAACGCTGACGACAGTTTAACTAGGTTTTGTCTTTAATGAACAGACTTCTTCAGAACAACCACCATTTGAAATCACTTCAGTTATATACATTTCCCCAAAAAAACAATAACACATTCTATTAAACAATTAATTACTTGTAAGTTGATATATTTGGTAAAATACATAAACTAAAAATACATGTAATACTATGCTTACAAAAAAATTATTAAATAGTGCATCAAATTAAATAAATATATATAAATATAAATAAATATAACACACCAAAACCTTAATAAAATTTCATACAAAAATTCTTTGGAAATATATACTGACTCAACTACACAAATAAAAATTGATGAATAACAGTTGTTGAATAAAAATGTATATACATATTCCATAAATCTTAACTATGTACATTTTATTTCATCCTAAAATGTGCTTTAATTTTAAAATGGGAATTATACTAATATTTTCATTAATACCCGGAAAAACCGTGGCGTGCAATCTCAGTTGCATTTCATTTCACATGTATCCAAGTGCACATCCAAGATGGCACCCTGACTATCCTTCTTAATATGCTGTATTGTACAAAACTTGAATTCATGTCCCGGGTACTGCTCAATATGCCTAACCAAAGCATTGGTATTTCTCATATGCTTGATATCCAACATATGTTCACTAATTCTTTCCCTAATGCTTCTGCATGTTATTCCTATATAAAAGGCTGAGCAATGGACACATTTCCCTATATAAACAACATTTTTAGTGTGACAATTAAAATGCTTACAAATATTAATGGGTACATCACCCACAGTAATTTTTTCACCAGTGATTAAAATATGCTTACATGTACTACTTCTTCCGCATTTAAAATTACCTTTTACTCTATTTGTTTGGCTGCTCTCAATATTGGACTGACATCCCATTTCTAATGATTGCTTAAATGACCTTCCTTTTCAAAACACATTTTCTGGAGCCTTCCATAGTTTATCCCATACATTACAATCCAATTTCAATAATCTCCAATTATTTTGTATAATATTGACTATATGATCAGAGTCATAATTATATGCAGTTATAAAAAATATCTGTTCGCTCATATGATTACTATCATTCCTTGTACTATTTACTACTTCTTAAGGATTTTGGTAATGAGTATACTGAATTGTTGTCAAAGGGTTTCACCTTTATTCCAGCTAGGAGGGGGAAATTAACTGATTTTTTGATAGACTTAAACATGTTAACTAGGAAAATGAATACTAAGATGTGGTTTACTCACAATCAAGTGCAAGAAAACACATGTTGAGAAAACCAAGTAGGTTTAACCCACCCCCAAATGGAATGGTGGCCATTTATGAAAAGGCATGTGAATTGGACATAAGGGAATATATGAGAAAAAGTAAAAGCTTTGGGAAAATGGATGGTATTAACAATTTAAGTAAAAATGAAGAAAAGTTATTGAAGGACTTAACTAGTGACAGGAGTCTTAGATTTATGAAGCCAGATAAAGGTAATGGCATGGTGATAATGGATAGGAATGATTATTAGACTATATGTTAAATATGTTGACTGATGATACATATGAAGAGAGTAATTTAAACCAAATTCACATATCATATTCTAAAATATATCTTATGGTTGAGGACTTATTAATACAGGGGCAAATAGATGAAACTGAGTACTATTATTTGAAAAATGAACATCCTATGGTTAGCAATATATTCGGTAAACCAAAATTACATAAAGGGTTGAACAACATTAAATTTAGGCCCATAGTTGATGGTAAGAGAAGCAAGACATGTTTCATAAGCAAGTTTCTAGATTTTCATTTGCAAAAGGGCTTAAAAGAATTTGGTTATATAACAAAAGACTCTTGGCATTTTTTAGAAAAATTAAAAACAGTTAAAATGAGTGATGATACCATTCTGTTGACCATTGATGTGTGTAGTTTGTTTTAGTCATTCCTAATGAAACTGGATTAGAATGGCTGGAAAATCAGTTAGTTAAAACTGGTGTGTATGAACAGGACCGTATAAATGTATTCATCACACTAATGGAGATAGTGTTAAAAAACAATTTTATATTTTTTGAAGGTCACTATAAGCAGATTACTGGGGTGGCAATGGGGACTGCTTGTGCCCCCATTTATGCCAATTATATAATGTCCTTCTGGGAACAGGAGTATGTGTTCACTAGTGAATATAACAAATATATTCAACAATATACTCGATTTTTGGACGACATATTTGTAGTTTGGGAGGGTGGTATTGAGAGCATGGAAGCCTTCATAGATTATATAAATTGTACAGTGGAATTTTTTAAGTTTACCTATGAGTTTAGTAAAAATGAATTGTCATACCTGGATTTAAATTAAAAGTGGACCAGTCTACGAAATGTTTGATATCTGGAATACACAGAAAATCCACTTTTTCAAATTCGTATTTGAATTATCAGAGCTGGCACCCTAGACAACAGAAAAAAGCAATAGTAAAAGGCCAGATGGTTAGGGCAGCCAGAATGGTAAGTGAATATCAGGAATTTCTTAGTGAAGTGGAATTTATAAGGAGCATGTTTATTAGACGTGGTTACCCAGTTGCATTATGCGACTCTATTAAGGATGTGATAATACACAAAATGAATAGTGGGGGCTATATGGCCATATTAACAAGTAATGGCAATGAGAATGTACAAGTGAATGTGCGAACAACAGCAGAAGTAGTAAATAGTACAAGGAATGATAGTAATCATATGAGCGAACAGATATTTTTTATAACTACATATAATTATGACGCTGATCATATAGTCAATATTGTACAAAATAATTGGAGATTATTGAAATTGGATTGCAATGTATGGGATAAACTATAGAAGGCTCCAAAAATGTGCTTAGAAAAGGAAGGTCATTTAAGCAATCATTAGAAATGGGATGTCAGTCCAATATTGAGAGCAGTCAAACAAATAGAGTAAAAGGTAATTTTAAATGCGGCAGATGTAGTACATGTAAGTATATTTTAATCACTGGTGAAAAAGTTACTGTGGGTGATGTACCCATTAATATTTATGGGCATTTTAATTGTCACACTAAAAATGTTGTTTATATAGGGAAATGTGTCCATTGCTCGGCCTTTTTTATAGGAAAAACATGCTGAAGCATTAGGGAACGAATTAGTGAAGATATGTTGGATATCAAGCATATGAGAAATACCAGCACTTTGGTTAGGCATATTGAGCAGTACCCGGGACATGAATTCAAGTTTTGTATGATACAGCATATTAAGAAGGATAGTCAGGGTGCCATCTTGGACGTGCACTTGGATATATGTTAAATGAAATGGCAACTGAGATTGGATGCCACGGTTTTTCCCGGTATTAATGAAAATATTACTAGAATTCCCATTTTAAAATTAAATCACATTTTAGGATGAAATAAAAGGTACATAGTTAAGATTTATGGAATATGTATATACATTTTTATTCAACAACTATTATTCAACAATTTTTATTTGTGTAGTGGAGTCGGTATATATTTCCAAAGAATTTTTGTATGGAATTTTATTAAGGTTTTGGTGTGTTATGTTTATTTAATTTGATGCACTATTTAATAATTTTTTTGTAAGCATACTATTATGTATTTTTAGTTTATGTATTTTACCAAAGATATAAACTTGCAAGTAATTAATTGTTTAATAGAATGTGTTAATTGTTTTTTGGGGGGAAATGCTTATAACTGAAGTGATTTCAAATGGTGGTTGTTCTGAAGAAGTCTGTTAATTAAAGATGAAACCTAGGTAAACTGTAATTAGCGTTTCTGTGCTTGGTGAAATTTGTGGTTCCTGGTAACGAGCTGGTCTTGCTTGGTTCTTTGTTCAGAGTAACATCCACACAAATGCCACCTAACTGAAAAACTAAGATCCTAAGCAAATACAAATACTAAAACTGATGTCTTCCAACATCTTCAACCTTTATTTAACCATATAGTGGTTGTGTCCTGTCAGCATCAGGCTGAGTCAATACCCAGAGACACATTTTGTAATTGCAGTGTTATCCAAGGTAAGTGTTGAACATGTAAAAAAAAAATTGCATTGATTGTTTTCATATGTAAATACTTATTTGTCAATAAGGTGAAATGTATCTCAATTCTACAGTAATGTCAGCAGTAAGTCAAGAGTGAATTATGCAATATACATCTGTGATCGTGCCTGTGCATCAAGCATGATATTTGACAAATGCAGGTAACCCAGCAGTGAACATGTTAGCCATAAACTGTTTAAGAGCAAGCAACAATTCATAACTAGTAAGACTGAATTGCTAAGAATAATGCAACTAATACAATTACAGTCAACAAGTATATAAATAATATTTTACAACTGAACCGGAAAATGAAGTATGTGCGACAGACATAGGCCGCCCAGAGTGACAAAGAAATGTGCAAAGGGCATGCATAGTCATCATGATTTGCACAGGGTGTGTTCTGAAATTGTATTTTAGATGTTATGAGTATTTAAGGAAATTAATTTAAGCTGTTTGGGTGAGTTTGAGATAAGTCAGCTGGGTTTTAATGGTTTTGGTGATGGTAGTGTGGTCTCTGTTTTGGAAGAAGATGGGTATAGGCTGAGAAGGAGGAGAGGTTGGCTTCAGATAAGTTTTGGAGGCTACTGGGGAGTCATGATGGAAGAAGGGGCTGGGCAAGGGATGAATATCCCCACAGAGTGGAAAGAGAGAGAAAAACAGATATTTTTCATAAGCCTGCTTTGGTTTAACTTTAGTAGTTAGTCTTATTTTGGCGTGGTAGGTTTGAGAGTTTTGTAATTTGAACTTGAATTAAAGATTGGCTGAGTTTTTGCACACACTGAAAGGGATTAGTGATGTAATAAGGTGGTTTGAATGGTTAGATGTGTTGCACATAGTGGTAGAAATGGGTGCACGATTCAGTGATGCAGGATGAAAAAACAGGAAGAATAAGGATGCAGTAAGGGAAGCATGGTGTGTAGCTTTGTAGAGAGATATGTCAGAGAAAGAGAAGCTAGAACGCTGGGGTATGAATATAGGTGGGGTAGAAGAACACTGGGGTATGGCTATAGCAGAGGTAGGAGAACACCGGGGTATGAATATAGGAGGGGTAGGAGTAGATAGCTGAGTGAAGTGGATGGTAAATGTAAGAGAGGAAAGAAAGAAAGAAAGAAAGAAAGAAAGAAAGAAAGAAAGAAAGAAAGAAAGAAAGAAAGAAAGAAAAAGAAAAAGTTAAAGTGCTTAAATGCAGCCTGTTGATTTAGGAATTTTGTGTGCATTCTTATGCCTATGGTATGTCTATAATTATGTGTATGCCTTTAAGATTGGTGAGAAGTAGGTAGACTTCTGGGTGGAGAACATGTCCTATAAATGTAATGCCATAAGGTGTGGCTGGGGAATCTGTTGGTTGGAAGGGAATGGAGCAGGAAGCAGCACCAACACCAGCAAGATTAGTTCTTATCTGTTATTCTAACAGTCTAACACATGATTTGGATTGGAAGCACAAGGGATGTGCTACTCCACACTGGAGCTACAGTACAGCTATTTAGAAAAAGTAAAGTACTGCAAGACATTATGAGTCTGCAGGTGAGTTTTCCTCAAACAATTACAGTTCCACAGCAAACAAACTTGAGGAAAGGAAAGCTTGCAGAAAAAAGTGGAACAAACTAAATTTGATCATGGAGCAGCAGCAAGAATATAACGAATTACCTGAAGGAGAAAAAGGTCAGCCAGTAATATAATAATTATTGTTTAAGTATGTAAGCATGGGTTCTGGGTAGGACACTGCAATTTCATTACTATTATGACAACAGACAATAACAATTAGAACAGCAATCCACTATAAACCTTAAGTGAATAATACAGTGTTCCTAACCAACATCACAATGGCACACTCCGAGTTCCCTGCTGAAATGTACCCGTGTGACTGAATTAAGAACTCAGGATGTAGAGTAGTAGTCAAACTTGCTTTGTTTTTGTTATTTGTCAGCAGAAAGGAGGATATTTCAGAGATTGTCTTAAATTTCAGCTGTGTAACTGAGCTATGAACTTAGGATGTGTGAGCAATAGTCAAGCTTCTTTTGTTTTGTTTTTGTTAGCAGGTGTTTCAGAGAGAAAGTCTTGAATTTTAGATAATTTATAAAGTGAGCATGCAGTGCCCTGCAGCAGTGTGAAAGGAGCAAAGGGAAAAATGAATACTGATGACAACAGTTATATTTAATGGGTGTGGTTCTGCATGAATTCAATCAAGGCATCTGTGCTAGCACTACATTGTTGCATGTTGGACAGGTGTGAGCCATACATGGTGGAGAAGTCAGTTCACCATCATCACCCATGACCATGAGAACTACCTCTGCCAGGAGTTGTACTGCTAGTTCCATGGCTCAGCCAATAAGTTGGGGTGCTACCTTAATTTGAATGATGCCCCATGGTTGAGCTGTCATCGCAATGTCATTCAGAACTACAACCATATAGTCTACCACATCTAGGTGCGGACACCTCAACCACTGCCAGACCAGTAGAAGTAGTGCTACTACAGGAACAGGATCATGCATGACTACATAAGCTAACACCTGATGATGTAGCAGCTCTCCAGCCATGTAGATGCTTACCCCCCCGCAGATATTAAATTTCAAATACAGCCAATCTAGTGTTTCATTCATCTTGTCACCCATATGGTTCAGGCAGTCTCACACATTAGACTGCACAACATTTAGTACTCACAAAATCTCTTCTGAGGTCATGGTGGAATATGCCTCTTCCTTCATAATGGCCCTACATATGCATGCTTGGCACCTACAAAAGCACCAGCATCAGAAGGAGTGTTAGCAGGCCTCCTTTAAGCATCTCTACCAACACCACTCTGTGTTACCTTGCTCTCACAATGGCTATGGGGAGACTCAGTCAACTCTAAAGCAACTCTAAAGCTACAGTAACCACACTGCCCTAATCAGCTGTATCACCCTCAGCCTGTCTTGTTTCTGAGGGATCTGTGTCATGGGTAAAAGTAAGCATATGGTCTTTGTTTGAAATATGGAAAGTGGATATGGGAGCCACAATCTCAGTGTCAGACTGACCCTCTGCACTTCCAGACTGTGTTTCATCATTTTAGCCATTATCATCAGAGGCTACTGATACTCTGCTATCAGGTGGTAGGAGATCCAGATTGTCAGGGCCACCTATGATAACAAGTAGTTACAACAAAGATTACAGTAGAATAAAAAGTGATTAGACTTATGTTATAGAAAATGTAATTTAAAAAGTACTAGATGCAAATTAAATTGAAAAAGGACTTTAATGTATAGGTAAATCTACTTTAGGTATTAATAAGGAAAAAAACAGTTTCCTATCATGTGCATGTGGTGGTGAAAAATCACTCCCTGATATGTCTAGATAGAAGAAATGAGGATGAAAGATGGATGATAAGTATTACAATGCAAATGACACAACAAGCATAGACCAAGTCACTTTATCTCTGCTTAATAATAAACATCTTATACAAAAATCCCCTGCCCAGTTTCCATCTCCACTAACCTCTCTTTGTCTCTCTTTCAGTCTCTCCTCTCCACTACTGCTCTCACTCAGTCTCTCTCTCTCTCTCCATATATATATATATATATATATATATATATATATATATTTTTTTATATATATATATATATATATATATATATATATATATATATATGTATAGTTATATATCTATATGTATATATATATATATATATATATATATATATATATATATATATATATATATAGATAGATAGATAGATTTCAATATCTATATCTATATCTAATCTATATCTATATATATATTTCTATATCTATATATATGCACAAGACTAATTATTTCTTTGGAATTTCACTAGTAGACACACTTCAGTTGTCCTGTACCTCAGCACCAACATCAATGACTATTTGAGACCCTTCTGATGAGCTGTCTGGATCTCACACAGTAGACATGAACTCCTATTTCTCAGTGAGTGGTGGTTCTGCTACAGAACCACTACTAATAAATACCCTTTACAGGATAAATGCAGGTGTCCTGTGCCTTGCATTCTTATTCATATCACTAGCTCAAGGTCTTATCTTCTGGTTATCCTACCCATGTCCTCCAACTGTGTTAATGTCATTGACTATCTTTTCCCAGATAATGGTCATGAGAGAACTTGTCAGCTTGGCCTCTGTCTAACAGGAATGATCCATGTCTCCATATTGCCTGAATGATGACTTCATTCTCTGCAACTATGTACAGAGGTTTACAAGGATAGGATGTCTTTGGATCTGTAGCCCTGTATGAGATGAAACATATGAAGAAAGAAAAAAAAGAATGAATCTGTAAGTGTGAATGTTTATGAAAGAAGCATGTATGACTGTATTCAGGCATCACTCACAAAACTAAAGTAAAATGTAAGGCTCTTTAGATGTACACATACAAAGGTAATATAGAAATTTAATCTACCCAACAAAACAAAGTAAATGAAAAGCATGGAGAAAAGTCTGGAAGGATGCCAACAACTTGCAACTCCATAATGTGTAGCAGCTTTACAAAGACATTTCTATCTAATTAAAAATTAATTTGACATACACTTGTGTTGATGGCAGACAGAGATATATCACAGGCTTAGCATATTTGTTAAACTACAAATATAAACCACCTGACATTGCAAGTACTGCTAAAAACATTTTTGCAACAAGTGTTCAGATTATCACAGAAATGTTTGTGTAATACTAGGCAACATTTGCATGATAATAAACTTTTTTCATTAAACCAAATAACTGATCTACATGGCTGTGATAACCTCAATGGAAAGGCAATGGAGACAGCAAACAATGATTTTGCAAAATTTAATATATCCATAATTGCAAAACAAATCAGTTAGTAAGAAAAGCAACTTATCTTTACAGAAAATCAGTTCTGAAAGTAGCCAAAAGCATTGCTATTCAAATAGCAGTATCAAAAAGTGTGTGGATCCAGACAGTCTCCACTACAAGTACCTTATCTACAAGATTAACTTATATGCAGTTTCAGCCCTCTGAACACTGTGAATATGTAAATCAGGTGTTAAATCATTAGTATTCATGAGTTACATAATCTGCACTAAGTGCTGGGAAAGTAAAGATGATGTAAGGACCTACACAATTCCAGGCACATGCCCCAGCAGTGCATGAACACGCATTGAGAAGTTTTTCTTGCTAAGGGCTTGCAAATGTGAATGATTAGTGTAACTACAGGAATAATTATGTTTTTACAGTCCTGCTACTTTGATGTACATTTACTGAGAGTGTGTCTGTGAGTAAAGAGTTAATAAAGAGCAGGGGCCTTAAGTTGACTGACATTGGAGAGAAACCCTTTTAACATTTGTATCACTAATGCTTATGCTCCACCTGTTCCTCTAACACATTGTTGTCTGTAATTCATATGGAGTATATAACAATTAAATAATAAAAATGCACATCAAAATAATTGTAAATGACAATGCATTTGTGTTAGGCTAGCAGAAATGGGGGATAATGCTAACATAAGAAAGGCAAACCAAGAACTTTATTGTCGCAAACTCTTTTTGTTATTGTGACAGGAATTACTAGCTTAACTGTTGCATATATACCATTCGCCTACACATTTACTTGGATTTTACAAAAGACAATTGTAACAAAAGGCTTATGTATGTCCTATAATGTAAAGTTATACAATGCAACCTTTTGAGTATATATGTAAGTTATTTTATCTTCTTTGTAAATCTGTCTGTTGTCTGTGCAAATAGCAAAAATAGTCTGAAATGTATCATGTTTATGGCAACGTATTACATTTTAAATCTATCTGTTGTGGTATTTCTGTCATTAGTATGTTTATTGTCATGTAATAAGACAGTCAAAGTTGAGAGAACACCACAAAGAGATACTCTTATTTTTTTTTTTCTTGAAATCATCCTTATGGCACTGCTTAGCACTGCACAATAGAGAATATATGTGCTCACTAGCAGTGAATAATGATTCACTTCCCAAGGCAAAAAATTGATAATTTTAATCTGGCCTGCCTTCAGTAAAGCAGATGATCCTTGTACTGGTGTGCTGATATCAACACTCTATAAAGTAGTGAGTAAAGAAAATGCACCTCTCAACTACCTATCTTTGTGGCACAATATATGTGCATTGTGTTTAGAGAAAGTGAGCAGGTAATGTAGGGTTTGAATCCAGTTCACTTTTAATGATTGTTTCAGACTATATGTTGACGCACATTTTTCTCTGTGAATCTGCTGTAGGAAACTCAACTTTTCTCAGTATTAATAACACGTGATATGCATGAGGTGAAATGTGGCATTTTGTAAATTGTGATTAACACAAAAGCAGTAACATGACATGGAAAACTATTACATATGATACATAACATCAACATATCTATCAAATAGTAATCCTGATTGAAAGGAATTTCCAAATGATGTCAGTATTAATTATATCTGCTATGTTAAAAAAGATCTAATGCCAGCTGTTATCTGTCCCCTTTCACATTACTTGGCAATACATAAACTCCTGATGATGTGTAACAGAAATTCAAGATCTATACAAAAAGGATGAATGTTTCAGTTTAATGCAGCAATGTATTCTTGCTAAACAAAATAGTTGTACATTGAAAACAGACTTAGCATGAGCAATAGTAAACTTCTCTTCCCTTGAAGCTCACATTCTTTGAAAATGCACTGAAATTCACATCCCTTGAAAATGCATCCCTGTAGTTTTAATTTTTTTTTTGCATTAAGCAGTGAAACAAAATGTATGAACCAATAAAATACAAACTTACCCAATACAACACATTTCAATCAACTCTATTTACTAAGAGAATAGTCAGGTAGTTGGTTGGAGGATTAAGGCACTTGTTTCCTATAGCTAAGGTATAGGGTTTGAGCATGAGCAAGCTAATTAACTAACCCACCACCCCTAACTAGGGCATTTCACACACACTCCCTGGTCTCTGGTAACACTGTGCATTTGGAGAAGTAACACTAAAGTTAAGCTTCCAAATGTATGTTCCAGTGTTGAAATTCTGCACATTGCTATCAAAATAAAACAAGTGCTATAATTCCACACATAAAGATGCATGCACACAGACAATGGATACACAGTGCATCATTAAAGAAGAAATGTAAAATAATGCTTAATTAAAAATTAAATGTTGTGGTAGTGACCTAGCAGCCACCCCCTCCACCAGCCAACAGGCCTTAGGCAACTGCCTAGGTCACTTAGTGCTGGACCTGGCTGTGCCCTTGCACACATTTTAGGACCATGCATACATTCAAGTGTTCATTGATTCACCTTCATCACTGTATTAAATTATATTCCGTGTATAATACAGCACCACTTGTTGCAGTGTATTTTAAATTCATAGCTGTGAACATTTATTCAGTAAGCAATGAAACAAAACTTACAAAGTCATAATGATAAAACTACCCATTTCAGAACATTTCAACCATAAAAGGCCACTTAAACTTCTGTCATTACAATTCACAATATCAGTTAATATGCACAATCTCTGCAGAAGTAAAAGCCATGTGAATAGTTCTACATTAAAGAGAACTGTAACTAACGAAGAAGTTGCAGCTAGCAAACAATTTTGAATTCAGTGTTTCATCTACAAATTCAATGCCGACTGTCATTGAAGAAGAAAACCAACACTATTTTCATAGTATGTAGGTATCTCATCCAAAGGAGGACACACTTAGTGAAGCACCCCATCTCCCCTTATGCTGCACAGTAGTGTCAGCAATCAGTCTACCTTTGTGGGAAAAGAACGACAGCCTTCTATACCAAAAGCAAGTGTGTTACCTGTTGCACCACTGTCAACAAGCAGCACAACTTTAAAACTTTAATACTGACATTGATAGACAGTAATCCTAAGTGATTAACAAAAAAAAAATAAATAAATAAAAAAATAAAAGTAAAGCGCACCTGGTGGTTGGTGTGGAGGTTTAAGCTACTTGCCTGCCCTTAACTATTAAGGCTCAAGGTTTGAAAATTAACTTGACGGTGTCCCTAACTGGGCCGTCTCATACACACACACACACACACACACACACACACACACACACACACACACACACACACACACACACACACACACACACTCAAACATGCACATAAAACCAACTTCTGTCTCTGCACTCACCAGAGCAGATGTGTTCTCTGACTCCTGTCGCTGTGTATATCTAGACTGTATATCAATCCCTGATGCTGTGCAGTATATCTAGTTATCAATATGAAGGATTAGAGTTGTCATCTTCTAAATCTCCTGCATTTAGTGATGTTAAGACATAGTCTGAATGACAAGCTTTCTGGGGCTCATGGAAAGCAAGTTCTCATGTAAGGTACTAATGACTGTTGTGTTTGTAGATCCCACAGAAGTTTTTTTTTTTTTTAACTTCCTGAATATTTTTTTATTTTATTTTTATAGTGAAGCAGGGGACCCCAGCCAACATGGGCCCTAGGCAGCTGCCTAAGTCACCTAGTGCTTGATCCAACTCTGCAAGCAGGTGTAGATGACAGAAAACAAAGCCATTCATAATTGCAAAGCTGACTTTCATTGGTAGTCAGGTATGAACTATGGTATATGTCATAAGATGATGAAATAATTAAAACTACAGCAGACAGTGATGCAGAGGGACGGAAACTACTGACACTTACTTTAATAAAGTTGGCAGTGTAAAATGAAGAGGTATGTTCTGAGTGTCATATCACAACAGGAAAAGCTCTGGTAAAACTATGACAAATCTTTCTGATTACAGGAAATAAAAATGACTTTGCTTTCATTTTTAAGTAGCACAAAACAGTGATTCAGATTCATGAGTACCAGCTCTTAGTGTTGCTATCTTGTACATGATAACACACTATTTGTTATTCATATCTTTGTGCATGGCCTTAAAACAAGGGTAAATGCACAACATGCTAATGACAGCATAAACAGCTGAACTAATTAATGAATCCAACATGGCAGAGTTCTTCAGGAACATATGAAGTGATCATGTATGCCCAGTGTTCTCTTTTGCACTAAAATCCAAAACTCTTTGGAATACAGCCACAAAGACACAGAAAAATGATAGGAGTAGAAGCTGCCATCATTAATGTGCATGTTCAACAGGCTTTCATTGAAGTTGCTGCTGCTAACAGACCTCAGCCGAGAAAGTGAAGGTTCTTCATACATCATCTGACATATCATGGACTGCACAATATAGAAATTGCTGAGTGACATAGGGTAAACAGGGAAACAATAGAAGAAATATGCAGCCTCCACAGCCCTCACCTGTGGCCCCAGGGAAATCATGGAGAACCCATCCCAGTGGAAACAAAGTTATGTTCAGCATTACAAATTCAATCTACAGGGACTTTTAGAGGCCCACAGGGGATATATTAAGGGTGTCACAGGCCTCAGCTTCTAGAATCATACATTACTTTCTAAATGTAATGCTATAACATGCAGGGGATTACATTTGGTTTCCATGCACCCCATAGGAGAACTGACCCTGCACCAGTTTTATTCTATTTCATACTTCCCTGAGTTTTTAGGGCCATAGACTGCACACGCAGAAAAATAAATGCCCCACCCCGGGAACAGAGAAGTAAGTACATCAACAGAAAAGGATACCACTACATTAACTGTCAAGTTGTTTATAATACCCAAGGTATTATCTACAATGTGCATGCAGATAACTCAGGCAGTTTCCATGACTCAAGCAAATGGCAGTTCTGTGATGTGTACACAAGCTTTGCTAGGAGTGTCTTTTAGAAAGGTATCTAGTGAGGATGCAGGTTATGCACTAAAACCTTGGCTTATGACAGCCATAAGAAAGCCAAACAACCCCACTGAGTAAGGATACACTGATGCCCATGCTCAGACTATAAGTATAATGGAAAGTGTATTTGGCTTATTCTAATCAAGGTTCCATTGCCTAGATACATTAGGAGTTGCCCTGCAGTTTGATCCAGCTACCTCTGCAAAATAACTCACAGACTACACCAGGTTGTACAATATAATTCTCAGCAGAGAGCTTCAACAGGGACAACAAGATCCTGAACCACAGTTCCCAGGACCACAGGCAGGACCAGCAGCTCAAGTAGATACAGATGATGAGTCTATTGAAGAACCAATAACTGCAGAATGAGCTGGCAGATGTTGGCGTACACAATATGCTATGGCTCTGGCTAAGAGACAAAGGACATCCACACAAATATCGACCAAATAATAAACACAATCCAGACAAACTGTTACTCTGAACAAAGAACCAAGCAAGACCAGCTTGTTATCAGGAACCACAAAACGCTGACGACAGTTTAACTAGGTTTTGTCTTTAATGAACAGACTTCTTCAGAACAACCACCATTTGAAATCACTTCAGTTATATACATTTCCCCAAAAAAACAATAACACATTCTATTAAACAATTAATTACTTGTAAGTTGATATATTTGGTAAAATACATAAACTAAAAATACATGTAATACTATGCTTACAAAAAAATTATTAAATAGCGCATCAAATTAAATAAATATATATAAATATAAATAAATATAACACACCAAAACCTTAATAAAATTTCATACAAAATTCTTTGGAAATATATACTGACTCAACTACACAAATAAAAATTGATGAATAACAGTTGTTGAATAAAAATGTATATACATATTCCATAAATCTTAACTATGTACATTTTATTTCATCCTAAAATGTGCTTTAATTTTAAAATGGGAATTATACTAATATTTTCATTAATACCCGGAAAAACCGTGGCGTGCAATCTCAGTTGCATTTCATTTCACATGTATCCAAGTGCACATCCAAGATGGCACCCTGACTATCCTTCTTAATATGCTGTATTGTACAAAACTTGAATTCATGTCCCGGTACTGCTCAATATGCCTAACCAAAGCATTGGTATTTCTCATATGCTTGATATCCAACATATGTTCACTAATTCTTTCCCTAATGCTTCTGCATGTTATTCCTATATAAAAGGCTGAGCAATCGACACATTTCCTATATAAACAACATTTTTAGTGTGACAATTAAAATGCTTACAAATATTAATGGGTACATCACCCACAGTAATTTTTTCACCAGTGATTAAAATATGCTTACATGTACTACTTCTTCCGCATTTAAAATTACCTTTTACTCTATTTGTTTGGCTGCTCTCAATATTGGACTGACATCCCATTTCTAATGATTGCTTAAATGACCTTCCTTTTCAAAACACATTTTCTGGAGCCTTCCATAGTTTATCCCATACATTACAATCCAATTTCAATAATCTCCAATTATTTTGTATAATATTGACTATATGATCAGAGTCATAATTATATGCAGTTATAAAAAATATGTGTTCGCTCATATGATTACTATCATTCCTTGTACTATTTACTACTTCTTAAGGATTTTGGTAATGAGTATACTGAATTGTTGTCAAAGGGTTTCACCTTTATTCCAGCTAGGAGGGGGAAATTAACTGATTTTTTGATAGACTTAAACATGTTAACTAGGAAAATGAATACTAAGATGTGGTTTACTCACAATCAAGTGCAAGAAAACACATGTTGAGAAAACCAAGTAGGTTTAACCCACCCCAAATGGAATGGTGGCCATTTATGAAAAGGCATGTGAATTGGACATAAGGGAATATATGAGAAAAGTAAAAGCTTTGGGAAAATGGATGGTATTAACAATTTAAGTAAAAATGAAGAAAAGTTATTGAAGGACTTAACTAGTGACAGGAGTCTTAGATTTATGAAGCCAGATAAAGGTAATGGCATGGTGATAATGGATAGGAATGATTATTAGACTATATGTTAAATATGTTGACTGATGATACATATGAAGAGAGTAATTTAAACCAAATTCACATATCATATTCTAAAATATATCTTATGGTTGAGGACTTATTAATACAGGGGCAAATAGATGAAACTGAGTACTATTATTTGAAAAATGAACATCCTATGGTTAGCAATATATTCGGTAAACCAAAATTACATAAAGGGTTGAACAACATTAAATTTAGGCCCATAGTTGATGGTAAGAGAAGCAAGACATGTTTCATAAGCAAGTTTCTAGATTTTCATTTGCAAAAGGGCTTAAAAGAATTTGGTTATATAACAAAAGACTCTTGGCATTTTTTAGAAAAATTAAAAACAGTTAAAATGAGTGATGATACCATTCTGTTGACCATTGATGTGTGTAGTTTGTTTTTAGTCATTCCTAATGAAACTGGATTAGAATGGCTGGAAAATCAGTTAGTTAAAACTGGTGTGTATGAACAGGACCGTATAAATGTATTCATCACACTAATGGAGATAGTGTTAAAAAACAATTTTATATTTTTTGAAGGTCACTATAAGCAGATTACTGGGGTGGCAATGGGAACTGCTTGTGCCCCCATTTATGCCAATTATATAATGTCCTTCTGGGAACAGGAGTATGTGTTCACTAGTGAATATAACAAATATATTCAACAATATACTCGATTTTTGGACGACATATTTGTAGTTTGGGAGGGTGGTATTGAGAGCATGGAAGCCTTCATAGATTATATAAATTGTACAGTGGAATTTTTAAGTTTACCTATGAGTTTAGTAAAAATGAATTGTCATACCTGGATTTAAATTAAAAGTGGACCAGTCTACGAAATGTTTGATATCTGGAATACACAGAAAATCCACTTTTTCAAATTCGTATTTGAATTATCAGAGCTGGCACCCTAGACAACAGAAAAAAGCAATAGTAAAAGGCCAGATGGTTAGGGCAGCCAGAATGGTAAGTGAATATCAGGAATTTCTTAGTGAAGTGGAATTTATAAGGAGCATGTTTATTAGACGTGGTTACCCAGTTGCATTATGCGACTCTATTAAGGATGTGATAATACACAAAATGAATAGTGGGGGCTATATGGCCATATTAACAAGTAATGGCAATGAGAATGTACAAGTGAATGTGCGAACAACAGCAGAAGTAGTAAATAGTACAAGGAATGATAGTAATCATATGAGCGAACAGATATTTTTTATAACTACATATAATTATGACGCTGATCATATAGTCAATATTGTACAAAATAATTGGAGATTATTGAAATTGGATTGCAATGTATGGGATAAACTATAGAAGGCTCCAAAAATGTGCTTAGAAAAGGAAGGTCATTTAAGCAATCATTAGAAATGGGATGTCAGTCCAATATTGAGAGCAGTCAAACAAATAGAGTAAAAGGTAATTTTAAATGCGGCAGATGTAGTACATGTAAGTATATTTTAATCACTGGTGAAAAAGTTACTGTGGGTGATGTACCCATTAATATTTATGGGCATTTTAATTGTCACACTAAAAATGTTGTTTATATAGGGAAATGTGTCCATTGCTCGGCCTAGTTTTACAGGAAAAACATGCTGAAGCATTAGGGAACGAATTAGTGAAGATATGTTGGATATCAAGCATATGAGAAATACCAGCACTTTGGTTAGGCATATTGAGCAGTACCCGGGACATGAATTCAAGTTTTGTATGATACAGCATATTAAGAAGGATAGTCAGGGTGCCATCTTGGACGTGCACTTGGATATATGTTAAATGAAATGGCAACTGAGATTGGATGCCACGGTTTTTCCCGGTATTAATGAAAATATTACTAGAATTCCCATTTTAAAATTAAATCACATTTTAGGATGAAATAAAAGGTACATAGTTAAGATTTATGGAATATGTATATACATTTTATTCAACAACTATTATTCAACAATTTTTATTTGTGTAGTGGAGTCGGTATATATTTCCAAAGAATTTTTGTATGGAATTTTATTAAGGTTTTGGTGTGTTATGTTTATTTAATTTGATGCACTATTTAATAATTTTTTTGTAAGCATACTATTATGTATTTTTAGTTTATGTATTTTACCAAAGATATAAACTTGCAAGTAATTAATTGTTTAATAGAATGTGTTAATTGTTTTTTGGGGGGAAATGCTTATAACTGAAGTGATTTCAAATGGTGGTTGTTCTGAAGAAGTCTGTTAATTAAAGATGAAACCTAGGTAAACTGTAATTAGCGTTTCTGTGCTTGGTGAAATTTGTGGTTCCTGGTAACGAGCTGGTCTTGCTTGGTTCTTTGTTCAGAGTAACATCCACACAAATGCCACCTAACTGAAAAACTAAGATCCTAAGCAAATACAAATACTAAAACTGATGTCTTCCAACATCTTCAACCTTTATTTAACCATATAGTGGTTGTGTCCTGTCAGCATCAGGCTGAGTCAATACCCAGAGACACATTTTGTAATTGCAGTGTTATCCAAGGTAAGTGTTGAACATGTAAAAAAAAAATTGCATTGATTGTTTTCATATGTAAATACTTATTTGTCAATAAGGTGAAATGTATCTCAATTCTACAGTAATGTCAGCAGTAAGTCAAGAGTGAATTATGCAATATACATCTGTGATCGTGCCTGTGCATCAAGCATGATATTTGACAAATGCAGGTAACCCAGCAGTGAACATGTTAGCCATAAACTGTTTAAGAGCAAGCAACAATTCATAACTAGTAAGACTGAATTGCTAAGAATAATGCAACTAATACAATTACAGTCAACAAGTATATAAATAATATTTTACAACTGAACCGGAAAATGAAGTATGTGCGACAGACATAGGCCGCCCAGAGTGACAAAGAAATGTGCAAAGGGCATGCATAGTCATCATGATTTGCACAGGGTGTGTTCTGAAATTGTATTTTAGATGTTATGAGTATTTAAGGAAATTAATTTAAGCTGTTTGGGTGAGTTTGAGATAAGTCAGCTGGGTTTTAATGGTTTTGGTGATGGTAGTGTGGTCTCTGTTTTGGAAGAAGATGGGTATAGGCTGAGAAGGAGGAGAGGTTGGCTTCAGATAAGTTTTGGAGGCTACTGGGGAGTCATGATGGAAGAAGGGGCTGGGCAAGGGATGAATATCCCACAGAGTGGAAAGAGAGAAAAACAGATATTTTCATAAGCCTGCTTTGGTTTAACTTTAGTAGTTAGTCTTATTTTGGCGTGGTAGGTTTGAGAGTTTTGTAATTTGAACTTGAATTAAAGATTGGCTGAGTTTTTGCACACACTGAAAGGGATTAGTGATGTAATAAGGTGGTTTGAATGGTTAGATGTGTTGCACATAGTGGTAGAAATGGGTGCACGATTCAGTGATGCAGGATGAAAAAACAGGAAGAATAAGGATGCAGTAAGGGAAGCATGGTGTGTAGCTTTGTAGAGAGATATGTCAGAGAAAGAGAAGCTAGAACGCTGGGGTATGAATATAGGTGGGGTAGAAGAACACTGGGGTATGGCTATAGCAGAGGTAGGAGAACACCGGGGTATGAATATAGGAGGGTTAGGAGTAGATAGCTGAGTGAAGTGGATGGTAAATGTAAGAGAGGAAAGAAAGAAAGAAAGAAAGAAAGAAAGAAAGAAAGAAAGAAAGAAAGAAAGAAAGAAAGAAAAAGAAAAAGTTAAAGTGCTTAAATGCAGCCTGTTGATTTAGGAATTTTGTGTGCATTCTTATGCCTATGGTATGTCTATAATTATGTGTATGCCTTTAAGATTGGTGAGAAGTAGGTAGACTTCTGGGTGGAGAACATGTCCTATAAATGTAATGCCATAAGGTGTGGCTGGGGAATCTGTTGGTTGGAAGGGAATGGAGCAGGAAGCAGCACCAACACCAGCAAGATTAGTTCTTATCTGTTATTCTAACAGTCTAACACATGATTTGGATTGGAAGCACAAGGGATGTGCTACTCCACACTGGAGCTACAGTACAGCTATTTAGAAAAAGTAAAGTACTGCAAGACATTATGAGTCTGCAGGTGAGTTTTCCTCAAACAATTACAGTTCCACAGCAAACAAACTTGAGGAAAGGAAAGCTTGCAGAAAAAAGTGGAACAAACTAAATTTGACTGCGGGAGCAGCAGCAAGAATATAACGAATTACCTGAAGGAGAAAAAGGTCAGCCAGTAATATAATAATTATTGTTTAAGTATGTAAGCATGGGTTCTGGGTAGGACACTGCAATTTCATTACTATTATGACAACAGACAATAACAATTAGAACAGCAATCCACTATAAACCTTAAGTGAATAATACAGTGTTCCTAACCAACATCACAATGGCACACTCCGAGTTCCCTGCTGAAATGTACCCGTGTGACTGAATTAAGAACTCAGGATGTAGAGTAGTAGTCAAACTTGCTTTGTTTTTGTTATTTGTCAGCAGAAAGGAGGATATTTCAGAGATTGTCTTAAATTTCAGCTGTGTAACTGAGCTATGAACTTAGGATGTGTGAGCAATAGTCAAGCTTCTTTTGTTTTTGTTTTTGTTAGCAGGTGTTTCAGAGAGAAAGTCTTGAATTTTAGATAATTTATAAAAGTGAGCATGCAGTGCCCTGCAGCAGTGTGAAAGGAGCAAAGGGAAAAATGAATACTGATGACAACAGTTATATTTAATGGGTGTGGTTCTGCATGAATTCAATCAAGGCATCTGTGCTAGCACTACATTGTTGCATGTTGGACAGGTGTGAGCCATACATGGTGGAGAAGTCAGTTCACCATCATCACCCATGACCATGAGAACTACCTCTGCCAGGAGTTGTACTGCTAGTTCCATGGCTCAGCCAATAAGTTGGGGTGCTACCTTAATTTGAATGATGCCCCATGGTTGAGCTGTCATCGCAATGTCATTCAGAACTACAACCATATAGTCTACCACATCTAGGTGCGGACACCTCAACCACTGCCAGACCAGTAGAAGTAGTGCTACTACAGGAACAGGATCATGCATGACTACATAAGCTAACACCTGATGATGTAGCAGCTCTCCAGCCATGTAGATGCTTACCCCCCCGCAGATATTAAATTTCAAATACAGCCAATCTAGTGTTTCATTCATCTTGTCACCCATATGGTTCAGGCAGTCTCACACATTAGACTGCACAACATTTAGTACTCACAAAATCTCTTCTGAGGTCATGGTGGAATATGCCTCTTCCTTCATAATGGCCCTACATATGCATGCTTGGCACCTACAAAAGCACCAGCATCAGAAGGAGTGTTAGCAGGCCTCCTTTAAGCATCTCTACCAACACCACTCTGTGTTACCTTGCTCTCACAATGGCTATGGGGAGACTCAGTCAACTCTAAAGCAACTCTAAAGCTACAGTAACCACACTGCCCTAATCAGCTGTATCACCCTCAGCCTGTCTTGTTTCTGAGGGATCTGTGTCATGGGTAAAAGTAAGCATATGGTCTTTGTTTGAAATATGGAAAGTGGATATGGGAGCCACAATCTCAGTGTCAGACTGACCCTCTGCACTTCCAGACTGTGTTTCATCATTTTAGCCATTATCATCAGAGGCTACTGATACTCTGCTATCAGGTGGTAGGAGATCCAGATTGTCAGGGCCACCTATGATAACAAGTAGTTACAACAAAGATTACAGTAGAATAAAAAGTGATTAGACTTATGTTATAGAAAATGTAATTTAAAAAGTACTAGATGCAAATTAAATTGAAAAGGACTTTAATGTATAGGTAAATCTACTTTAGGTATTAATAAGGAAAAAAACAGTTTCCTATCATGTGCATGTGGTGGTGAAAAATCACTCCCTGATATGTCTAGATAGAAGAAATGAGGATGAAAGATGGATGATAAGTATTACAATGCAAATGACACAACAAGCATAGACCAAGTCACTTTATCTCTGCTTAATAATAAACATCTTATACAAAAATCCCCTGCCCAGTTTCCATCTCCACTAACCTCTCTTTGTCTCTCTTTCAGTCTCTCCTCTCCACTACTGCTCTCACTCAGTCTCTCTCTCTCTCTCTCCGTATATATATATATATATATATATATATATATATATATTTTTTTTATATATATATATATATATATATATATATATGTATAGTTATATATCTATATGTATATATATATATATATATATATATATATATATATATATATATATATATATAGATAGATAGATAGATTTCAATATCTATATCTATATCTAATCTATATCTATATATATATTTCTATATCTATATATATGCACAAGACTAATTATTTCTTTGGAATTTCACTAGTAGACACACTTCAGTTGTCCTGTACCTCAGCACCAACATCAATGACTATTTGAGACCCTTCTGATGAGCTGTCTGGATCTCACACAGTAGACATGAACTCCTATTTCTCAGTGAGTGGTGGTTCTGCTACAGAACCACTACTAATAAATACCCTTTACAGGATAAATGCAGGTGTCCTGTGCCTTGCATTCTTATTCATATCACTAGCTCAAGGTCTTATCTTCTGGTTATCCTACCCATGTCCTCCAACTGTGTTAATGTCATTGACTATCTTTTCCCAGATAATGGTCATGAGAGAACTTGTCAGCTTGGCCTCTGTCTAACAGGAATGATCCATGTCTCCATATTGCCTGAATGATGACTTCATTCTCTGCAACTATGTACAGAGGTTTACAAGGATAGGATGTCTTTGGATCTGTAGCCCTGTATGAGATGAAACATATGAAGAAAGAAAAAAGAATGAATCTGTAAGTGTGAATGTTTATGAAAGAAGCATGTATGACTGTATTCAGGCATCACTCACAAAACTAAAGTAAAATGTAAGGCTCTTTAGATGTACACATACAAAGGTAATATAGAAATTTAATCTACCCAACAAAACAAAGTAAATGAAAAGCATGGAGAAAAGTCTGGAAGGATGCCAACAACTTGCAACTCCATAATGTGTAGCAGCTTTACAAAGACATTTCTATCTAATTAAAAATTAATTTGACATACACTTGTGTTGATGGCAGACAGAGATATATCACAGGCTTAGCATATTTGTTAAACTACAAATATAAACCACCTGACATTGCAAGTACTGCTAAAAACATTTTTGCAACAAGTGTTCAGATTATCACAGAAATGTTTGTGTAATACTAGGCAACATTTGCATGATAATAAACTTTTTTCATTAAACCAAATAACTGATCTACATGGCTGTGATAACCTCAATGGAAAGGCAATGGAGACAGCAAACAATGATTTTGCAAAATTTAATATATCCATAATTGCAAAACAAATCAGTTAGTAAGAAAAAGCAACTTATCTTTACAGAAAATCAGTTCTGAAAGTAGCCAAAAGCATTGCTATTCAAATAGCAGTATCAAAAAGTGTGTGGATCCAGACAGTCTCCACTACAAGTACCTTATCTACAAGATTAACTTATATGCAGTTTCAGCCCTCTGAACACTGTGAATATGTAAATCAGGTGTTAAATCATTAGTATTCATGAGTTACATAATCTGCACTAAGTGCTGGGAAAGTAAAGATGATGTAAGGACCTACACAATTCCAGGCACATGCCCCAGCAGTGCATGAACACGCATTGAGAAGTTTTTCTTGCTAAGGGCTTGCAAATGTGAATGATTAGTGTAACTACAGGAATAATTATGTTTTTACAGTCCTGCTACTTTGATGTACATTTACTGAGAGTGTGTCTGGGAGTAAAGAGTTAATAAAGAGCAGGGGCCTTAAGTTGACTGACATTGGAGAGAAACCCTTTTAACATTTGTATCACTAATGCTTATGCTCCACCTGTTCCTCTAACACATTGTTGTCTGTAATTCATATGGAGTATATAACAATTAAATAATAAAAATGCACATCAAAATAATTGTAAATGACAATGCATTTGTGTTAGGCTAGCAGAAATGGGGGATAATGCTAACATAAGAAAGGCAAACCAAGAACTTTATTGTCGCAAACTCTTTTTGTTATTGTGACAGGAATTACTAGCTTAACTGTTGCATATATACCATTCGCCTACACATTTACTTGGATTTTACAAAAGACAATTGTAACAAAAGGCTTATGTATGTCCTATAATGTAAAGTTATACAATGCAACCTTTTGAGTATATATGTAAGTTATTTTATCTTCTTTGTAAATCTGTCTGTTGTCTGTGCAAATAGCAAAAATAGTCTGAAATGTATCATGTTTATGGCAACGTATTACATTTTAAATCTATCTGTTGTGGTATTTCTGTCATTAGTATGTTTATTGTCATGTAATAAGACAGTCAAAGTTGAGAGAACACCACAAAGAGATACTCTTATTTTTTTTTTTTCTTGAAATCATCCTTATGGCACTGCTTAGCACTGCACAATAGAGAATATATGTGCTCACTAGCAGTGAATAATGATTCACTTCCCAAGGCAAAAAATTGATAATTTTAATCTGGCCTGCCTTCAGTAAAGCAGATGATCCTTGTACTGGTGTGCTGATATCAACACTCTATAAAGTAGTGAGTAAAGAAAATGCACCTCTCAACTACCTATCTTTGTGGCACAATATATGTGCATTGTGTTTAGAGAAAGTGAGCAGGTAATGTAGGGTTTGAATCCAGTTCACTTTTAATGATTGTTTCAGACTATATGTTGACACACATTTTTCTCTGTGAATCTGCTGTAGGAAACTCAACTTTTCTCAGTATTAATAACACGTGATATGCATGAGGTGAAATGTGGCATTTTGTAAATTGTGATTAACACAAAAGCAGTAACATGACATGGAAAACTATTACATATGATACATAACATCAACATATCTATCAAATAGTAATCCTGATTGAAAGGAATTTCCAAATGATGTCAGTATTAATTATATCTGCTATGTTAAAAAAGATCTAATGCCAGCTGTTATCTGTCCCCTTTCACATTACTTGGCAATACATAAACTCCTGATGATGTGTAACAGAAATTCAAGATCTATACAAAAAGGATGAATGTTTCAGTTTAATGCAGCAATGTATTCTTGTAATTGCTAGATGCACCGTTTGTTTTCATTTATTTTCAAAGTTTTTAGTGTTATTTATTTATTTATTTAGAGATTTGTTTATGTATATATTTATTTATTTATTTATTTATTTATCTATTGCATTTGCATACCATGGTTCACAGCTGAAGGCAATTAGGAAAACTTAAATTTGTGCTGCCTTCTGTAGTGTAAATGAGACTGGTAGTGGTGCATGGCCATCAACATTCTGGGCAGTACTGATTGAAGAAAATGTACCTACTAGCTAACAATCTCTGTGGCACAAGGTGTAAAGGCAATGAGTTTATAGAAAAAAGACAGGTAATGCAAGGTTTGAATCCAGTTTACATATATTTTACTGAGGCAGTAACAATGACATTGCTCACAAACTTTTGTTTAGGAGTGTAATAGTATAGACAAAAGAATATCATAAATATTATGTTTGCAACAAAGTTACCATTAATGTCTGCTATATAAGTCCATTATCTTGTGTGCAAATCATGTTAACCATGACAATAATGAGGATAGATAATTAAAAATGCACTTGCATAGGTATAATGGACAACATAAATTTATTATAATTATTAAAACTCATCACATATCATAACTATGTGCTTAGGACAGTATGCCATATGAAACATGCATGGAACATACAAGAACATATATTGCTCAGGTCATGCAACTTCATGCCTCTGAAATGTATTTGTAATAATTTATACTGCATTTTACAGTAGGACCATGAGTAGCTCAGATCACACACATACAGGCATCTCCTAAGCCCACTTCTATTCATTCTGAAAATAGTATAGCTCAGAATACAATATATAAAAAAGATATTCTACTGTGGTATTGACAGTTTATAAACAAAGGTTAACATTGTATCCCTTTTTTCCTCATGGGTTTGATTCCAAGGTGGTACTACTAAACTTGGAGAGCATGTAACTCCCAACAGCCCAATATATCACAAGTCATACAGTTTTACCTCCAACCAGCAATGGTTATAAGAAGCACCATAAAACGATGCCACTTTCAAATTTCAAAATACTGAAATATCAAATTTCAGTATCTTGAGACGAAGATGTTGAAAGAACACTACAACAAAAAAGTAAAAAACTGAACATCACTATACTGAAAGTTCATAATACCAAATGTTCAGTATGCAGTTCTCTGTTTTTAATAAAACCTCCACCACACAAACAAAAGCACATACAAGACCTTCCTCTGCACACCAGAAGAAACAAACACAACACACACACACACACACACACACACACACACACACACACAACCCAACTAATCTACACATAAGCAGGGGGGAAAGCCCCCCTGCACCCCCACACCCCCACTAATTATATATATCAACTCTGAGGTCAAACTAACACAAATATCACAACAAGCCCACCGCTCAGCACCCTACACTTCCATTGTACAAACAACCTACTATACATGTAAAAAAATCACCACTTCCAACATTTACACACTCACACTCTTACCTATCTACCTCAACCTACTCCTAAAACTTCCCCAAAAAATTAAAAAGTACACATTCCTACCAAAAACCCTTAGACAGTAAACACCTACCTGAACTTCCACATATAAACACACATTGACAGTCATCTCTAAATCCCAGACCACACTGTACCTTAAAGAGACAGCAAGCCATAACAAAAACACAGCACTACCACTACCGTGGATTCGATAACTTAACATTCATTATAATGCAGTTTCGAATAACTGCACTTTTGGCATTTTCATCTCGAGATACTGAAATTCAATATTTCAGTATTTCAAGACTTGAAAGTTGAACCCCATGAAACATGGCAGTGTTTAATATTGCAACATGTGTAAGTAGGCTGAATATCACACACGGCCAAATCTCATTGCCATATTTCACACCTTCATTGCTTTTGAATGTAATAATTGCCAACGTGTCTGCCAAGCCTATTTTTTGCAGTAAATTGCACAAATTCAGTTGGCAAGGCTGTGTGTCTTTCTGCACTGACTTTTATATGTGAAATTTGAATCAGGCACCAATTCAAACATGTAGTTCTAGCTGTATTTCTGTAGAAATGGCTGGCAAAGGTGAAGATGGTGTTCCATTTATAACACAAAAGTGGGATGTGGAGGAGTCCAGGATTTTTGTGACACTCCTCATCGGGTATCTCAGCTATAGGCCATTGCAGAGGGATTATAAGGGATCTCAGTATAAGGCTGAGGCTTAGAATAGCTTGACCAAGGCTGTCTCCAGTGCAACTAACATTCCATGCACTGGGGAAGAATGTTGTCAGCATGACAGTGACATGAAGAGGTGAATGCAGGACCTCCAGACCTGATGGGAAGATGAATTTAAGACTGGAAACACCATTCCATTGTGTAAGCACTGTGACCCATCACTAGTCAATAGCATAGCATCTATTATCCATCCAATACAGTTTTTTTATTATCCTTTCATAATTTTTCCCTGCTATACAACTGCAGAAGAGATAGCACAGAACTGTGAAATGCACCAGGAGGGACTCATTCACCTCAGAGGGACACAGGCTAAGTATGCATTGGGTATAAATGGAAGAAAGATAACACTTTTCAGGCCATCAGTCCATATCAGCTTGAGCAGGCATACCTAAATGTTTATATCAAGCACACATTTCTTGTCCAACAGATCTTGGTGATTGCATTAGGTAATGAGTACATCCAGTTAGTTGTGTGCAGTTTCAATTCTAAGAAGCAGAAAATGGCTTTTTACAAGATAGTATGTGTAAAATATTAACTGTACTACAGAATGCCATTAGCAGTTCAAACTTGGAAAGCATATATCTGATATGGCATCATCCAATAAATGCTTCCATTTGATATATAAGAGCACTGAGATTTAATTATTTTATGACACATTAATATTGTCACATCATATCTGGATGTGTCAGAGGTGAGCATATTTACATATCGTATTTGTTTATGTATTGAAATATTGAAATAATGTGACACACCATTGATCTTATTCTCTCTCTGTTTTTTTTTTCTCTCCAACGTTATCTCTCTCTTTTTTTTGATGATAAGTTGTGCTGAAAACTAAATGACCATCAGCATAGGCAGCTAAACCAACCACTGAGGTTCAGCCCACTATACCTCCACAGGTGGCTGCAGCAGCCAACCTGTCAACATTGTCTCTACAGCTCCTGCCTAACCTGTTCTACCTGCATCAGGTAGCTCTGCCCTGGCTGCTGGTGAAGTGGTACTGTCTGGGAGTAGACCTACTGAAGTAAAGATTTTGTCACCTGTCAAGAAATGACAATGCTGGTGAACGACATAATGAAGAGGTGCCTTGGTGCTCAAGGTGGCAGAGTTGAAAAGGTCCTTCTTCAAACTGCAAAATCAATTTCACAGCCAGCACTGACACAAGAGACACTGATGACAGTTCTGAGTGTGAGAACTAGATTCTCACTGTGAACTATGGCCCATCAAAAAGCCTTCAACATTTTGTTCTCAGCATTTGCACAGAGTTTGGGATCATTCACCAGTGCTGAGTGATGGCGAATAGTGTTTTGGGTCCTATGACAAAAACTGGTGAGTTTTTGCATCTCCCACACTAGTCCAGTTATCTTCACACAAATGAGCTTAAACCTCCCTATGCTATAGGAATTCTAAGCAAAGGTACTACTTTGTAACATTTATTATGTTGCTGGCTACAATGAACTAAGAGCTGCTATGCGGTGTGTTGAGATAATTCACATGTCTGTACACTGATGTTTTGGCAGTGTCAAGGGTTTGATTTCAGAAGTATGTCAAATATTATTTCATGTATCTTTGAACTCTTATCATGTGTTTAACTATGAACTTGTGCATTTATCTCCTTTTAAACATGTCCCCACCCACAATTATCTCCATACCATCATGCACCCACTTCAAAACTTTACTAAAAGCACACCTAAAAACATGCTGGCTATGCCCTTGCAACTCCCACTCTAATATAACCCTCCCCATCCAACCACTATCTTTCTTTCTACTCCACTAACTACCTTGATTATAGCAAGCTCAGATGCTCATAAGCCAGTACTAATTATAAAGCAGGAACTTCTTCTTGTAACATTTGTTAATGTCGGTTATGTACTTCACAGATAAAGATTCTAGTTGTCTACTGATGTACTATGTTCTTCATCTGTAAATATGTTGTAAGTAATTGCTATGTTAAATTGTCAATCACTATGTAATCCAATGTAACTGCTGTCTGTTTATTTTAACTGTGGAGCTTTTCTCCCCGGGCCTCCGCTGAAAATGGACCTACATCCAGTCGGACACTCCCGGTCAACAAATATAAATAAATAAATAAATAAATAAATAAATAAATAATGTCCTGACCCTGACAGGACTAGGAAATACATAGCATAGCATAGCATTTGAATAGTTCAGCAATAAAGCCTTTGCAAAAACATTCCATCTCCCATAAACCCCCCTTATACTGTTCATGTCTTAATCTTGTTTTCTGATCTCCTAACTCTTCTTGCTCCCTATAGCAAACACTTTATTGTACAGAGCATGACAGATAAATAATGCCTATATTTCCCATTGCTTCAATAAGTTGTCAATGTCTCTTCCGTTGTGTGATTTTAACTTAGTGAAATAGGAGTTCCTTAGTTGTCTGCTGAGATAATGATCAGATCAATAAACTGATTTTTGCATAGTTGCAAGGGTTCTAATCAAGCCTGCATGTTGTATTTAGGCAACTTTATCTTGCTTCTGTCATAATCTACTTGTTCTGTGCCTTCCTTTCCCCTTATTTATATTTCTACCCCCTTCTGTTTTAGCAGTCTAAGTTGTAATCTTTTATGTGATGCCAGGAATACTAACTGATGGTGAATGACAGTTCCTGTCTTATGGCAAAATCTTTGGAGTTTTTGCCTTTAGCTGCATTAGTCTGATGCCCTTCATCCTATTGTGCTTAGACTCATTGCACTATGTAAACTCAAGTTGATATTTATAAGGTTACTGGATGTAATGTACAACTTATGGGATTTTGCAACTATCATTACTGCAATGAAGACTAATGCATTCATTCTCCTTTGCTTCAATCTGTTGTCAGATTTTAACTTTGTGAATTAGGAGTTAATATGTGGTGCACTGAGATAATTCTGAAGTCTGGAGATTGTTTACTTTGTATAGTGTAAAGGTTCAATCCATAAGCATGTGAAAGTTTTACTGAATGTGTTTTACATGACTTTTTAGTGTGCAACTCTTGGCTATATATTTTACTAATACAACATTATCCTGCTGCTGTATTAATCTCCTTACTTCCTATTGGGAACACTTTCTTGCACAGAGCCATCCATCCATCCAAAACCCCTTTTCTCATTTTGCACATGGAATCAGGGTGTTATTTCAGCAGTGGCCATTATCTCTAGCCAAGGTTTACACCACCTGGTGGCTAGCCCTGCCACAGTAGCTCATCCCTACTACTCACTTGCACACACACTCTCACTTATGGCCAATTTAGAGTGTCCAGTCAACCTACTGCATGTCTTTGTAATGTGGGAGGAAGCAGGAGCACCTGGAGGGAAACCCACGTGACTGCAGGGATGACCTGCAGACTTCTCACAGAAGGCACTCCGGCTAAGAATCAAACTGGAGAACCTATTGCTGTGAGGTGACAAAACTAACCACTGCACCACCGTGGTCACCACAGATCCTGATCACAGATCTTGCACAGATCCTGACAGTATAATTATGATGAGTATAATTCTAATGACAAAAAATGATGACAAAACTAGAAGATCATAAGAAGGCAAAACATGCATGTCCACCACTAGTAGGGCTTGCCTTTATTGGCTTGAAAGTATCCACAAAGACTTGAAAAAGTAAAAAAGTCATGGACATTATGCTACTCAACGCCAGGAGTTTAAATCTCAAAATGCACGCACTCAAAGCACTCTTCAGTATGGAGAACGTCGACATCTGTGTAATAACTGAAACCTGGTTCAGGGCTCCAGAGAGCAACCCAGCACTACCAGGCTACAACTCATAAAACACGTTTCCGCCACAGAACATGGACCAAAACACAAAAGGAGGGGGTGTATCCATATTCATCAAGGATACCTGCACCTCCAGGTTAGTGGCGCAGCATGATACCTCTGAGATCATCCATATACAACTAACATTGGGCAAATCTGCAATGCAAATTGTGGCCTGCTACAGATCACCCTCCATGACCCAGGACCACCACTCCACCTTTCTGGAGACATTGGAAAACATGAAGGTCCTACCAACCACCCCGATATTGGGCGATTACAATTACCCTAGCTTTCATTGGGAAAACTACTTGAGCACAAATTCCCAGGCCCAGTGCTTCCTGAAATTTATCAACTCAAATGCCCCGGATCAGCTGGTAAACTCCCCTACCAGAGGTGAAAACATATTGGACCTAGTCATCACCAACATGGGCAACAGGTGTTCCACACCTGAGGTCAACCCATCACTGGTTAGATCAGACCATAAACTAATCACTCTGGATGTCCACACCCCACCACCACCCCCAACTAAGGAAACCACAGTAAAAAGTTTTTCTAAAGCAAACTTCACCTTACTTAAGACAGAGGTGGCAAGTTTCACAGCCCCCACGCTAAAGGATAACGCTGCCCAAGATGCAGAAACCTTTACAAATGCACTCTATGAGCACCTACAAGGATTCATGGATCATGCCATCCCTAGCAAAACCAAGACTCACTCCTGTAAGAGAAGGAAACCAGTTTGGTGGACCCCTGCAATAAATAGGCTAAATAATAGAAGGAGGAAACTAGTTCAGAAAAAAAGCAAATCCCAAGAAGGAAAGACATCCCTGATCAGTATCAGTAAGAAACTGAGGTCCCTCATGAAATCATCCAAGGCTAACTTTGAAAGAAATGTAGCCAATGATTCAAAAGACAACCACAAAGCCTTCTTTAGCTTTGTTAAGAATCTAAGTGGCAACTCGCAGATATGCACTGAACTAGTGCAAAATAGCACAAAATATACTGCACCTACTGATATTACCAACATCCTGGCAGATAGATTCAGTGCAAACTTCACCCCCCTCTCACCACCAAAAGGGCCCACAACAATACCAGAAAAGTGTAGTGTCCCAAAAATCACAGATGCACAGGTGAAAACAGCCCTTTCAAAAGCCAAAAGCACAGCATCAATGGGACCAGATGTTGTCCTAGGCTGCGTCTTGCACAAACTACAGAACGAAGTAACCCCCCACATAAACATGCTGTTCAACCTCAGCCTCTCCACAGGCTACATGCCCATAGAATGGCGCACAGCAATGGTTATTCCTCTCCACAAAGGAGGGGCCACAACTGATCCTGGTAACTATCACCCCATAAGCCTGACTAGCCTGGTCTGCAAGGCTGTGAAGCGCATCATCATGGAACTCATTGACAAAGACATTGTGAACCTCCAAACACTTGAGCCAACCCAGTTCGGCTTTGTTAAGGGCAGATCATGCCTACTAAACCTTGTTGACTTCTTCGAGACAGTCACCAAGGCCATAGACACTCAGGTATTACAGAAAAACTCACCAGACTGAACATAAACCCCTATGTCATGAGATGGGTTGCCAACTGGCTTACAGACAGAACTCACACGGTAAAAATAGCAGGCTCTAGGTCCGACTCTAAACCAGTCACAAGTTCGGCATATACATCTCAGACGTACAGGCAAACACAGGAGGACTATGGCTAACCAAGTTCATCGATGACTGCAAACTGGGAGCCATAGATGACTCTCCGGCTGACACAGACATCCTCCAAAAGGGCCTTACTGAGACAGACACCTGGTGTCAAAGTTATGGCCTCAAGCTAAATTCCAAAAAATGCATAGTCATCCCATTTGGGAAAAACAAAACACCCACGAATTACCACATAGGTGGCAGCCCCCTTAATACAGAAGAGGTAATAAGATATCTGGGGACCCAGGTAGATAGAAATCTCACCTTTGACAATCATATTGCCAGAGTAGTTAGGAAATCCTTCTATGTGGCCCATCTAATTACTAAAGGGTTCGCATCTAAAAATAAACAGGTTATAGTGCCCCTCTACTCGTCACTCATTAGACCCATCATAGAGTACAATGCCCCATTTGGGATGTACCTCACAAGACACTTTCAACAGCTGGAAAGACCACACTAGTACCTCAACAAGAGGATTACTAGTCACAAAATATGTCCTATGCAGCCCGACTGAAAAAAAACTCCGGCTGTACTCAGTGGCATATTGCTTACTCAGAGGTGATCTCTGCCTGATTTACAAAGCCATGTCCAACTCAGAATTGATGGACATGCTCCACCTAAAGAAATCCAATTCACTGCAAACCACGTGCTCTAGTGAGCTAAACCTCACCACAACAATAAATAGAACATGCTGGAGGGATAGATTCCTGTCACAGAGACTCCCCATGCTTTGGAACAAAATTTCAAATTACATCAGGCAGAGCCACTCATTAATACTCTTCAAGAGAAACCTTGACGAGTTGATGGGTAACAGAAAATACACCCCTGGGAATCACTTCATTGGTTCTGCTTGACAGAGGATCAGTTAATTAATCAATGGGGCAGCGAAAGCCGACACACTCTGGCTAGGCTTATAAATGCCCTTGGGCAGATAGCCTAGTGCCTACCTATGAACCTATGAACATTTAGAAGCCATTTAGACGAAACACTCTATGTCCTTAAGGTTCCATTTGCATATATCCCATAGGTCTTAGGTTTAAGGTATCACACAGCTAAAACTCTAGCTTAGCTAGGGTTTTCTTGTAGTTTTTATTAAGAGTAGCACAACACAAACATGTGCAGAAAAGACCCATGAGCAAACCTCTTCCTATGTCTCTATCCCTGACACCCAATCTTTTTCTTCCCCATTTATGTTTCACAGTTTTTACATGGAGCTTGGCGTGTCGCTGTAATGCTGACTGACATTACGTGGCATTTCACATCTTATGGCAAAAGCTGAAGGTTTTAATTTTGACTCCACAAGCATGGATCATGTCTTACAAATGTATCTATTTCTGCTGCACTACAGTAATGCAGACTGATACTACTGTTGTGAGACACTTACTGTAACATATTTATTAGGCTGCTGGACGCAATATACATTTTATAAGATGTTACAGTTGGTATCACTGTGATAAAGCCTGATGCCTACGTTTTCCATTGCTTCAATCTGTTGTTACTAACCCTTTTCAAATGTGCAATTTTAATTTAAGAAAATATGACTTCCTATGTGATGAGCTGAGATAATCATTTTGTCTGTACATTTTAATTTTATAGTCTATGGTTTAAATCCATATTCATGTTATACAGTTAGATAGTGTTTTCACTTAATAGTATGTGTTTAATGTGCTGCATATGTTATTAACCCACTATTATTCTCCTTGCATTCTCATCATTTTCCAGTTTCCTACCCTTTCTCGCTCCATAATGGATACTTTATTGTGCACTGCAATACCTCTGAAATGCATAGCTTCAGACAGAAATTAAAAAATATATATGTGAGTGGATTGTACAACTTCTCTGTGTTAATGGAGTGTTGTAGTCAACATAAGATGATTTCATTGTGATGTTGCCTGAAGATATCATTATGTAAAGTTATGACTGCCTTCCAACATTTATACTTGCATTGATGTACAATATTGCAGAACATTTATATTTTCAAACATATTTCATCTGTGGTATTCAGCAGTGCACTGTCATAGCTTTGACTTGCATGGTTGTATCTACACTGCATATTGTCCAGTCATGACTCAATACAAGTGAAAATCACATAACAAATGATCACTATTTGCATACACTCATCCCAAGGTGAACACAAATGAATGCCTGGTTGAAAATCCACTGTGTCAAAAGTGTGATTGTCATCAAAACACCATACTATGAATCAGGTACATGTCACTCACAGTAATGCAATGTACTTGAATGACAGGACAGATAAAGTATCTAAGCAGTATAGTTTCTCTGCAAAAAAAAAAAAAAGCTTGGTACTAGGTAAATTGAATCCTACCATGCTGAGTTTTGTATGTGTTTGTGTGTTTTTGCATATGTGTGTGTGTGTGTGTGTGTGTGTGTGTGTGTGTGTGTGTGTGTGTGTGTGTGTGTGTGTCTCATGTCAGGTAAGTATAGCTTCAACGATCAATGCCCTGTGTCTTTTCTCACTCAGGAGAAACACTTACATTGTGATAGGGCTCCATCCACACTTTTAACACAAACATCTTCTCTGGAACACACTGATGAGGTCATCCTGACAAGAGTACACTCTTTCTCTGCAAAAGTCAGACTTCTTATGTGGAGCATGTGGTTAATACTATGCTCTCTAGATTGTGTAACTGGATAGGTAGGTGACTCATATCTAGTACAGCTTGAATAGTGCAACTGTGTGTACTGTCATGTACAGCTCACTCCATCACAACACCTGTTATTCACACTTCCACTTAGGAACCATATTTTCATTGGCAGAGAGTTACCTTATAAGTTTCTAACATCCCCAGGCAAAACTCAGTTTTTGAAACACACTGATTAGATAATATTTTAAAAATCCATTATCTCACAGTTTTAATATGACTCTGGCACTGGTGATATTCTATTCCATAAACTGTGTAAATAAATAAGTTGGTGGTTTGAATCCAGCATGACCTGACTACTGTGAGTGTGTATTTCTCTTTTGTGCCATGTAGAAACATTTTCAAAGACATCTAGGATGTGTAGCTGTAGAGTGTTATTGGGCTCTTCCACCACCTTCTTTCCTTTTTAGCAAAACCATCACCTTATTAAACAATGGCAATGTCATCCATTCAACTGTGCACTGTCATAATTGTAAAACAACATCTTATGTGGTGCTTATGATTCCTGCAATTTTCTGTGATGTTAGGTAGTAATTCCTAATCCAGCCATTACTCTTTACACTCAGTTGTGTCACTGAGACTGTGACTGTATATGTAGGTAACAATGTTGCCATCCACCTGTCTGCTGTGTACATGTATAACTGATGTATCCTCTTACAAGAACTGCTCATTTTTCATAGACAAATGCTTTGTTTAGCAATGATGATGCCATTTGATAAAATCTGCCATTTCTAATGAGAGTAATTAGGACTTCTGTTTTGCTGTGAGGAATTGAGACAGTGTTCAGTATGCTGTTGCCTTTTAAGCCATGGGCTCAAATCTGTGATTATCTACACATTATGAATGACTGGGAATCTACCACTTCAGTGACAACTGGATTATGCATCCCATGTGCTTGGGTGTATGTAGCATCATGCAATATTGTGTGACAGTGAAAGTGCTTACATCACTCTTTTAACCAAATTATAGGCACACACATTTTGCAGCAAATGTACATATATCTCATAACTGTAGTAAGACTTCTCCCTTAGTGGGTTCAGTCTTCACAATATCGTGTAGCTTTTGTGATCACATAGCTAGATGTTCAAACCCTGCAATGAATGACTATAATCATTGTGTGTGTCAGTATACTGCCATGAATGAATGATATCCACCACAACTTTAATGTATACAATTACAGTGGGAGAGGCTTTCACATCCTTCTTACCTCAAACAACTGGTTTGCAACACATTCATATGATGTAATGACTTCAAATAGGTAGAGTTTCACAGTTGTGTTAAGGCTTCCTGTGTAGCACATGCAATTAAAACACACTACATTATCCTGTGGACTTACATAGATAACTGTTAAATTCTAGAAAAGGACAAATTACATGAGTGTACTGATGTGAGACCATTACCATTACATCAAATTATTTGTATCTACTTTAATGTTGAGTAAATAGCTTTCAACACATCTGAAGATTTCATGGAAGTTAAAATGGTATTCTGAGATTCTTAGGTTGTGAGTGCTCCTGTGGCACATGCAGTTAGTACTGACATAAATAGCATATCTTCACAGCTAGACCATGGTTTGAATCTGGGACTATGTGTGTAAAAAACAACATGGATGGAAAACACAGGCTTATCCAAGCATCACTGATATTGGACTGTTCACATTTGTGGGAACATTAGCACAGCTACATCCTTTTCGTCACTGTAACAAATTATTATTGGATAATGTAACATCAAAAGCCCTTTCTTACTCCATACTTCTATTGCTTTTATTTGTCATGAGCTCCAGTTCTGCCGCCTGTGGCAGACACAGACAATACAGAGCTTTGTAGAGTGTGTGGTATAATTGGCAGGAGTTTGAACTTGTAAACAACTGCCTGTCAGGTAAATGCATCAGACAGCAGTGGCTTAAGTAAAGAAAGTAGTTATGGCACAGTCAGACGGTCATATTTTTAAAGATTAACACTCCGAGTTAGGGCATCCACACACATTACAATAAGAGGCTGATGTAATCCCTTCAAGGGTGTTCTTCATGATACAACCAATATGCTTGTTTCTGTGGCATCAATAGTTGACATACACCTCTCTCCAATCATGTATGTGTTTGAGATTGGCAAGACAGACTTTTTTTATTTATTTATTTTACGTTTACCAGGAAAGTCCGACTTGGAACGAAGCCAATTTTCAGGAGTGCACAAGGAGAAATGCTTCTGATACATGTCTTTAAAACATGGGAAGAAATCAGAGAAGCGTAAAACACACGAACACAGTTGAGTAAAAGCAAAAACCTTTATCTAACACAGAGCTTTCAGGATAACTCCCTTCTTCAATGATTAACATAAGGCACAATTAAAATTCATTTTAAATACACCCTCAACACGTCACATGGCCTGCAGCCAAAGTCATGTGACCAACCACATCAGCATATAAAACAGTTATGTTACATATTTAACTACTTATTTAATAACCTATTGTACCTAACCTATACGTTATATCAACTATAAATCATGCATAATGTTACAAATGCCCTCCATCACCTTTGTTTTCATAAAAATCAGAGAACCCAGAGGAAACCCACACAAATGCAGGGAGGACATGCAGACTCTGCACAGAAGGCACTCCAGCTGAGAATTGAACCAGAGAACCTCTTGCTGTAAGGCGACAATGCTACCTCTGCACCACTGTGCTGTCCCATTCTAATTGTGTCAGTGATTTCACACAGGGGTTAATTATTTTCCACATAGTAATGCTATGGATTGCATGTCTTCATGCAAATATGTATACATTACAGTAATTATTTTCTTCACACTCTAGAGCTTTATAGGACATGAGGTCTTCTATAACAGATCATAATGTGTGTCATGCTACAAAATCATCAGAAAGTGTGACTGAGCCTATGTTATGGCATTCTTTGTTTGTTTGCATTGTTCTGTAGATTCAGAAGGATATGCCAGAGATCATTGTAGTGACCCCCTATTGGGCTAGGCAGTCTCCCTTATAATGGTATTGGCTAAGGGAAATTACCACCTACTTTGTTGCCCTCTGGTGTGCTCACACAGTCTCAGGGATGACAAGTACACCCCAGTTTGGAGCAAATACAGCTAACAGTCATGACTCCATTAAGGTATTTATTCCTTGAGGATGTGCATCAGGTGTTAAAGGAGGCCAGAAAACCTGCTACTAGAAAGTCTTATGTTTACAAATGAATGAGGTTTGCTAAGTGGTGCCTGAATGGGATCAGAGAATCCCTTGAGGTTAAAATATTTGTGTGAGCTACTTCAGCATGGCTTATCTTAGCATTTGTTAAGGTGCATTTAGCTGCTGTCTCTACTTGCCTGCTAATGGATCCCCTCTTTCTTCTTCTGTTTTGGTAAAACAGTTCATGAAAGGAATATTGCATATGAGATACACTAGCATGCAAATTCTTCTTTTGTGGAATCTCAACTACATTCTGCAAAAACTTGACCTTACCATTTTTTTAATCTACTGCTCAGGCTGATCAGTGTTCTTAACATGAAAAATTGTTTCTTTTATTGCTGTAACATTTGTAAGGGGGAGTATCTGAACTGCAAGCTGTCATCATGATGGGGCAACCTTTCCTGATATCCCACAGGTGATAGGGTTGTGTTACGCACTAACCTCACTTTCATGCCAGAAGTGACCTCAGAATTCACTGTCAGTCAGTCAACACCTCCCTGTGTTCTTTCTAAAACATAGGAATAAGGCAGAAGAGGATATTTCATAGGTTGGATGTGGGCATGCTACTCAGGTACTACCTTAACAAAACAAAACCTTTCAGGAAGCCTGAAAGGCTTTTTGTTTCCTACAGAGGGGCAAAGAATGTTTGTACTGTCTCTAGGCAAACTATTGCTTGTTTGTCCTCTGGGATTGTTTTTTTTTTTTTTGTTACACCATCTATGGCAAGGCAAATCCAGACAAAGTAAAGCCAGATTCCACCAGGGCCTTTTCCTCTTCAGTGGCATATTAGAAAGGAGCGGACTTAAGTATTCTAGAGGCAGGAACTTTGTACTCTGTCCATACCTTTACAAAGCACTACAAGTTGGATTCCTTTTCTAGACCCAGGGCATACCTAGCTAGAGCCATTCTCCAGGTGCTCCTGGACCCTTATCCTTCCTCCTCCCTGGTTGGATAAGCTTTGGCAGTCAACCCAAATGCCAGTAAGTCAGTGTGTTTGTTGAATATCGTATAGTTACGCAGGTCCTACTTGCGTGTAACAGTAGATTGTCATATAATACATTTCCTTTCTGGCAGTACCCCTAACCATTCCTCCTTTTTGGATGTACATAGTTTGGTCTTGATGCTGTTGTTAAGTTATGTTCAGAAGCCTTCATTGTTCTGTGTGTGTTTTTTTGGTTTGGAGCAGTAGGTGTTTGCAAAGCTTGCATTTCTGTCTTCTCTTCATGCTGGACTATAGAAAACTGAAAGGGTCCTGTCTCTAGGTCCATAAGGCAGTCTCTGAACTGCTAGGTGATTGGTTCATCACACCCACATATAGGCAGAGGAGGAGCTCTGACCTTTGGTAGACTGCCGAGGGAAGGGTGGCGGGGCACTGCTGCCTGAGTGCCAGTGGGGCAGTGTGTTCTGTGAACATCTACTATAAGCAGGACTTGTGCAACTGTACTTTTCATACCTGTGTTGATGTTTTGTAAAACTAAGCATATTTATTTCTACTTACTAGACTCAGCTTTATTAAGTGTAGCTTTCCTTGATAATCAAAGAACATTTATGGACTTCAACAGCAGAGAGAGAAGACTAAGATGATAACCGTTCCAGTGGAGTCTGTGGTAGTGCAATAGGGTGTGCATAAAGAGCAGTTGGTCTCAGCTAGCACATCAGAAGCTCTGATGGATCCTTTTCCCTTGTTTAGATGGTAGCAAACACTTCAAGAGAGGGCAGCTGTAGCAGCAGAGATGAGGGCGAGGAAACCATCAAGATCATGAAGAAAGAACAGTGGTAGTAAAGTCAGATAAACATATAGACATGTTATGCACAAAACTGTATGAGGCTTTGATTGGAACTGACACATTTTAGAAATATAAAAACTGGTCTGACAAAGCTAGAGCAGCATTGCTTGATGTACCACCTGGTAAGTAAGTAACTAAACTAGGCAGTGGTTAATGAATGCAGTGATAAAGGAAGCTTCTTGTAAGCATGATCAGGATTTTCTTTTTTTGTGTGTTCATAGTTTCATAGGTTATTACTACTATGAAACTATGAACAGAAAAAAAGAAAATTCTGATCATAGTTTCATAGGTTATTACTACTGCGGTGGTGGTGCTGCGGTAGTGTTGTCACCTCACAGTAAGACATTGTCCTGTTCAATTCTCAGCTAGAGCGTCTTCTGTGTGGAGACATGCGTGAATGGGCATACCTTCATTGAAGGTTGTGCGTCAGAGCTGGCAACTCGGCACGTGAAAATCTACTGCCAATCATTAGCGGACTGGAGTTCCGCTGTGGTGACCCCTAACCGGGAAAAGTCGAAAGACACAGCAAGGTGAAGTTATGGTAATCTTTCTTGAAATTCCCTGTGAGCATGCGCCAGTATAATGATGTAGTAGATGTGTGACATATGGCAAAAAAAAATTTAATTACGAAATGTCATGACATCTTTCTTTTCATTTCATGTTCTTGGTCAGGACTTAATTGAATTATTCTCTGTAATGTTGCTCAGTGGATTAAGTGACCTATGGGTTAAGGATAACAACATTTGTCACTGGCCAGTGTACATTTGGTTTATGTGCAATGTAAATATACAAGGGGTGACTTAGTGATACACATTAATGTTTTACATGGGTGTGTTGTATGTTACTGCACTGTCATACAGTTCTTCATATTGTTTTTTACAAGGCTTATGTCAGTACTATATATAGATCAGTTGCAATATACTGTATTCAAATCTGCACTTTAATACACTCATTCAGGCCAGCATGTGTGGTGTGACTCTTACACTGGAAAGGACACATGTCATCATGTCATATCATTGCTTACATTAACACAAATGTATCATAGTCACAAATAATTATAACTTGACAGTTGCTACTTTTGCCTGTTTGCTTGTGTCTTAATGGCAGAATGATGCATGTACTTTTATTTTGCCCATTTCTTGTGTAGGCTACTTATACATGCGTATTATACACAGAAATACACCTAAGGCATATTGATATACATCATAACTTTCAGAAACTCTACCCTTTTGTTGGGATAGACTACCGCTGAATTGTACTTTGACTTATGTGCATTTTTGCATATGCCATATTAGCATGACTTCTTGTACATGTATGTATGTCACATCTGCTTTAGTTAGAGAAATGATAGTATAAATCTCAGATCACTATTCTGTTTATATCCTGTTTAGTGGGACACCTATGTGTCTGTGTCATGTCCAACACTATTTTTCTCCACACATACACACACACACACACACACACACACACACACACACACACACACACACACACACACACACACACACACACACAGTGTGCATTAACACTTAGTAAAATGGGGGTAAACAGTGTTTTATTTCATCATTTCCATATTGTGACAGGTGTGTAAACTGTCATAACAACCATCAGTATTGTTTCTAAATTGCACTTGAGGCAATGCCAGCCTCAGAATTCTTTAACCAGCATGTGTCTTGTAACATTCATCATGTGGATCTAACTTAGTACCATTAATCACTCCCACAGTTTACATTCCAATGGTAGACTAATTCAATACATTTGACGCATGTGTAGCAAGGTATTGTTAATACAATCATGTGAGTGACACAACGCAAATAGCAATGATCAAGCCACAGAACATGTAGAGTGGCAACCACATATTTAGGTTTTATGATTGTAATTATACCCATGTTTATCATTTACATTAATGTACAATACCTGGCTTCTGTAGAAGTTTGCATATTCAGTGAACACTGTTGCTCATTGCTCTAACAGGCAGAAGTTGTATAGTGTGAATTGTGCATGCTTGTTAATGAATCCCAGGGGGTATGTTACTGGGGTCACTAGGGAGGAACTTCCATAGTTTAGGGAATGCAGCCTTTCAGAATTCATCAGAGTAGTAAAAATCCACATCATTTTCTTGAATTCATAAGTTTATTATTCCTGGATGGTGTGCTCAGTATCACTAATGAGTTAGCTTTCACTGGGATAGTTGTCTGTTAATGTGAAGGTAATAGGGAAGTGGGAGACTGCTGATGTAAGTCAGGGAAAAGTTTCATTTTTTGTTATCTTTGGTGATGTTATAGTTGTGGTTTAGAACAATTTTGGTAGTGGAGAAGGGCTACCAACGTGCTACTTTGTCTGATTGCCTACACTGGATAAATGGTCATTAACAGTCCCTAACTGAATCACTTTCACTTGGCAGCCTTTTGAATGACATTATAGAGTCAGTTATTATAGGTTGTATAATACAGTGCATTAAGGAAATGGAGATTCTTTTTAACTTAAGAAACAAATCTTACAATTTACAGTACAGGGAGTAGCTACAACTGATCACAAGTTCAACGTCCTCACTGAGTAGGCATGAGGAAAAGCTTCATACAGACAAAATAAACCAGTCAGTGCTAAAACCAAACATGAAAAAACAAGATCCTTGCACCCTGTCTAATTATTAATATATACCTAGTCCACAGTGACACAGTTAAAGTCCCAAAACTTTGAATCACTGTCAATATGCAGACACATGAGATAATGGCAGTGAATTCTAAAGGAAAGTAATGATTGAGGAGTTAATGATCAGGAACGTATACTCATGGAGTTGCAACCTCAAACAGTTTGCACTTCATCAAGTGTAAGGACGCTGCCATACAGTCTTGTAACCAAAGGAATTCTGTAGCTCCTTAGTCACTTGTTCACTGTCTCAGTATCTCTGTATTTGCTTAGTGGAACAAACTGTGGATATTCAGCTAGTGTTGCTACTGAACACAACTGAAATAATGTAACTTGGTGACTGTTATAATAAGATAACTATTCTTTACACTGTTTTAATTCGCTGTAATAAAATTACTGCATAATTGCTGCTATAATAATTTTTGTAATATTTTTGGAATTTACATAAAAGTACATTTCCAGTCATTCAAATTATCATTGTTTGTGTATCAAAATGAACATTCCAGTCCCCTTCACAGAATAACAATTCCAAGATAAGAAATTGGTGTGCTGAAAAAATCTTCCAAACCAGCTGGGATTTGAAATAAATTAATAATGGACAAAGTTAGTTTCTGAGTATGGTACAGGATATCCTTGATCAAGCTCTACTTAGGTGTGTATACCAAGAGGATGTCACCATATATAGGGTTAGGCTTGCAAAAGTTATAGTTCATAAACAGAGAAACCTTTGAAAAAGTACTAGGAGATAGATGAGGAGGCAATAATATGGCATTGTTGGCCATACCTCCCACAAATATTGAAAAAAGATCCCTTTGACAACATATTAAGATGCTTCTGAAGTTATTCTAATTTAACTCAATTTTTCATTGATGACAAACATATTAAAACAATTTTGCTGAACAGACTATCTTTTTTGTAGAAATAGAGGATGAGAGCCACACATTTTATTCAGAATCTGCCAAATCTAGGATCTTCGTTGATCAATAAAATATTCTCAGACCTCGATGCTCATGACCTTAGTACAACAGAGATAAACAATGTTTCCTGGAAGAGGGCATAGTATATAAATCATTAACAGATGATGGAGGCTGATCGGGTTCTGAGATCATTATTAAATTTTGAAGAGGGCATAGTAGATAAAGCATTAACAAATGATGGAGGCTGATCAGGTACTGAGATCATTATTACATTTTGAAGAGGGCATAGTAGATAAAACATTAACAAATGATGGAAGCTGATCAGGTTCTAAGATCATTATTACATTTTAAATGACAGCATAGTTGACATTTTTATGTCAAAGTTTACAATCATGGGTCATTTCGATTTAAATGCATGATAATTGGACAGCCCGGTCAGTCTGCACATTGTACACGAAGCACATCTCAACAGAAAGATGTCCATCTGATAAAGTATTGCTGATCATTCGGACTTTCTTTTGGGATATGCTCAGTAAGGCAATGATTACTATATTTTATAAGGGGCATGGCAAAATAAGAGTAAGCCAGGGATGTTCTGCAAATCTCTGCACAATTGAAAGGCATGGTTGCTGGTAAAACGGTCAATCATAATGCAAGTAATCATACCTCACAAGTTACAGATTTTTTGCAGACTGTTCCTGATTTTCCTCATGTTTTGCCCTGCCCCTCATAAAAGTTTTTATTTTCTGGTAAAAATTTGTGTCATTAATGCTAGATGTTAGAGTTTCATACTTCAGCTCTTATCAACTCTTATTAAAATAAAAAAAGACATAAAGAGAGAACGAGATAATTGGTGTGCTGAAAAAATCTCTGTCTATGCTCACCATGTTTCCACAACCATGTGCTGACTGATAGAACCATACAGTCAAATAGGGGAATCCACCACCAACAGCGGACTCATAACTAGAGAATAAGATGGGGTTAGGAGGGTGGCCTAATGGTTAAGGTATTTGCTTTTTAAACACAAGGTGCATGGTTTGAGTCTTACAAAGGATAATTGGCTAGGCTTAAAATGGCTCACAAGGGCAGTTAGTCTAGTACTAATCTATGAACCTATGAACCTATAAGGAAGAGGGAACTCAGTACAGAGATGTTCTCTTCTCCATCACTTCCTCTACACTGCACTGATGTACCATCTAAGTGTGTATACAAAAGTGCCATATGCATGCAATGTACATAATAAGGTAATAGAGGAAGTAGAAGAATATGAATGTTCCCTCATACAATTACATTATTCAAGAAAGGTAAGCAATTTCTTTCTTAAATACTGTCATTGTATAATAGCAATCATCCATGACTGGTTGTGAGTATTAGATGTTTTACACTTGGCTGGTATTATTTGATTACTTGGGCTTTGCCCTCATAATCAAATTCCACCAACCATGTGCTGACTGATAGAACCATACAGTCAAATAGGGGAATCCACCACCAACAGCGGACTCATAACTAGTGTTGTTTCATAGGGATTGGTCCTGGGACCTCTCCTGTTTGGAATCTATTTCTCTGAAGTACATGCTAAAACCAAGGGACTGTGGCTGACAAAGTTTGCTGATGACTACAAACTGGGTGCAGTCATAGAATCACCAAACAATGTTAACATCCTTCAAGAAGGTCTTACACAAACAAATGGTTGGTGCCAAAGTCATGGCCTCAAACTCAATGCAAAAAATGTATTATCATCCCTTTCAGTAAAAGCGATGTTCCTACAAATTACCACATCAATTGTAATACTGTAAGTACGCAATCAGTGGTGAGAGATATGAGCACTGAGGCTGACAGCAACCTTGCCTATGCTCACCATGTTTCCACAGTGTTAAGAAGGACATTCTATATGGCTCATCACATAAGTAAGGGCATTGCCTCGAGAAAAGGAAACATTATCACATGCTTGTACTCTTCACTCATTAGGCCAATAATTGAGTACAATGCACCTTTTGGTATGTACATTTCAAAGCAGCTGCAGCAACCAGAGAGACCACAAAAGTTCCTCACAAGGAAAATACAAGGTTTTCAGCAGCTATCCTATGTGGATCATCTTAAATCACTGTCACTTTATTCTGTTTCATACAGACTACTCAGAGTAGATCTCTGATTTGCATATAAGGTGATGTCTGACACTGCTTTTTTGGAAATGCTTTACATCCAGAAGTCAAATGGCACATTGGTTACTCACTCTTAGGATCTAAACCTGGTATGTGACATCAATAGTACCTGCTGGAGGGACAAATTTGTCTCCCAGAGGTTACCACACCATTGGAATAGACTCCAACTTTGTGTCAAACAGAGCACCTCATTGGCCCTCTTCAAATACAATCTGGATGATTGGATGGGTAACCATAAATCCACCCTGAGAATTCCACCTGTGTCCCTGTTGGACAAGGGCAATAGGTGCTGATCGTAGTAACAAGGGTAAATTTGGATAGACTTGTAAGGACCCTCGGGCCATTAGCCTAATAACTTCCTTTGATCTTATGATCCTATGATTACCCCCCACCCACCCAGTCATAAATCACTGCTAAATTATATGTGTTTCTGCTGCGTAACAGAGACATTGCTGACTATGTAGAAGATGACCACCTGAATTTAGAGTTCTAGCACAATAACAACTATTATTTTAAGAAGACAAGAGAGGAAGTGTTGGGCTGTGTGATTAAATGGCTGCTCACATAAGGTTAATGGCTTATGATTACAGCTATTGGCTTAAAACTGGACCAAATCCATGCAAAAATTAGTTTGTAAATGGAGCTCACAGTTATGTTGGATGGCCAGTGTGTCAACTGATGAAAGCTGGCCTGTCTGTGAAGGCATGCCATGACTGTTTAAACAAAGGTTTGCTCTGAAGTAGTGTTAGAAATATACCATTGACAGTCTACATAATGTGGTAAATATTGCTGCTGCTAGTAGGCCATGGCTATACATATTATGCCATCAGTAAGACTATTTTTTGCAGGAGACTGTATGCCAACAGTTTTTTAAATAAATTGTCTTCAAAGTAATATTAACTCAGAGAAATGATAATAGCTTGTTTCCCTTTTTACAAGTTTTTTTTTTTTAGGTGAGACATGGTCTACTGATGGGAAAGCCATGGAGACAAGCAAATAATATGATGTAGGTTACTTTACAGAGAGATACAGGGTTAACCATTTTGCACAATCATTGGAAAAGGACTCAGGAAAACCTGGAAGAAGTTCAAAGCTAACAGGAAAAGATGGCGCTCCACACATAGACTTGATATAGATCACTTCACAAGATTGTAAGGAATTTAAATGTTTTGTAGAAACTAGGAGTTCAATATTTGAAGAAACTATGAGTTTAATATTCTTAAAGAACTGTGGTTGCAATATGAGAGCTGGAATATCCAGTTGTAATAAGAAGCAAAGATGAGTGATTTGATTACAAAAAAACTAAGAAGGTGGAGAACATAGAAATGTTGTTACATTGTTGGGTATGATTTATAAGGACATAGGTGCTGAGAGAATTAGCAGTGGGAGGATGACTTTTTTAAGACTAACAGAAGCATGGATTTAGGAAGACAAACAATGGAATGAAGACACAGTCCAGTAAAGAATATGTCAAGTATGTGGGAGAATTAAGAAAACTGAGCTAGTCGTTGATATGCACATACCTCTCAGCTTCCCAACACAAGAAATCTGAACAAAGCCATTAGTAATGGATGGACAAAGACCCAAAAATAGAGACAGATTTTATGTACTGTTTTCATAAACTTAGAATATTGTTATAATAATAGGTTTTCTGCTAGTTTGCATTTTCTGAAAGATATTAAGTCTGAAGTTCAAATGTATATCATAATTTAGTGACTTCAGTCCTCTGTAGTTTGTCAGAAAAACACAAATTTTAAGAAAAGTACACCAAAAATATTAAGCAAAAATCTGGACATTCTGCAGAAATCTAGACAGTTGAGAGGTAGAGATATCCATATGAAGATAGTAGATCAGTACTGCCTTACTTCAGTCAATTTTTAAAAAAAGGAACAGAAAGAGAACAGTAGTTGTTACATGTACAGCAAAGAAAATATAGGTGATCATATTCTGTGGTGGGATTGCAAAGAAGTGAGGCAGCACTGTCATAGGGGAGGATATATTTATGATAATGTTCATATGAAACCTATACTAGCTAGCTAAGCTTTAAAAGGTTTGTGGAATCAAGACTTTGCAATTAGGGTGGAAAAAGAAGTGTAACGCTGAGACAGTGACTGTGTGGAGAATGGGTGAAAAAGTAGCAAAATGCTAAAAATGGAATCGCATGGATGGGCAGGCTGAGGTAAAATGTTTGAGCTGACTGGAACAGATGAAATGATATTGAATGAATGTGAAAATGCTGACTATGATGGAGAAGGTAAAAGTACTGAGTGAAAGTAGAGCAGAAGTTTGTTGAGAAGGGAGGGAATGAGAATGGATAGGCTTTCGTTAGTATCTGTGGATTGATATTGGAGGTATGAATGAAGATGAGGCACAAGAAATATCTTTTAATATGTGAAAATCTATTCTTCATAATTTAGATTAGTTTACATAAGTAGAAGTTATTTATGCAGAGGTGTGGTTGTGTGTGTGTGTGTGTGTGTGTGTGTGTGTGTGTGTGTGTGTGTGTGTGTGTGTGTGTGTGTGTGTGTGTGTGTGTGTGTGTGTGTGTGTGTGTTTTGGGTGGTACACCAGAAATGAGGTGGAGGCTATATTCTGGGAAAGATAAATGAGGTTTGGTAACAAACCAATTTGTCCAGGGACATCTTCAAGAGGGGGTTAGACAAATGTTGGTGGGTGTTAAGAAGGCAAGGGGAGATGAAAGGCTTAAATGGTAATGAGGGATGACTGAAGGGAAATGAGTTAAGGGAAGGGAGGAGCTTAAAGGGTGTAGGCTAAGTGTAACTGGGTAAGGAGTTACATTTTGGCATTAACTTGCTACCCGCTTTCCCTCCTCTTTTTTTGGGAATAGTGTGGATTGTAGTGATTTATCCATCTGGGTAGGGCAAAGAAGAGGACAAGCTTGCCCTTTTCTGTTCCCCCTCTGGTTGTGGAAGTTCATTTCAATGAGTTGGGAAAGTGAGCAGTTGGACATTACTTGATGAATAAAATAAGTGAGCGGAGGTAATGCCACTCTTTATTTGGTTGGATGTTTAGTTTAATAAATGGTAAAGGAAGTGAGTATTGGGACACTGCTTCATAAGTATAATAACGGAGTGGAGGTAAGGACACTCTTTATTTGGTTGGATGTTTAATTTAATAAATTGTAAAGGAAGTGAGTAATGGGACACTGCTTCATAAGTATAATAACGGAGTGGAGGTAAGGACACTGCTTATTTGGTTGAATGTATAATACATTAAATGGTAAATGAAGTGAGTGGTGAGACGTTGGTTCATAAATAAAGTAAGTGAGTGAAAATATGGACGCTGCTTACTGGATCAGGATGAGTAAGGTCACACTGTCCTGGTAACATTACATGGATCTTTATGCTGTGATTAAATCAACTATACTATGTTTAATTTGTAATTAATATTGGTTAACAAAGTTATGTTTATGGAACTTTAATAAAGGTTGTCAAACATCATTCGGTGTGATGTATTTATTGAAGGGGATCGGGACAAGATAGATTTTAGGGAATAAAAAATAAAAATAAGTTAAAGAGGGATAAGCTGAAGGAACATTGGCAATAGACATCTGGCCTGCTGGATATGGTAAAGTATAGGGTGCTACTTGGAAAAATTAGGTCCTTAGAATAGAGATGGCTGTGGAAAGTGATTAGATAATGTTAGATGCATATCTGATAGCTTGTTAATATGAAAATCATTACATATTTGAAAGGAAAATGCATGAAGGATCTCAGTAGTATTTATGAACCATTTGTCATAATACTTGATATTATGCTTTTAAGTCCACCTAGTTGGGAATGCATGTCTATATGTGTTTTACTGTAATAAAATTCAAAAAGAAAAACAAAACAAAATAAACTTGATATAAAGTATTTATATATCACTAAAATAACATAAATCTGCTGTATTAGTCTGAATTATGCAGCAGAGCAGTATCAGAAATGTGTGATGTCATATCTACTCATGCTATTGGAAGGGAATAAAAAACTGTCATTTAAAATGATTTATCTTTTACTAGAAAGCTAGAATATAGTAATTAGCTGTAGAGGATTCCATGAAGGAAATTTAACAATTTTAGTAGTTACTTTAAACTTATGTTTTCATCTTAATTTGGAATTTACAACAACAGAAACCAAGCGTTCAGTTCAGTCACGAAAAAAACAAGCAGCGGTCACAGAACGCTAGTGATCGCTAAACTACTCACAACCACAAATGTCCAAATCTGGGTGAAAAAAAGTTGTCCGAAATCCATAAGTAGTTTGAAGAAATTATTTATGTGGTAAAATATAAAATGTTGAGCACTTTCACCCACATATCGTGGGCTTCATCAGAACAAACTAACGGCTAATCACTTCCATTTAAATATGCATCTTTGGCGCCAAAAATAATTAATTACACATACTTAAAGCTATATCATACAAAATGCACTTAAATACAATTTATTATACAAAATAGTAATAAAAATGTTTAACAATCCTCTTCCTTGTGTAAAATACATCAAATTAATGAATGAAGATAAAAAAATAATGAAATTTATATCCAATTAATAAATGGAAGTTAAAATTAATAAAATATAATAAGTTCAATACATCACCTTGACATTTCCAACATTGGTTTAATAGAAATGTATTAATTTAACCCTGGTGGTATCATAGCTTCAGTTAATAATTGCCAACACATCTCCCTATACCCAAGTATGTTCTTGGTGTTCCCACCCCTAAGGTTGTTTAATACATTTTCTAAGATAACAAATCTAAAAAAACGGTCATCTCCTTGGCTACAAATATGTTTGTATAAAGCATTTTTTGGGTCTTTCATTTTTATACTATACAAATGTGAATATATTCTTTTCTTAAAATTCCTCTCTGTCTTCCCTATGTAAAATGAAGGGCATGTCATACATTTCGCCATGTAAAGTATCATTTTAGTGTTACATTTACCTTGTTTAAATTTAATTTTAGTTTAATTAATGTTGTGCAATATAGTTTCAGCCTCTTCATTTATAGTGAAGCATTGATGGCATGCCCCACATTTTGAGGTATGCGTACTTGCCCCATTACCATCTGCTCCATACCCATACTCCAGTATTCTTTTAAGATTGCTCCCCATTTTATAGACAAATTTAGGTTTAGACCCTAAAATGTCTATTTTTTTCTTGATTGGTCAAAAGAATGTACCAATTCCTAGTTAAAATTTCTTTGATACAATTAATATGGGGGCCGTATTCTAATATACAGACTCTACCACACGATTTATCATCAATAATTCCCCTGCTTGTGTCCTTCATTACATAATCTGTGTTACCGTTTGTTCCTAATATTTTATTAATTTTAACTTCCGTTCATTTTTCTTCAAACTACTTGTGGATTTCGGACAACTTTTTTTCACCCAGATTTGGACATTTGTGGTTGTGAGTAGTTTAGCGATCACTAGCTTAATTTGGAATTTAAATTAGAAGTAAACAAAATATGCTATTTATATGACAAATTAAACTTATTTTAAATGAATGTTTCTCAACTGATCATTGTTAATCATTTTTTTTAATACTAAAACTAATATTAGGAATATCATAATACATCAAGGAATGTCTGTTTTATGTAATGGTAAGAAGTTTTGACATATTCTTTCTGGGGGGAGTTATTCCCAATGCTTTGTACCATACGTCTTAACTATCCCTGATTTTGTCTCTTTTTATTTGATCTGTCCTTTGTAAAGTTCTCGAATTTCTGGTAAATCACTAAGGATTTGTTGCAGTCAGTAACACAAGGCATTTATGTTTCATCCTTCTTACCCTTCAGAAAATGTGTGTTGATGCAACATAGGTAGCTCTATTAATTTTTTAAGAGATTTGTTTTAATAATTAAACAATGTCATTGATTTTTGGCCTTTCCTTTCATTATGATACGCCTTTGTTCTTATTTTTAACAAAGAAGTTCAGAGCTATGCTTTGTACTCATACGGTTTAACATTTTTCTGAAGCTAGTAATAAGAAATGCACATTCTGGCAAACATTAAGATGCAGACGATTTTAATAATGAAAGTTAATTTAGTTTTCTGTAGTTAATTTGATAATATTTGACTCTATGGGACATCCTATCATTAAACTGACTAAAGAACATTTTTATATATTAAAGAGACTTCAGTCTGGTGATTACATTTTGTCATTAAATGAGACCATATTTGATTTGTAGATGCAGATGTACTGTAATTAGAACAATTGTGTGTCTAATTCAGAATTATACCACAATAATCCTTAAAGTAATTGAGCAGAGTAAGCAGTCCTGAATTTAGTTATTAGGAAGAATTTGAAGCTTTTGTTATGTGAGTGACTTAGTCAAATAAATGACTCATCAAGATGTTCATATTAAATGTATTGGTACAAAAAACATGCACATCCTGGGCTAGTGTCTTGGAGATATTGAGAAGTATTAATCTTTATGTTTGCAATATAATACCTAATCAATGAATGCATACCAAGTTTGACATTTAATTTTGTCTACGTTTACAGGAATAAATCTGATGAACATTTTTACATGGTCAGCTGTATTATACGCTAGAAGGCATATTTCTGTAATAATGTTGAACAGTGGTGACAACAGGCATTTAACAATCTATGTAGTCTAGAAAGCCTTGTGATCTTCTTCTTCATGTAGAATTGTTGACTGCATTAGCTTTGAAAATGTTTAGATTGGCCTCAAATGGATGAACACATTATGAAAGCAGCAATCTAAACTGTAGTAATATGTATATCTCCTTAGATCTAATTTTGAGTAAGCTAACAATCCTGATGTTAAACAGCATAAGTCTACAAAAAGCTGCTGATGTTATAGCATACCCTGTCTCTATTTTGATAAACAGAACCATAACTGAAGCCTCTAGCCCCTCTATCTGGAAAATATCACGTGTCATACCATTCCACAAAGGAGACAGCTCCATTGAGCTGTCAAACTACAGACCAATAGCTATCCTTTCCCCTCTGGCTAAAATTATGGAAAATTGTATCCATAAACAACTCCTAACTACCTTATTCAACATAATCTTCAGGCTAACTCCCAGCATGATTTAGACCACAGCACAGTACCACCTCAGCCCTCCTCTCCTTTTCTAATGTCATAAATTCTAACCGTAACAACAAAAACTATCTTCTGCCCTGTTTCTTGATCTTTCCAAGGCCCATGACATGGTTAACCACCAGCTACTCTTACTTACCCTAAATAACTTACCCTCAATAAAATATTCCTAAACAACCATGCCATACAATGGTTTAAATCTTATCTTAGTGGAAGGCAGCAGGCTCTCTTTTGGCAGGACAAACTCTCCTCCCTTCTCCCCATTACCTTTGGTGTCCCCCAAGACTCCATATTAGGTCCCCTTCTTTTCTCGCTCTTTATCAATGACCTCCACACTGTAATCCCAGATGCAACCTGTATACACTATGCCAATGACTCCACCCTGATTTGCTCAGCCTCTACCCCTATAGATCTCCTTAGTTTAACCCAGAAAACCTTTAATACAGTAGAAAACTGGATCACTAATCAACAGCTGATATTAAATCCTAATAAAACAAAGCTATTGCTGTTCTCTCCTACTTGCAAATCCTCTCAACCTTCATTTACTATAACATCTAACAATGGGGCCATAATCTCACCAGATATGTATACCAAACTCCTGGGTGTTATAATAGTCAACAACCTCAAATATGATACGCATGTAAACCAAACTATTAAAACTGTTAATAAAAAACGTGGCTCCCTATACAAAAAACAAACCTTTTCTCACCCCTCTAGCTAGGGCTGCCATTGCCTGCACCTATCTGCTTTCAACTCTACTCTATGCCTCGTCAGTACTCACTAACTTGAACAAAACTGATCTCAGAAAATTCTCTAGCTGCTATAATCAAATTGCCAGGTTTGCCACAGGAACTCCCTACAGGGCACACCATTGTCAAAACCTAAACCTCTTAGGATGGCTAGAACTCCCCAGGCTAATTCAATATAATCAGCTTACTGTAGCATTCAAGGTTATTAACCATCCAGAAAAAACACCCTCTCTTAAAAACATTATCCATTCCTACAAAAATGCTAGGCTACTTTGTTCCACTACAAAACTTTTAGTTCAGTCTGTTAGAGCTAACAACCTATCTGGAGAATCTTTGTTTGCAAATTCAGTAGGCAAAACCTGGAATTTGCTCCCATCTGACCTTACTCTGAACCCCCCCCCCTTAATCAGTTCAAAAAACAATCTAACCCAGTATTTTAAAACTCACTGGCTATGTCCTTGCTCTAACCCTGACTAAAGCCTCATCTACTTCCATACCCCTGCAATTTTTATTCACAGTGATTTACCTCTTACACTAAAAGGTTTGAAAAGAGAAACTGTAACATCTTTGCAGATACTCTGTATATAGCTACACCTATAGGTTTGATAAGAGAAACTGTAACATATTTGTATATATTTCTGAATATAAACTGTATTCTTCATAGGCTTGAAATGTGAGACTGTAACTTGCATGTTAATACAATATGTTTGTGCAGATACTGTAACTTGCTTCTCTTTATCTGTTTGTAAGTTTGGAGCTTTTCTCTTTGGGCCTCTGCTGAAAATGGGCATGTATCCAGTCGGACTACCCCAGTCAACAAATGTAAAATAAAATAATAAATAAATAAATAAGTTATTTTCTACCTCTAAAACTTCTGTTTTTGTGCTGCAAGTCAAGAAATTTCCTTGCATACACATCAATGCTATATTCATCAAGTATATTAAAAAGCTTCTAAAAAGTAGTTACTTGTACTATTTAGTCAGTGCACTCTGAATATAGATGTCAACACTAACAGAACATTTTGCTTGCTGAGATGGGTCATGACATTTGAGAGGTATATAGTACCTGAATTAGTGGGTGGCCGCGGTGGTGCAGCAGTTAGCAATGCCGCCTCACAGCAAGAGGTTCTCCAGTTCAATCCTTGGCTGGAGTACCTTCTATGCGGAGTCTGCATGTCTTCCTTGTGGCTGCGTGGGTTTCCTCCAGTTGCTCAGGTTTCCTCCCACATCCCAAAGACATGCTGTAGGTGGACTGGACACTCTAAATTGGCCCTATGTGTGAGTTTGTGCATGTGTGTGCCTTCTGTGGAAGGCTGGCAACTCGACACCATAAAACTCCACTGCCAAACACGAGCAGATAGGTGCTCTGCTTTGGCGACCTCTAACTGGGAAAAGCCGAAAGAAGAAGATAGTACCTGAATTATCAATAAATCAGCATGTAGTTCAAAATTCCCCAAAATTGCTAATCCACAGATAACTAAAACACCAAGCAAATTACATCTGACCCAGTAACCTTTAATTAACAAGACTGAGCTCTTCCATCCAGGGTATACTTTTTCAGAATGAATAAATGCAGCAAGATGAACTAATTTTTTAAAATTTCTCCACATCTTTTGGATTTCTAATACTATGATGGGGATGGATGATTAAAGTTCACAAAATTGGTATTATTTCAGTCTTTGATGTTTGCCTGAAATGCCATTCGCAGCACCCACAATGTACCAGTAATTACTCCTGCAATTTGTATGAGCTACATATATTGATTGCAAACTCTTTTTATAAGACCCATTGCTCCTACTACTATTGGAACTCTCTGGGTATCTTTCTTCCATATTTACCTGCAAATCCTGCTAGTTTATGACTTTGTGTCTCTCTGTACATAATACACTGTATTCACTGGATGTAGCAATTTCAATGATCAATGCTACTTTTGTCTTCTTTTTATGTACTACTGTATCTACTTTTCTCACATGTATTTTTTGAACTGTTGGTAATAGGTGATCCCATCTGATATAAACTTCATCATTTTCTATGATGCTTTGTGGTTTATGTTTCCAGTGTTTTTCAACTACTTCATTATTATAATGTCTGTACTATCCCTAATGCAACTATCTTGCCACATTATTATGCCTTTCTATATCCAGTCCTTCTGCCATTAGTATATCACAACCAACAAGAGGTGCCACTGCTTCCAATTCTGTTTAACAAAGCTTGTAAACCAATGTGTATGTAGTCCACTATCCTGGGCAACCAATATTAATGTTTCATCTTTTGGTTTAAATTCACCTCTCCTTAATCAATCCTGCATTCGATCCTGGTCAACATGAGACTGATACATGAGTTTTCCATACTTGCAATGAACAACAAGTTCCTATGTGGTGTATTGAGATAATTCTTCTGTCAGCTGACTGATGTTTTTGAGTAGTGGTAAGGATTTGATTACATCTGTATATCAAAATATTAGATTCTGTCATTTTATATTCCTATAATATATTTAACTGCAAACTTCTGTATTTATCTCCAGTAAACAAATTTCATTAATGCAGCATTTGAGTAATGCAGCATGAAAACATTTGCCAAAGCATTCCATGCCCAGCATGGGGACTTAGTAAAACACCATTATCCTGCTTATGCATTAATGTTGTTTTTATTCTCCAGTTCCTTCTTCTCTCAAGAGCAAACACTTTATTGTGCAGATTATGACAGAGTAATAATGAAGACACAGCTAAGAGAAAGAACTACTAAAGATGGCCCTACATGTCCCATAAACAAAACTCTTGGTATCTCTCTTCCTATATCTTTCTCTCTCTCTCTCCACCCTTTTTGCTTCAGTAAGTTGTCACTGTCCCTTCAATTGTGTTATTTAAACTTTCTAATGTAGGAGTTGCTTTGTAGCATTGTAAGATATTGTCCAGCTCTGTAAACTGGATTTTGCATATGTACAAGTGTTCTGACCCATACATTTGTCAAATTGTTGCTGACTGTTTTATTAGACTATTTTATGAGTAGCTGTCGTAGTACCACCAATACCCTACTTCTGTCATAATCTACTTGCTCCCTACCTCTACCTCCCCCTCTCTGTGTCTCTTTCCCCTTCTGTATAATCAGTCCGTCTCCTCAGAATTTGTGTAGTGTCTGACACCAAACAGCACCTATAACTTAGGTGAAATAGATGTACAGAGCTTAAGGAAAAATCTTGTGAGATTTTGCCTTTGGCCACATATTACTCTGGTATTCTTCATGCTACCATGATTAGCCTCACTGCACTATATACAGTCAGGCTAATCTTCTTTTGAATAGGTTGAAGTGTTGGATGTACACTATATAGGATGTTGCAATTGCAAATATTGTTATGACGCATGTCACTCAATTATTCCTGGCTACAGGACAAATGTGTAAATCATGCCACATAATGCTTTAACAGAAGACATCTCTGCTCTGCACTGGATTATTTATTATGCAGCTTGATGTAATGTACACACTATGCAATGTGAAAATTGTCATTACTGTGATGAAGCCTGATGCCTACAGTTCCCCTTGAATTACTGTTTTGTGACTGTCCCTTCAAATGAGAAAAATTGAGGTTGTGAAGTAACATTTCCTGTGTGGTGTGGTGACATAATTTGCAAGTCTGTAAAATGCTTTTTGGCATACTGTTAAGGGTTCAAATACAGCGATATGTGAAAGTCATATTTAATGTTTTATTTCTATTACTATTATGCATGCAACTGCAGTCTCCATATCTTAGTACCTTACAACTATTCTACTTAAGTCTATATATAAATGGACTGTTTTCAAATCTTTTCTTATATCTCTATCCCTGTCTCCCCATCTGTCTTCCTTGTTTAGCATCCTCATTTTTTGAGTGGAGCTTGACATTGCACACCAGTGGTGAGTGACAATAAATGTCATTTCACATCTTATGATAAAAGTTGATGATTTTAATTTCAATTACATTAGCATGATTCATGTGGTGCAAATATGCTTAGCCCCACTGCGCTATACAAATACAGACTGATATTACTAATGTGAGACCGTTCTTGTGACATATGTATTATGCTGATAGTTGTCATGTATACTTCAAATGTGTCAGCAAAACTTAAATACTTAGTTCAGAAGTGCTAAGCTGAGATAATCTTACTGTAACTACACTGTCATTTTATATAGACAAAAGTTCAAACCTAGAAGTATGTCATACATCTATGTAATGTTTTCATATCTTAATATTATATGTGCAAGTGTGCTGCATATGTTGTAAAACAACAATATCATCCTTATGTCTTCATCATATTTCCACTGTCCTACACCATCTTCATCAGTACTGGAAAAACTTTATTGTACATAGCAATACATCTGATGTGAACAGTTTCAAATCATGTACACATTTATGCATCTTAAAGTTTGTTGTTATCGTTCGTACCCTGAGAATATGTTAACAATCAATGACAACTGGAGGCCATAGATTTGATTTTGTAAATTTCTAAAGGTCAGAAAGTGCATGACAACACAACCCAGCATAAATATGTACAGAAATGAAGCATAGCCTAATCTCTTAGTATGACTATGTATGTATGTATCCCTGTCTCCAAATGTTCCCTTCTTCCCACCACTTCTATGTCATCAAAAAACCTTGTTGATTCAATACTGTTTCCAAAAGCCATGTTTCTACCAGTAATAATATGATTAGTCCCTCATGTGTTTCATAATACTCCTGAATTATACAAATGAGGAGAGCAGGACTGCAACCGTCATGACAAATGTGTAAATGTTAACACATGAAACATGTCTATAACACAACTGTTCTTTATTCCTTCAGATTCTGACACAGTTATATGGATATGTGTATGCTGCTTATTAATGTGAAGGTCAGCACGACACCATAGACCACTGTTAATTCCCATTCTAAGTTCAGCACCTCAAGATATGATTACACAAGCATTAATACTTTGCCATCCACCATGCAAATAAGCCAGTGCTGCACTTCAGGACGAGGGTTAAAAAAATTACAGAAAAGAATTATGAGAGTATCTTGTACAACTTCTGTATGTGTTAATGGAATTTAGAAACAGAGGCATCTGCATTTCACAGTGATGGTGACTCAATTCAGTCTGTTAATTTACGTCTGCACTCCAACAGTTATACCCTGTTATTAAGAAGGACATTGTCATATTTATGAAGTGTCTATTTGTATTGTCAATGCACATTGTGCAATCATGAGCTAAGACAACTAACAGAGACACAATAAATGATCACTATTTGATTGCAATCATCCCAGTACAAACTGTGCTAAATGCTTGCTTGACAGTCCACAGTTTTACAACTGTGATTGTCATGAACACCTCATACTATGAAACAGGTACATGTCACTCATAGTAAGCTACCATACAGTGATACTAAGAATTAAGTGATCATTCAGGCACTACATTGCCACAGGTCATTCCTCCTAGAGAGAGACAAAGGTGACAACAGTTCCAATGACCATATCTGGGAGCAAATGGTCAATAACTTAAATGAGGTAGGAAGTCATGGACATATATATTCAATAAAAAAGAAATAGGGGCAGTGACATGATCATGCAGAAGAGACATAGGATAGCTGCAATTTCCCAGGAATTAATGTCTATGGGAGTGGTTCTGGTACTGAACCACCACTGACTGAAAAAGAGGAATTCTTGTCCACTGTCAGAGATCCAGACAACTCAGCACAGGGTTCACACAGAATCATGGATTTTGTCGCTGACTTGGAAAATTACCCAAATGTGTTTTTTGCAGAACATCTAGGTATTTACTCTCATTGTAGATATCTAGCTATGTCATGTTTATAGCCAGCAAGAAGAGTGGGATGGTGGGAGAGTATTCTACAGCTGTCAGGGGCATATAGTACTAGCACAGTGCTTGATTGTGTTCATGCAGATACACACACTTTCCACAAAATCTTGGCCATACCACCTCACACACTCACATACACATAAGTTATCTAAATGCTGCTGTTGACTGATACACATATCTTGCTATTGGCCCTGACAGCTGGATACTTAATACATTTTTGTTACTCGCACACACTCATTTCTTTGGTGTAAGGCTTGCACTCCTGTACCCCACCCCCAACCTGTACAAGTGTTATTGACTGCGCCTTGCCCTTTGCACATTTATGTGTGAGTGTGACTGAGCATTACAATTATATCTGTTGCTCAGCATGGATAGCTAATGCCTGCTTATGCAGAAGCTTGCTTTAATGTAAATGTATTGCAGAACAAATGTTTTTATTGATCATTCCTACTCACTTGTGAATGACTGGTTATGTAATTTTTGACCCTCTCTGTATTTCTGTTAGTATTCTTAGTAATGCAGTCAAAATAGATATTTAAGTATTGCTTATTGGTATACTTATGCAAATTATGATACCATTGATCTGCTCACTGGTGTATATACAGTGGTCAGCTGAAATGCTTGATGCACAGTATTGATCAAAATCTATAGCTGTATATTGCAAACATCAGTCATAAGCTATCACTGACATTACTGTACTCTTGAGACAAGTTCCAGCTTAGGAACATATAAGTATTTGCATAAGAGAGTAATTAGTTATATACTTCTTTTTTTTTCCATACAGGTTCCATACTTACCTTGCTAATACTGCAGCTACAAGATGTGACCTTATGGATTTTCTCTGTCTGATGTTGAGAAAACTCAGCTATTATATGGTTAAAGGACTTTTGTAGGCCTCAGTTTTAAAAGTTAGATGAGTGAAGATCTTAAGGTTTCACTTAGTGTGTGTGTGTGCCATCACTTGCCTGTTAGCCAGAGCCATGGCATATTGGGTATGACTACATTTGTCAACACCATTTGCAGCTGGTGGTTCTCCCTCAGACTTCTAATCTGTATCTCCTGGAGCTGCTGGCCCTGACTGTGGTCCTGCCCTTGTTGTCCTTGTTGAAGCTGTTATCTGAGAATTATATTGTACAACATGGCACAGACTGAGTATTTGGGCAGAATTTGCTAAGTCTTACTGCAGGGTACCTTCTGATGTGTTTTGACAATGGAACCCTAATTTCAGTAGCTAAATACATGCTCCGTGATATTCTTAGTTTGATCATAGGCATTGTCGTATCCTTGCTCAGTGGGGTTGTGTGAGTTTCTCATGGGAGTCATGAGCCAAGGTTCCAGTGCAAAACCTGCATCCCCCACTAGATGCCCTTGTGGAAAGTGACTCCTACAAACCTTGTGTACATGCCAAGGGTATGCCATATATGTGAGTCATGAAAACTGCTTGGGGTATTGCAGAGACATTGTAGATGATCTCATAGGCATTACAGACAACTTGACAGTTTAGAGTGGTATCGTTTCCTGTTACTATACCTCTTTCCCTGTACATGAGTTTGGGATTTTATTTCAATGTGTCTGTAGTCTATGGTTCCCCAAAACTTCAGGGAAGTGTGCTGTTGCATAAAATCCCTGTATGTTTCTTGTTCTCTCTTTTGTGATGCGTGGGAAATGCATGTTGTAGGACTGCATTTAGAAACTGATTTAATATTCTAGAAGCTGAGGCCTGTAACACCCTTAATGTATCTCTGGAAAGTATTTCCACTGTGATGGATTGTCAATAATTTCCCTGAGGCCTGAGGTGAGGGTGATGGAGCTTGCTCATTTCCTGCAGTGTTTCCCTGTCCACCTGGTATACAGTTTCTGTGTAATGCAGTCCATGATAAGTCAAATGGAGTCTAAATCCATTTCGTCTTGGCTGAGATCTGGCAGCAGCAGAATTAAAGCCCACTGCATATACAGATTAATGATGGCAGCGGTGACCCATAACATTTTTTTCTAAGTGTAACTGTGGTTGTACACCAAAGAGTTTTAGATTTTAGGGCAAGTTGTTACACTCAGTGGACACAATTACTTTATAGGTTCCTCAAAACCTCTGCCATGTTGGATTGATTAATTAGCATGCAATTTGGCCACTTATACTTTTATTAGGATATTCTGCCATTTACCCTTTTTTCCCTAAAACCATTTTTTATTAAATTTTGTTAATAAATATGGGCTTAAGGTATTAAAAATAAACAATATAAAACATAATAACTATTTACACTATATACAAACATCCATGATAAACATTTGTTTTATCCAAGAAAGGTAATCAATATTTATCTAACAATCTGTCCAATTTTTGGCAAGCTAGTCTTTTGTGTGTAACTTTTGATGATTTCTGATAAATAGTTTGCATTTCTTTTTTACATACAGACTTTGCTATTGAAATAAACTCAGTAAACATAAGATCTTGCTTATTTTTCCAGTTCATTTTTGTTACTTTTTGAGCAATGGCTAGAATTAACCAAAGAACAGGTAACTGATGTCTAGGAATTACACTTGGGGTAGGGACATTGAATAATATCAAAGAGCTAGTAATTTGACAGTTATCAGACCATAGGGCTTTTGTGAAATGTCTAAAATCACTCTAGTATTGTGTGAGAGTTCTACATTTGATGAACATATACACCCAGTTGGCTTCAAGAATATCACCACACCTCCAGCATTTGCTTGCATTACCCTTGGTTAAAAGGTCAATTCTGTGTGGAGTGCAAAAGCTTCTATGAATAAATCTCCAGGTATATAGTCCCCAATATAAAGATGACAAAGTGCTTTTTATTTAATTTAATAACTGTTTCTTATTATCATTAGATAAAGGTTCACCATTAATCTTTATGGAGTAATTCCAAAAAGCTTGGTCAAAAGTAATCACATCTTCTTGTAGGATTTTATATACAGGTGATATGCTTAATTTATGTTCAATGTTCATCAAACTACACCATATGAATAGTTGTATTAATCTTAGTATAATATAAGTTTACAGATTTATTGACACTCTCACTTTATTTTCAACAAACAGTCTTAAAGATTGAATACAGAGCCAATTATCTTGACAGACATTATATCTGGCTAAGAGAAAGTTCATTGGTTGGATGTTCTTATTGTCTATAAACTGATGCTAAAACTTTAGATTATTCTCTTTAAGATTCCGCATCTTATTGATATTGAAGGTATCTAGGCAATCTGGTGAATAAGCTATGGGGAATGTAACAAAAAAGGTGTGCTTTAGACTATAATTCTTGTCGATTATATTTTTGAAATTATAAATATTTGGTTTATACCATGCAAGAAGTGGTTAAATTTCTTATTATATAAGCAATATTCATGGAGTATCCAAAATATTTTGTTAATTCCAAAGGTTTCCTTAAACTGGGTTTCTGAGTTCTCAGAGGAAGTTATATGTATTTCATGTAGTTGTTTCCAGCTAGAGGTGTATATGGATGAAATCCAGTGTAGTATTATGTTAATAATAACAGATTTGAAATATAATTCTATGTTGGGAAAGCCAATCCCTTAACTGTCCCAGGCTCTAACATGCCATTTATAGGCTATTTTGCTTTCTTTGGGAACAATAGAAAAGTTAGTAATAGGGAATCTATTCGTTAATAGAATTTCTTAGGATGAGATAAAATCAATGATTGTATGTAAAATAAAATCTTGGGCAAAATAATGTTGTTGTTGTTGTGTCTTTCGGCTTTTCCCGGTTAGGGGTCACCACAGTGGAACTCCGGTCCGCTAATGATTGGCAGTTGATTTTTACATGCTGAGTTTCCAGCTCTAACGCACAGCCTTCAACAAAGGTATGCCCATTCATGCATGTCTCCACACAGAAGATGCTCTAGCTGAGAGTCAAACCAGACAATGTCTTACTGTGAGGCCACAGCGCTACCGCAGCACCACCACCGCGGGCAAAATAATAATTTTTATTAATGCAAGTCTGTTTTATATGGTGAAAAATATTTTGTTCCATTTTTTAGTCAAGTCACTGATTATAGCTACCAGTTTATTGAAGTTAAATTTAACAGTCTCATTCCATTTATTCTTAATACTTATTCCTAGATAATCTATCTTATCATTTTCCAAGTTGAATGTATTGCATTTTTGCAAATTGCTATTTATTTTCTTATTGATTAAAAGTGTTTTGGTTTTATTTTGATTAATATTGAGCCCTGAGATTTTCCCAAATAGAGTTATGGCATTAATGATATATTGTAAAGAGCCTTCTATGTCACTGGATGTTAGTAGAATATTGTCAACACAAAGCTGAACTTTTGGACAGTACTCCTCATTAACTTGAAATCCTTTGATATTTGAGTTATTTATAATAAATGAAGCAAAAGGTTCCACTGATAAAGTGAAAAATAATGGGAATAGAGGGGAACCTCGTCTAGTTCCCTTATGAATTTTTACTGGGGATGATAGACATGAACCAATCTTAAGAAATACTTTAGAATCACTATAAATAATTAATATCAGTTTAGTGAAATTGGAAGTAAAGTTAAATTCTTTAAAGATTTTTTGTAAGTATGACCAACTAAGGGAATTGAACGCCTTATCAATATCCAGACTAATAATAGTTAATTGTTTCTTGGCTTTGTTTGCAATGTCTATTAGAGATAGTAGCTTAATAATATCGTTGTGTACTTTTCTATGTAAGGTAAAATCAGTTTTATCAATGTGTATTAGATTGGGTAATAGGTTCATAGGTTCATAGGTTTATACTAGGTTATCTGCCCTAAGGCATTTATAAGCCTAGCCCAAATTTTTGTGGCTTACGCCACCCCTTATATGAAAAAATACTGGCCCATTAGTTTGTTGTGCCTCTGTCCAGCAGTGACACAGAGATGATTCCCGGGATAAACCTATGATCTCCCATCCACAGGTCAAGATTTCTCTTGAACAGAGCCAGCACATGGACCGGGATTTTATTCCACAGCATAGGGAGTCTCTGAGTGATAAATCTATCCCTCCAGCACGTCCTATTTATATCCGTGCTAAGGTTTAAGTCGCTTGCTCAAGTGGTTTTGGTGGATTTGGATTTTTTGAGGTGGAGCATGTCCATTAATTCCGGGTTGGACATGGCCTTGTATGTCAGGCACATGTCACCTCTGAGCAGATGGTATGCAACTGAATAGAGCTGGAGTTTCTTCAATCTGGCAGCATATGACAGATTTTGGAGTCCCTTTATCCTTTTGGTGAGGAACTTTTGGGGTCTCTCCAATTGCTGCAGATGTTGGGTGAGATACATCCCGAATGGGGCATTGTACTCGATCATTGGTCTGATAAGTGAAGAGTACAGGGGAACAATGACCTCACTAGATCTGGATGTGAATCCCTTCATGATCAGGTGGGCAATGTAGAAGGTCTTTCTAACCACTTTAGCAATGTGAGTGTCAAAAGAAAGGCCACTGTCAACCTGGGTCCCCAGGTCCCTGATAACCTCTTCTGTGCTTAGTGGATTGCCACCTATATGGTAGCTTGGGGTTACCTTGTTTTTCCCGACGGGTATGACTATACATTTTTTGGCGTTTAACTTCAGGCCATGGCTCTGGCACCAGCTATCTGTTTCTGTGAGTCCCTTCTGAAGGATATCAGCCTTTAGCCTTTTGGCCAGGATAGACATCAAAATTGTATAATCAATATTTAACAATGATATGGGTCTGTAGGATGCACATAGTTGGGGGTCCTTACCTTGTTTCAGAATGGGGGGAATTATTGAGTACTTCCATGAGGGAGGAAAAATTAAGTCTTGTTTACCCATGGAGAATGTGTTTAATAATAACTTTATTGTGTGCTCTGGAAGAATTTTATATATTTCTGGGATTATCCCATCTAACCCTGGGGCTTTATTATCCTTCAGATTTTTAACTTGTTCTTTCACTTCTGTTAAGGTTATTTGTTTATTTAGGGTACTATTGTGTTGTTTTGATAGTTTAGTCTTGATATTTTCTTGAAGAAATGCATCTATTACATCATCTGAATTTAGTGGTGATTGCATGTCATTGATTGACCGATAATTATTTCTAAAGGTTTCTAATATACCTCCTAAATCAGTTGTTCTTTTTACTGTGTTATTATTCTTGTATTTCATTTCATTACTGTGATTTTGTTTATTAATTTGTTTGGATCTGATAGCTAGTTCATGTAAATGTTGGGGGGGTTACTGAATAGGACTGTGTTTAATCTTTTTTAAGCTTATAGCAACCTTATGATTCAATATTTCTAAATATTTGAGGTTTAGCTTAGAAATTTCCGTAAGTACTGCTTTATCATTTGAATTTTAAAATTAGTTTCAACTTATCTATTTTGGCTTGTAAATCAGAAAGTTCCTTGCCCCATTCCTTTCTCCTTTGAAAATACCAAGCTTTAACTCCACTAAAGATGTGAACTTTTAATGCATCCCAGAGTATGATATCTGTTACTTCACCATTATTGTTGTTTTCCATAAGTGCATTTATTTATTTTAATAACACTCCTTAAAACCTTTTAACTTAGTAACATAGGCTGGGATTCTTTGAAAAATTATCATATCATAATTTTTCACAGTCAAGCTGAACAAAAAGGCATTGTGGTCAGAGATTGGACGTGAGTGTATTGCAACATCAATTATTTTAGAGTAAAGAGTGTTAGACAAAAAAAATTATCAATATTAGTTTGTGTGCCAAATCGGAAAGAATTATGAGTATACTGAAGTGAATTTTGAACTCTTAAATTATGTACGTCTCTAAAATTCATTGAGGCTATAAAACTGTTGACCTTTTTAGCTTGTGTCATTAGTTTAACCTTACTATTTTTAGAGGTGTCTTCATCTGGTAACAATCAATTGAAATCTCCTGCCAGAATAATTTCTCCCTTTGCATGTAAAGTAATGAGATTCAAGTATTTCTTCACATATTTAGTTGCTAGACCAGGAATCCAATATGAGTTTACCAGTGTGAATAATTTCTTATTAACTTCTAGCACTACTAAGCTTAACATTCCATCTTTATCTGAAAAGGTGTTTCAAATTTAGGTAGTGTAGACGTATTATTCCATAGTATAAGAGTACATCTCCTTTTGGCTCTAAAGCAGGAATCCATGAGAACTGTAAAACCATTAAATGATAATTTTTGCAAATCCTTCTCCAGCAAGTGGGTTTCCTGCAAGAAGATTATCTGAGCTTGGTGCATTTTAATGAATTTAATTAAACCAGCTCTTTTGACATTGTTATTTAAGCCATTAATATTTAATGCTAAGTATTTATATATCATCATTTGTTAAAGTTATATTTAGATCATCAATAATACCTTTTAAGTATAATGACTTGAAGTAATTTATAAAGTTATGTATCATGGGTGAGTCAAAAATCTTTAGAAACAAATTCTGAAACCAATCACTAAGAAAACATACATACATGGAACCCAAAGTTTCAGGTTTAGTTAATAAATTAACTAAACCACCCTTAAACACCATCTCACACACCAAACACATACATACATAGCTTCTGCTTTAAATGTAGTAAATACAAACAGTAAAGCATTTCTAAGGTAACTCAAACAAATATGAACATAACAAGTCCAACAGGCAATCATAGTGGATTTGTATGTAATATTGTGTAAACCACTACTAGGTATTGGAAAATAAACAGTCAATGCCACCAATTAGCCTAGTTCCTTTATCGGCATAAGCTTCTAATACCTATATATTTTATACCTGTATTACAGTCTCTTGTGTTTATAACTATAGCAATACAGAAAAAAAGGGGGGGCAATATGTTGGTCTATTAATACTAATTGAACAGAATAGAGTGACCTAGAACATTTTAACAATCCATTCCTACAGTGTATGTGGTCATACAAAGATATGAATCATAGTATCATAACTATCATTGCAACTGAGTCTGATTGTATTGTTTTAAATCTGCATCAATGAGAATACGTAATATAGATTAAAGTTGCTTAAGCATGAAAGCAGCAGAAGGAAAATGAGACTCAATCTTATATATACCTTTGCATTCAGATTATTAAAGAAATTGTTTGTTTACGTAGTCAAATATTAATATATTATCATTTAGGGCATGCTATCAAAGCAAAGAATGGTATCCTGTCAGGCTTCACTGTTTCAAAGCAACAGACATACAGTAGCATTGAAATGCAATTTTCCTCATTAGACTAGTAAAATAATCACTCCATTGTCCTTGCTTGGTAAAAATACATATTTAAAGTGATTCCATACCTTTAGATGCATAAAAGATGAAAAAAAAAAAAAAAACAGTTACCTTTTCTTCTAGTTTCATTTTCAGCTTTACTTCCTGGTTTCTGAGTCATGTATGAGTTCAAAGGTCGTGTGATGATATTGCTCACTGTATTCTTGCTCCCAGCTTCTCTACCTTGCTGCTAGTGCCCTGTAGATGCTTGTGCACATGAAGAAACAGTCACAGAGGTTTAGAAAAGGCATTATTGGCAGGAATTTCAAACAACTAAGTTTTCTCCATTCTAAAGAAGCATAAAAAGTACATGAGCAGCCTCCACAATGAAAAAAAAACATGAACAGCCCTTCTATAAAAATGTTGGGAAAGTAAGATTTTCCCCATAAATCATTAACTTACATCCCTTAAACTAAATTAGGTTAATTATTAAAATTCAAGCATTTAGTTAATGTAAAGCACTGAATGTTGATATATTACACTAAGAAATGCAGATTTTAAGTAAAGACATATATATTAATCATGATATGAACATCTTTTCAAAAATACAGTACCAGAAAGCAAAAGTCCTTCCAGGAGGCAGACAACAGCAATTTCCAATGTAGTTCAAAGAATAATCCACAAAAACAGTCTTCAAAAACAGCTCCACAAGGAAAAACAGGAACACTCAATTCTGATGAAACACAGCACTGCTTTATTCGAACCACACACAAGCGCTTTCACTACTGCTTCTTCAGGTGTATGAAAAAAGTTAAAATAGCACCTGTTTAAATACCACACAACTAAGCACATGATCAATTAGTTTAAAGGCAACATGTCACAAAAAACTTGCCTGAAGGATAGAATACAAAAATACATTTAAAAACACACATAAATATATAGAACTAAATGTATAAAATGCATATATAAGTATACATAAAAAATAAAACTAATAAAAGCAGTTATCTACGTAATTTCCTTTTCTTTAATGTCAGCTTCATAGGCATACTATCATTCAAACCATGGCCAAATGTAGCCCTCAGCATAACAATCCACCTAGCTTCAAGTTCTTCAGTTCTTCCTCTGACATCACTAAACCTATCACTGACAATAGCTTTTGATATAACCATGAACTTGAAGCTATGGTTGGTACCTTTCTCTATAACATGTTTTGCTAGGGCATTAACCCTAGAGCCTTTGACAATGTGATAAACATGCTCCCTGATTCTCTCCTTTAACATCCTATCTGTTTTCCAACATAAAACTTTGACACAGAGAGCACACACAAGATAAACATGCTTAGTATAGCAACTAGCACTAACCCTTATATCAAATATTCTTTTAGTGTCAGGATGTTGAAAGGAAACACCCTCTAAAATGTAAGTGCACTGGTTGCATTTGCCACATGATTTAGTACCACTAACTACATCATCCAACCCACATCTTTTAGGTATACACAACCTCCTCTTCAGATTTCTCTTGTTCTTAAAAGTAAACTGGGGCACTTCTCCTATTAGGTCTTTCAAAACTGGATCTGTCAACAGTATATTCCAATGCTCATTAAACACATTGGTGTACTTCCTAACATCTCTAGTGTACGGAATACACATGGCAAGCTTAGTGTCACTACTCAATAAGTTCTTCTTCCTCTTATCCCCACCTGAGAAATATGGTTTAGCTCTACTAGTTCTTAGTTGCCTAACCTCAGAACTCCTATCCTCCAACAACCTTCCTTCATAACCTCTGCCCCTTAATTCCTCACTGGTGGTTTTAATTTGTTGCTCAAAGTCACTATCCCTAACGTTCAGCCTAGAGGCTCTAAAAAATTGATTCTGTACAATATTGGTAAACACATGCCTCGGATGCATACTATCCCTGCTGAGCAGACTATTAACATAACATTCCTTCCTGTGTAATTTAGTGTAGATATCCCCAGATTCATTCTTCTCTACTAAGACATCAAGAAAACTAATGCTTGACTTAGAGTACCCCAAAGTAAATTTCAAAAATGTGGTAGTCCCATTCAAATAATTAACAAAAGTTAACAATTCATCCTCAGTGCCTCCCCACAAAATAAAAAGATCATCAACAAATCGTCGATATAAAATGATATTCTCTTCATATGGACTGGAGTGAATGAATTCCATTTCCCAAGCCAACATGACCCCATTAGCATAACTATTAGAACAGGAACTGCGCATAGCTACACCATTTTCTGATGGTATACTTTACCATCAAACATAAAACATTATTCTCAAGACAATGTTCAACAAATCCTGTATTAATGCTATTTCTTCACTATATAAATCACTGAAGACAACAACCTGCTCAAATATTCAAGACCTATAGAATTAGGGATGACAGTGAATAATGAGACCACATCTAGAGTGACTAAACACACTATCCATCCTATCAACATTCTCTGTACATACAAATAAATCATTTAAAAATGTTCAGTATCCGAGTAATGTTTGATGTTTCTCTAGTAGTGGTTTCAACTTATAATCTAAATAGATTGAAATGGCTTCAGTACACCATCCACCCCCTGAGACAATTGGTCTCATAGGGGGCCTAACTATATTCTTATGTAGCTTGGGCAGTCCCTGTATCTGAGGTATCACATAATTCTCAAACAAAAAACTACTTCTGCAATTCACAATTTAAAAATCCATGCTCACCCATCAACTTAATTTCATTACTTATAGAAAGTGCCATGGTCTTCACTTTCTGCAAAGTTGTGGGTTCGTAAAAACTCACATGTGACAACATTTCTCCCATAAGCTCATTATAAAATTCAACATCAAACACCACAATCCGGCCACCTTTATCAGCTGGTCGTATAACTAATTTGTCATTCTTCTCTAAATCATGCAAAGCATATGATTCTTGTCTATTAAGATTATTCCTACCAAAAGTTCTCTTATCATATTGTGCATTGTTATATACTTCATAGATGTCAGCGATACATAATTGTTCAAAAGCATTAATGACAGGCGAAAGTATAGGTGTATAACAACTTGGTTTAACAAATTTAGAGAAGTCAGAAGGCTTAATACCAGCCACCTGTCTATACATAGTTTTTAGCATTAGATTTCTCGTAAACAACTTAAAATCTAGAATCAAGTCAACTATATTCATATCTGAAGCAGGGATAAAGTTAGTCCCTTACTCAAAACACTATATTCAGATTCAGTCAAATAATGACTAGACAAATTTGTCACAAATGTCTTACTTGCTGTTGGAAGGCCTTCTTTAGGGGCCAAATGTTGTCCATATTTTCTTTGTTCTTCCTTTTGTAGTGCGTAGTGCTTCTTCCCCTGTTCTGAACATTCTCCTTCTTCATACCAGTTCTCCCGATGGACCTGTCTTGAACCTGTAAAGGAAAATTTTACTTGTGAATGAGCAGAGCATCTGCTTTACATGCTGCCCTTCAATGCCACTTATATCAGCCAAAAAGTGATTCGAACCATCACTACGAGGTTCCCACTTTTTGGCTGATATAAGTGGCATTGAAGGGCAGCCAGATGGGCAAGCAGATGCTCTGCTCATTCACAAGTTAAATTTTCCTTTACAGGTTCGAGACAGGTCCGTCGGGAGAACTGGTATGAAGAAGGAGAATGTTCAGAACAGGGGAAGAAGCACTATGCGCTACAAAAGGAAGAAAGAAGAAAATATGGACAACATTTGGCCCCTAAAGAAGGCCTTCCAACAGCAAGTAAGACATTTGTGACAAATTTGTCTAGTCATTATTTGACTGAATCTGAATATAGTGTTTTGAGTAAGGGACTAACTTTTATCCCTGCTTCAGATATGAATATAGTTGACTTGATTCTAGATTTTAAGTTGTTTACGAGAAATCTAATGCTAAAAACTATGTATAGACAGGCGGCTGGTATTAAGCCTTCTGACTTCTCTAAATTTGTTAAACCAAGTTGCTATACACCTATACTTTCACCTGTCATTAATGCTTTTGAACAAATATGTATCGCTGACATCTATGAAGTATATAACAATGCACAATATGATAAGAGAACTTTTGGTAGGAATAATCTTAATAGACAAGAATCATATGTTGCGTGATTTAGAGAAGAATGACAAATTAGTTATACGACCAGCTGATAAGGGTGGCTGGATTGTGGTGTTTGATGTTGAATTTTATAATGAGCTTATGGGAGAAATGTTGTCAGATGTGAGTTTTTACGAACACACAACTTTACAGAAAGTGAAGACCATGGCACTTTCTATAAGTAATGAAATTAAGTTGATGGGTGAGCATGGATTTTTAAATTGTGAATTGCAGAAGTATTTTTTGTTTGAGAATTATGTGATACCTCAGATACAGGGACTGCCCAAGCTACATAAGAATATAGTTAGGCCCCCTATGAGACCAATTGTCTCAGGGGGTGGATGGTGTACTGAAGCCATTTCAATCTATTTAGATTATAAGTTGAAACCACTACTAGAGAAACATCAAACATTACTACGGGATACTGAACATTTTTTAAATGATTTATTTGTATGTACAGAGAATGTTGATAGGATGGATAGTGTGTTTTTAGTCACTCTAGATGTGGTCTCATTATTCACTGTCATCCCTAATTCTATAGGTCTTGAATATTTGAGCAGGTTGTTGTCTTCTAGTGATTTATATAGGGGTGAAGAAATAGCATTAATACAGGATTTGTTGAACATTGTCTTGGAGAATAATGTTTTTATGTTTGATGGTAAAGTATACCATCAGAAAAATGGTGTAGCTATGGGCAGTTCCTGTTCTAATAGTTATGCTAATGGGGTCATGTTGGCTTGGGAAATGGAATTCATTCACTCCAGTCCATATGAAGAGAATATCATTTTATATCGACGATTTGTTGATGATCTTTTTATTTTGTGGGGAGGCACTGAGGATGAATTGTTAACTTTTGTTAATTATTTGAATGGGACTACCACCTTTTTGAAATTTACTTTGGGGTACTCTAAGTCAAGCATTAGTTTTCTTGATGTCTTAGTAGAGAAGAATGAATCTGGGGATATCTACACTAAATTACACAGGAAGGAATGTTATGTTAATAGTCTGCTCAGCAGGGATAGTATGCATCCGAGGCATGTGTTTACCAATATTGTACAGAATCAATTTTTTAGAGCCTCTAGGCTGAACGTTAGGAATAGTGACTTTGAGCAACAAATTAAAACCACCAGTGAGGAATTAAGGGGCAGAGGTTATGAAGGAAGGTTGTTGGAGGATAGGAGTTCTGAGGTTAGGCAACTAAGAACTAGTAGAGCTAAACCATATTTCTCAGGTGGGGATAAGAGGAAGAAGAACTTATTGAGTAGTGACACTAAGCTTGCCATGTGTATTCTGTACACTAGAGATGTTAGGAAGTACACCAATGTGTTTAATGAGCATTGGAATATACTGTTGACAGATCCAGTTTTGAAAGACCTAATAGGAGAAGTGCCCCAGTTTACTTTTAAGAACAAGAGAAATCTGAAGAGGAGGTTGTGTATACCTAAAAGATGTGGGTTGGATGATGTAGTTAGTGGTACTAAATCATGTGGCAAATGCAACCAGTGCACTTACATTTTAGAGGGTGTTTCCTTTCAACATCCTGACACTAAAAGAATATTTGATATAAGGGTTAGTGCTAGTTGCTATACTAAGCATGTTTATCTTGCGGTGTGCTCTCTGTGTCAAAGTTTTTATGTTGGAAAAACAGATAGGATGTTAAAGGAGAGAATCAGGGAGCATGTTTATCACATTGTCAAAGGCTCTAGGGTTAATGCCCTAGCAAAACATGTTATAGAGAAAGGTACCAACCATAGCTTCAAGTTCATGGTTATATCAAAAGCTATTGTCAGTGATAGGTTTAGTGATGTCAGAGGAAGAACTGAAGAACTTGAAGCTAGGTGGATTGTTATGCTGAGGGCTACATTTGGCCATGGTTTGAATGATAGTATGCCTATGAAGCTGACATTAAAGAAAAGGAAATTACGTAGATAACTGCTTTTATTAGTTTTATTTTTTATGCATACTTATATATGCATTTTATACATTTAGTTCTATATATTTATGTGTGTTTTTAAATGTATTTTTGTATTCTATCCTTCAGGCAAGTTTTTTGTGACATGTTGCCTTTAAACTAATTGATCATGTGCTTAGTTGTGTGGTATTTAAACAGGTGCTATTTTAACTTTTTTCATACACCTGAAGAAGCAGTTGTGAAAGCGCTTGTGTGTGGTTCGAATAAAGCAGTGCTGTGTTTCATCAGAATTGAGTGTTCCTGTTTTTCCTTGTGGAGCTGTTTTTGAAGACTGTTTTTGTGGATTATTCTTTGAACTACATTGGAAATTGCTGTTGTCTGCCTCCTGGAAGGACTTTTGCTTTCTGGTACTGTATTGTTTCTTTCAGTTTTACTTCAGGAGGTTATAGGAGCTCATTGGGATCATATATTCTTCTTGTTTATCTTTTCAAAAATGTCAAGAGGAAACAAAACTATCTTAAGTAAACCATCTCCTAAGGGCACTTTTGTTGTGGGGATTCCATGCAGTGTAATCATAATAGACTAAACAGTAAACTCTAAAGTGTTACCCTACCACTAACATCCATTGATGCTTTACTTTGGAAATCATGAATTAATAGTACGATAGCATGACTTTTGTATCCCAAATGAATATATAATGAAGTTAACTGTGCCCCTGTTATAGCAAACATATGGTTTGAAAGAAGAAGAAAAAAAAAAAAAAAAAAAAAAAAAATATATATATATATATATATATATATATACACACACACACACGCACATACACACATATGTACATACAAACACACATATACGCACACACACACATATTATATATATATATGTATATATATATATATATATATATATATATATACACACACACACACACACACGCACACACACACACACAAAACATATATATATATATATATATATATATATATATATATATATATATATATATATATATATATATATCTACATATATATCTACTGTTATTGAAGCAGGTTTTGCTAGAGACTGGTGAGCCCTCTCCAAACCAAAGGAAAGGGCTTCAGGAAGATTTAGTGCTGTTGGACGCCAGTTATTAAGAAAGTGTATCATATCAGTTCCATCTTCCTCTTCTGGTACTCCATAGATCCTAATGTTGTTTCTCCTTGACCTACTTTCTAGGTCTTCCAGCGTTTCTGTTAGTTTTGTATTCTGTTTCAAAAGAAAGTCATTTTGACTTTCACATTCCATCAGTTTGCCATCCATATCTGTTACAGATTCCTCAATAGAAGCAATTTGTTCAGAATACTTTTTAGCCATTTCAGTAAGAATGTCTAACTTCTTACTAAAGTCTTGTTTAATAGTATCTATTTTATTCTCTAGTTTGTCCATTTTTATGGATAGTTCTTGAATAGTAGTTATTAATGTTTGCAGCTCCTTCTTTACCTCACTGTCCTGATGAGAGTTCTTCGAGTTACTCGTACTTGGATTTCTTCAGGAGAAAACTTCTTGAGAGAAAAAAGCAATAAAAACTTATGTTTTAGTACTAATTTTTGAAAAATAATAAAAGGACCTATATTCACAAATCCTCTGATAGACTTTTGGATTAGTATTTCCAAAAATTAGATTAAATTTCCTGTCAGAATAAAAATGTTATAAGCAGAGCTAATGTTCAGTGCTGCTAGCAGTGTGGCATCTTCGCCACCATTTACCCTGTTTTTGAGGCTCCACACTAAGTGTAAAGCTGCTTAATGATATAAAATATTGCACTATCATGTGTGTTGTTCACTGCAATTCACACACAATAGCAACACTTGTGTTCATGAACTTACCCCTTCATCACAGCAAGAGGAAGAACTTGAGTCTTATTGTTCAATTCTTCAGGATTTGGTTTTACAGGTAATAATGACTTCTAATGACATTTTATGTAGTTTTAGTAAAAACAAGGGTAAGTGTTAGCACCAAAGAATTTATAATAACACTATACAAATAAACAAATACTACTGTAAAATGCATGGAGTTTCTAGCAGCATTGCATTTTTTTTTTTTGCATAGGAGTAAGCCACCCTGTACCAGCATTCCTGCCATACTAAATACTATAACTCCTAGGTTCTGCAAACTTCTTCATAAAAAAACATTTGCTTTATCAGGAAAACATAACATCTCCTTTAGCCACAAAATAGGCACTGGCAGGATCTGGGGAATCATGATTTGATTTTCTGTGGCCATCTGTGTTCAAAGGTCAGCTGCTTGAAATTTTATATAAACAAACCATTCTTCAACATTTTTGAAAAGGTCAGCATTTCACTTTTCTGGTCTCGTCAGAAACAAAAAATAAATATTTCTTATCATAAGTGTCTAGGTCTCGTAAAACCATAGCTGCATTGCAATGACAAAACTTAAGCTAAACACCAGGATTTGTTCTGAAATATTTTGAAAAGACTTCTGCCTTTTTGCAGTCTTTCTGAAAATATTACTGATGGAAACATAACCACTGTCCTACTGTAATCAGTATATGAACCAACAGAGGAAGGTATAACAGTTCAACTATAGAATAAACCTGACTGCTATGGATTGCTTTCTCTCATCAGTGTGAAAGATGACTGTGGAACAGATCACATTATATTTACTGAGCTACTGTCTCAAACAAAAACATTTCACTAATGTTTGAATATTGGAAACGTTTAAAGGCTGTATTTTCAAACTTGCAAAAACCTTTCATTCCATTTTCTACAAACTGGTTCAAGATGGTTGCAGCAAGTGTAAAATCTCTAAAGTGATATTATCTGGTTGGACAAACATTCTGAGTATATTTTTATAGTTTTGTTAACTTCCCTTTTTCTCAAGCAGAGAAGAAATGCAAAGGAGTTTTGTCATTGGAATACTACTTTTTCCAGTCTTCATTTTTTTCTTACTCTGAAACATATTCAGTTTCAGGTTGTACTTTAAATTATTGCCTAGCCATGGTAAGAATTGAGCAGCTTGTCCAAGATCTTAATAGCATCCTCACTGTGTCCCTTTCTTCTCACTTCTAGAGTGATAACAGAATAATAGAAAATCAGCTTTAGGGAAACAAAAGCAAAGTACTTTAGCTCCAGTGCAGTTTATATTGACTTTTTAGATAATACCTTCCCTCATAGCAGAGCCCACTGATATAGTGAACTATTTCAAATTTCTGATGAAATATATCTCTGAGCTTTATTGTATGTGAACTACACATTACCTCCTATCCATAGAAGCTACAACCATGGTTGACAAGGGAGGTGTAATAAAATCCCTGGAATATGGAATTGCTATAGTTGCTGGAGCCTCAAGCTTTTACATAAAATGACGCCAGCCCATGGCAGCATGATTAGATGATATAAGATATTGCTGACTCATCCCCAAAGAAGCACTTTTTCTCACCCTGTCTCAAGAAGTAAACAGCTGCCGGTCACACAGTGACATCTGTGGGTACAGAAGGAGTTGGATGCAGGGTATACAGCTATGATCACACCCCAACTTATGCCATGTCACTGAGACATGAGTCTACTAAGTCTGCCAGCAATGTTTCTGCCTCATTTCTCAAACTTTCCATTTTATTTCATATGCTACTAATCACTAACAAAGCCTTTTCTGTTTCTAGAAACACACTACCGTGAGACACCAGTGCACTAGCCCAGCAATCAATGAGCCTCAGTCCTCACAACTAACACCAGTGAGGGGCATCCACATTGGAAAGGATAACAAATACACACACAGTAAAGTACAATTTCCCTTAAGAGCACACAGAGATCACAGTCAGTCTGGAGCTGGTTTCTCCCTTTCTCTCCAGATCCCCAATAAGACTCCCCACTGGCACAGCTATGGGGTCCACATCTCAGCATAGCGGTCAAGCTAAAATCTCCAGCAGCCTATCTGTCCAACCAGTGCTTCATGTCCCTGCCCAAGTAGCTGACACACACACACTTTGAGATATGAGTTATATACAAACACACAGACACTCCTGGGGAAGGCTGGCACAGGTTCTCCAGCTATGTCCCTTCTGCCCAGACTATACGGTAGTACCACTTGCCACCAACCACTAATATTAGCTACTAATAAGGCTCTTATTAAAAGAGTGTGCAATTATTACTGTGCAATATTATTATCCAATTAGTAAGTGTGACCAGAACTTTTTAAAGCTTATTGGAGTGGCTTGGCCAGTAGCACAATATACATTCAATGTACTCTAGAGCTTAAATTATCTCTGCACAAACCAGCCACAATTGAAAGGTTTAAAATATTTAATAATAAATAATAAAAGCACAATACAATGCTTCTTACTATATAGTGCTAGTCAAGAGTTCAGACATCACAAGAAAATGCTTAAAATAATACAGTAGAATAGTTCTGACATCAATACAAAAAACAACTAGTCAAATCTTCCTATTTCTTAGCTATTTCTAAGAGAGACACTAAAGTCTAAGATCCTACTTACATACAGAGCACGGGCAGAGTGCTGGTGAGTTGGATTTTCTGAAGACAAATGCAAAATACTCTCTCTCTGTCTCTGAGAAAGTTCTTTAAATTGATAATACATCCTGATGACTCATTTTAGATTACATAATTCTTAAAAATTCTATGGTTTCCAGGCTGACAGAAACTCTACATTTACATTCCTTAGTAAACTTGCACCTGGTCAGGAAACACAGCAATAAATGACATTATACATGTAAATTCGAGCAATTAACTCTGGGCTCCAAACAATAGGAAGAATTCCTTCATTCAGACATCTTTGCTCCGAGTTTTGAGATCAAACAATTATACAGTGCTTGACTTATCAGCTTTCTTCCAGCAGAGTGCAATGTGGTTACATTTTTGAAGTTCAAAATCCAATACAATTTTCTTATATAAGAGAACAAGCCTGTGGCTTACATTAATATTTACCAATGACAGAATTATCTACAAATTTCTATCTAGCTAGGCTGGCAGTCTTCACATATCTTCATATATCTCCCCCAGAGAGAACTCAAGCTAGTTTTACATGTGACCCATGAAAAACGTTGCTTGAGAGGGTTAAGTCTATCTAAGTATACCTTACCCCATTCCCTGTCTCGAGAGCCCATCTGAGTTGGCATTTCTACTCCAATTGCAGTACTGCACTGACATATATGCTTGCAAACCTAGGCTCCATCTTAGCAACTTGGCATTTTGATGGCTGGCTCTGTTTAACCATGTTAGGGGATTGTTATCTGTCACTACAGTGAATTTTCTTCCATACAGATAAGGCTGAATTTTCTGCAGTGCCCACACTATGGCTAGCCATTCCTTTTCTACAGCTGCTTAGCATTCATCCCTGGATTGGAGCCTACAACTGAGATAAACCACTGGGTCCTCTTCTCCCTCTGAAGTAATCTGGCTAAGTACAGCCCCCACCCCATGGTTCAAAGCATCCACCTGCACAACCAATTCTTTGCTGTAATCTGGACTGGATAACACAGGAGGTCCTCCCAAATCTTCTTTAAGCTTTTGGAATGCCTACACACATGTTGTGGTCCACACTACCTTATTTGCCCTGTTCTTCCTTGTCAGGTCTGTGATGAGAGCAACTATGGTACTATAACAGTGGACACATTTTCTGTAGTATCATGCTGTCCCTAAGAATGCCCTCACTTGTTTTTCATAAAAGTTGCAGGCCATGCTTGAATGGCTTCTACTTTGGCAGGTTCTGGACTTATCTTAGCACTCCCCACTCTATGTCTCAGGTAGGAGACCTCTGCCATACTCACTTGACATTTGCTGGGCTTAATGGTCAACTCTGCCCTCTGTAGTCTGCCCAGCACCTCCCTGATACGTTGAAGGTGCTCTTGCCATGAATGGCTGTAGATGGCAATGTCATCTAGGTAAGCAAGGGCAAACCCTCCTGCTCCTGCTAGGATATGATCTACCAGCCTCTAGAAAGTAGTTGGGGCATTTTCATCCCAAAGGGCATCTTTGTGAAATCATACAAGCCAAAAGAGTCACAAAGGCTGACCTCTCTCTAGCACTGGGAGTCAAGGTCACCTGCTCATAACCCTTGGTAAGATCAATAGTGATAAGATACTTAGCCCCATCCAGCTGCTCTAGGGCCTTGTCTGTTTTAGGTATGGGATAAGCATCTGACTCTGTGTGACTAATTTATTGTAATTCACAAAGAACCTGGTGCTGCCTTTCTTCTTTGGCACCAGCACCACTGGAGAGGCCCAGGGACTGTTGAACTCTTGAATTACTTCTAGTTCCAACATCTCCTGTATCTCCTCCCTTAGAGTCTGTTTGACTCTCTCAGGCACACTATAAGGGGCCTGCCTAATAGGCCTTTGGGGTCCTGTATCCACCTGGTGCTGCACCAGCTGGGTGCACCCTGGCTTCCCAGTGAACATATCCCCAAACTCCTGTATCACTGCTCAGATTTCTCAAACCTGGGTAGGAGATAGCTGCTGGGACATTGCTAACCCTTCCACTGAGGTATGAGTCTGAGGCTCACAGAGGAGATCAGTCATCAGATCTCCTCTACCTTTGTAGTTACTTTGTCCAAGGGAACATCAGTACCCACAAGCAGCTGTGGCTCACCTCCAGTCTCACTGTTACAGAGTAGCTCCCTCCCTGAAGTAACCACCTCACCAGTCCTGGCTGCAAGTATGCAGTCTGACTGAGGCCCCTCCTGGCTATCAGACCCACATGCTTGTCTCCAAGCCTGACTGCATGAGAACATGGTACTGCATTATCAAAATCATTCCCTATCAGGACATCTGCAGGGATTTCATCAAACACTCATACTTTCTGGTTTCCTTTTCCTCCTCCCAGTCAAGGTAAACCCTAGCCAAAAGTATTTGGAATGGGGTCCTTCTTAAAGCTTGGACTGGAGTAGAGTGCCCAGGCAAGTAATGCTCCACTGTAACCATTACAGGCTTTACTATGGTTATGATGAGGCTGTGTCTCTCTTAGCAATGGCCTCTTTGATACTCACTACAATAAGATATAACCTCTTATGGTAGTTTGGTACCCTTGTTGTCCCAAGACAACCTACTATTGGCATTTTGTCTTTCCCACTTACTGGCTCCCCCACCTTTTGTTCCCCACCTTGCCTCTGTGGATATCTGTATGCCACATGGCCTTACTGGTCGCATTCAAAACATTTAAACCTAGGTCCTGGATGCTTACCTGGACTAGTGACTTCCCCTTCTACTGGCAGATTATGTTGGGGCAGTCAGGGCTGCCCACCATGGGTTCCTTTATACCCATGAGCAATACTGGGGGGGGGGGGTTCTTTCCAGTGCATGGATGCCCCAGTTGCTATGTATAGGTCTCCCTTATTCCCCAACTCCTCTGACATAGCACATTGTCTATCAGCTAACCAGATCCTCATGTCCTCAGGCAAAGTGCTAAGGGCTTGTTCCAACAGAAAAAGGTCTACCAGCCCTTCAAAAGTGGTGACCTGACATCCACTCACTCACCTATGAAAATAAGTGCTCAGTTCAGCAACATGTTCACACACACTTTCATCTGCCTTACCTCTATGCTCACAAAACTTTTTCCTATAAGTTTTGGGTGTTAGCTTAAAAATTCTAACAAACAATTCTTAACAGAAGTATAATTAAAACAGTCAATGTCAGACATTTTTGACAAAATAGTTACAGCTTTACCATGGAGAAAGGGGGTCAGGAACCGTACCCAGAGACTTTGGTCAACATCATACTGTTTACATACCCTCTCAAACATGTGAATGAAACTATCAAAATGCATCCCCCTCTGTAAACTGCGGAAGAAATTTACTGACCTTTTTTGCTTCTGAGGTCTGGTTACTCCCTTCCCCATTACCTCCATGACTCTGGTGAAAAGTCAGTATCTCCTTTTCATGCTGCCTCTGCCTTTCCTTCTCCTCAGCTTCCAGGCATAGCAGTTTCTCATTCTCCTCAGCCTGTAGACTTCTTAGTCTCTCTGCTGCTTCTCTTTCCAAATGCCTGGCCTCCAACTCATCTCTTTACTCCAGATGGATTTTTAAGTCCTGCGCAGAAAGGTTAAGCTATCCATTCTCTGAGCGTTGTACATTTCCATGGCCAATCTGATTGCCCTCCTGACTGCTGTTTTCTGATGCAGCTGTGACCAAAGCTGCAATCATGTCTGCCTTAGTCAGGTTTCCATTCACCAGTCCCTTAGCCTGGCACATCTCAGCCAGCTGGCTCCTTGACAGCTTGCCATACTCCTCTGCTGACATGCTTGCCTTCTCTCCCTAACTAAGTAAGCTAACAAAAGAAATCAAGCAATTGTATCTGAACTCTGAATATTCACAGTGTGGATGATTTAGAGTACAAAAATACCTTCAGTGATTACTCTACACAAGCTATAGGAATTCACTATCCAACCACTACAAGCCAATTGCCAACCAATTAATATGTGTGTGGATATCCCACCACTGCCAAACAATTGATATGTGATGCCCGTGCACTGGCCCAGCAATCAAGGAACCTCAATCCTCACCACTAACCCCAGTGAGGGGCATCCACATTGGGAAGGAGAACAAATACACATACACAATAAAGCACAGTTTCCCTTAAGAGCACCCAGAGATCACAGTCAGTCTGGAGTTGTTTTTTCCCTTTTGGTCTAGATCCCCAATAAGACTCCCCACTGCCACAGCTATAGGGTCCAGATCTCAGCCTAGTGGTCAAGCTAAAACCTCCACAACCCTCTCTGTCCAACCAGTACTTTGAGTCCCTGCCCAAGTAGCTGACACCCACACACACATTTTGAGATATGAGTTATATACAAACACACAGACACCCTTGGGGAAGGCTGGCACAGGTACTCCAACTATTCCTCTTCTGCCCAGACTATACAATAGTACCACTTGCCACCAACCACTAATATCAGCTACTAATAAGGCACTTATCAAAGGGTATCCAATTATTACTGTGCAATATTATTATCCAATCAGTAAGTGTGACCAGAACTTTTTAAGGCTTATTGGAGTGGCTTGGCCAATATCACTATATATGTGCAATGTACTCTAGAGCTTAAATTATCTCTACACAAAGCAGCCACACTTGAAAGGTTTAAAAATATTTAATAATAAATAATAAAAACACAAGACAATACTTCTTACTACGCAGTGCTAGTCAAGAGTTCAGACATCACAGGAAAATGCTTAAAAAATACAGTAGAATAGTTATGACATCAGTACAGAAAGCAACTAGTCTAATCTTCCTATTTCCTAGCTATTTCTAAGAGAGACACTAAAGCCTAAGAGCCTACTTACATACAGAGCACAGGCAGAGTGCTGGTGAGTTGGATGTTCTGAAGACAAATGCAACATGCTCCCTCTGTCTATGAGAAAGTCCTTTAAATTGATAGTACATCCTGATGACTCATTTTAGATTACATCATTTTTAACAATTCTCTGGTTCCCAGTCTGACAGAAAACCTACATTTTACATCTCTTAGTAAACATGCACCTGGTCAGGAAGTATAGCAATAAATGACATTATACATGTAAATTCTAACAATTAACTCTGGGCTCCAAACAATAGGAATAATTCCTTCATCCAGAGATCTTGGATCCAAGTTTTGAGATCAAACAATTATACAATGCTTGACTTATCAGCTTTCCTCCAGCAGAGTGCAATGTGGCTACATTTCTGAAATCCAACATCCAATACAAGAGAAAAAGCCTGTGGCTTATATTAATATTTACAAATGGCAGAATTATCTACAAAATTCTATCTAGCTAGGCTGCAGTCTTCACATATCTTCACATACTGAACACTGTTTTCTAAAATATTATAACATTTGATTCAGTCAGTTGTATCTCCACAACATCAAGGCAAGACCAACATAGAATTACTAATTTATCCACCACTGTAACTTTCCATATAAGTTGTTTCAATCTTAATGTCATCAAATCATTTCCACATTACTGTCTGTTACCTATTGAACACTGACAGGAAACCAATATTTTCATTGTTGACTGACTGGCTACCACTTAGAAGGGACAATCCCACATTCAGGCATTACCAATAAACTTATCAAACTGAATGTAAACCCTTTCATTGTAATATGGGTTTCCAACTGACTCACAAACCAGACAAAAACAATCAAAGTGGGTGATTCCACATCAACCAGCAGACCTGTAACAAGCGGGGTGCCACAGGGGTCAGTGCTAGGCCCCCTGCTGTTTAGTATATACTTCTCAGATGTTCAGGTCAAAACCAAAGGGTTGTGGCTGAACAAGTTTGCAGATGACTGCAAACTAGTTTCATTGAATCTCCAAATTATGTCAGTATACTCCAAGATAGTGTCACACAGACCAATGACTGGTGTATTAGTCACAGTCTCAAACTGAATGCAACGAAATGCATCATCATTCTCTTCAGCACAAACAATGTTCCCAGCACAAACAGTGTTCCTTAATACAATCAAATCAATAACAATACCCTAAGTACCCATGAAGTGGTAAGAGAGCTGGGATCACAGGTTGACTGTGACCTTAACTTCAACCACCATGTGTCTTCTGTTGTAAGGAAAGCTTTCCACATAGCTCTCTTGACTAGTAAAAGCATTGCCTTGAGAGCAATAGAAATTATAACTTCCCCCTATACTTGGCACTTATCCGGCCCATAATTGAGTATAATGCCACATTGGGTATGTTCCGTACTAAGCATCTACAACAATTAGAGAGACCTCAGAGATTTCTAACAAAGAAGATCAAGGGTCTCCAGCATGTGCCTTACATGGACCAACTAAAATCCCTGTCACTACACTCTGTATCGTAAAGACTTCTTAGGGGAGATTTATGCCTGGTATACAGAGCAGCCCAAGACCCAAACCTAATGAACTTACTGCATATTTGTAAATCAAATAGGTCTATGGTTACTAGCTCCAGGGATATAAAAATATGGCTTTCAACTTAATAGGACATGCTGGAGGGACAGATTTATCTCCCAGTGACTGCCACATCTTTAGAACAGGCTAACAATTCATGTGAAACAAAGAACCTCTATGATACTGTTCAATAGGAACCTTGATGAATGGATGGGGCACATTAAATTCTTACGAGGGATAGCACCTGCAACCCACCTGGACAAGGTCATTCATCACTAAATGCAGTCTTGGGTATTGACTAGTACCTCTATGGTATTACATTGGGTTGAAATGGCTATACTTAAAATGACCTATGGGTCGATTGTGTAGTAATCTCCTATGATCCTATAAGAAAGCGAGGCTTGTAGTAAAGTAGTTCAACCTCTAAAGGTCTGTGTGTTTGGGCAAGTTTTTAAAAATGGTGTGTAGATAGCCATACTGATTGATCATCACAAGCTATCAACATTGGAATGGGTAGCTAACACACTTGGAAATGGAAACCCTCTCCACGAAAAAGAGTAAATACAACTTTCGTTTAATAAACTTAAAGTGCGTTCAGAATCTATACACTTTTCGACAAGACAATACCTGACTTCATCAGAAGACAAAACAGTGGAACCCTCTAATGGGCTTGGTCTTATACAAATTCATTAATTGAAAAAGTACATGGTTTAACAAGTTAAACCTAATTAACCATTTCCTGTTAATCTGTTGTGAAAAACGGGGTCTAGTAAAAACAAAATATTATTTAAAAGTGCTTATAAACATCCAAAATAAGAATATAAAATAAGAATATAAATATATAAATATTGGAATGGGTTTGATCTATACTAGAAAACATATAAACATTGAGTTACAGTCTCTTGTTAGTATAGTCAAGGCAAAGATGCATGGTCGGTTACTAAAATAAACTCTGTTCCTAAAAGATAATATTTAAGTGTAACTGCACAATTTATTGACAGTCAGTCTCTGTCTCAATGGCAAAGTGCCTAACTTCAGCATTACTGAGCTTCCTGTCAGTGTGACCCAGGAATGAAGAGCCAACATCAGGCACTCACTCCCATCCTCCCCAGCCCAGACTTTCTTCAGGACCAATGATCACGTGTATGCCATCTCTAAGAATGGCAAATTATTTAAGCAAGTCTGGGCCGATTATTAGTGGATTGGGGAAGAGTAATACTTTTTAGTCACTAAGAGGCCTGCTCAACTGCACATTAATTCACAGGTGCCCTCCCCTTGGTTGTGTCAATAAGGGGGCATGCAATTGTAATTCATTTCAGAATAAACTTTCTGTAGCAGTTAACCAGATCCCAAATGCTTTGGCTTGTTTTGTAATAGTGAATATGGACTGTTTTCTGACTTCATCAATTTGCCCAGCATGAGGCATCAACAATCTTATCTCTGCAATCATACCCAAAATAGAAGGTTTCTGCAATGTTTCATTTACACTTATCTGAGTTAATAGCAATAGTCAAAGAAGATAATGTTATCCAAGTAGGATGTTGTGTATCCATTATGTGATTTCAGCAAGCTATCCATTAGCTCCTAGAAAGCTGCAGGTGTTCCATGAAGACCAAAGGCATGTCTTGATTAAGGAGTCATCCCTCTAGTGCAGAAAAAAAACTACATTTGCTTTAGCTTCTAGACCTAGGAGAATTTGCTACTGGGGAAAAGGATATTAATCAAATTTGGAAATGATATTTAGTCTTTTGAAATCATTGCAAAACCTGATAGAACCATCATTCATTGAAACCAGTAGGCTTTAAACTAAGATTGTGCATTTCTATACCTGTACCCTAAATGCATTTTTCAGACTCTGGTATTCAATAACGTTTGATTCACTATCTCACCAGGCTTGGTTTCTATATTGTGCTGGATTAAGCAGGTTCTTCCAGACAACTTGGAAACTATATTCTTAATCTTAAGTAAAAAAAATGTAATTAATTGTTGCTAGAACTATGATAATGCCTCTCTGTTCTGACTTCAGGACATACTGTGGGGCCTTAGCTTACTCTGCAGATATCCTCATGACAGAAACTTTAGCTTCTCCCCAAGGGATCAGACTATTTATGTGGTATAACTGTTTTGGTTTCCTTTTCCAATCAACTTCACTATATAGTTTATTTTGTGCTTCTTTTGTATAACTTCAAAGGTCTATGCCATTATGAAAAAAAAGAGATCATTTTTGGCACTGGGTACTAATACAAGTGCTTTTCTTCCTGATAAAAACTCTTACTTGAGCATTTTTATTATATAGTCTGTGTTGTGCCTCTTTTTTTTCTACTTTCCCAGCAGCTGACTATCAGCTGCCTGCAGCTCCTCTCCTTATTCACAGTGTATACTTGACCAGCTGGACCCTCCTTCAGGATCAGCCTTACCAACTCTGGGGTCAGTGAGGAAATTGGGGATACTAGTGCAGCATTGTTCTGCTGCTAGGGACTATTTATAATCCTCTACATTCTAACAGAAGCCTGATGCACTGCATATTTGGTGCATTTAGTAAATCCATGGTTGCATACATGGACATCCTTGGCAAAGCAATACACTACTTACAGCTCAGAGCTTGCAAGGTTCCCAGCATTGTTATTGTGACAATCCTAGCAGCCTTTCTGCCTAGGATGGGTGAGCTGGTATTCACCTCTCACTCCCATCATCCTCTGCTTGCCCCTCCTGCACCTATGCTGCTAACTGAACATGGGTCATCTGGAGCACAGTAACAGCCTTATTCAACTGCATTATTGAGCGAGACCTCTCAGCTGTGTCACTTGAACTCTATAGGCATTATTTTTTCAACCCTTTCCTTTATGTTCTGTAAAATGTCAAAACAGACTTTTAAAAGTGGGATGCTTACATCCTCATTTTTTCATTTGCAGTATCCAAGAAACCTTGAAGATGCTTGCCATATCAAAGTTCAAATGGGGTAATTCATCTGAGGTATAGGGTACTTTCCTTATGGCAGCAAGAAGATTTGGTAGCATTTGGTTGCAACTTCTGCCATCCTGTTCTATGACCTTCTTTAACACGGACATTAAAGTCAGGCTTTAATAAAACATTCAACTAGCCCACTGTGTGATGGTGGTATACGTATAACTCAGCTGTATCACTTTATAAACTAAGTTCATACATCACTCTAAACATTAATGTGATGCCTTGGTTATTAAGAATTTTCCCAGGTAATTCATACCTTAGAAAAAATATTTATTCTATAGATTTTGCATTGACTCTTTATAGGAATACTGCCTTAGAAAATATTATTGCATAACTAATGATTTATGACTAGGATATACTGTTGGTCTTTACTGGAATTTAAATGTGTCTCTACTAGAGCCATTCCTATTTATTTAAATGGGACTTCCCACATGGGTAATTGTATTGAAGTTCTCTCAAACCTTAGGCTGGATGTGGTCGTTTTATATTCAGGGAAAGCAGCAAAAATGCTTGCAGTTTCTTTCATAACAGTATGCTAAGGCAATACTTTTAAAATCCCAACCTTGGTCAAATATGTGACTAAATCCCTTGTTGGTAAGATCAGACCATAAACTTATCACAATGGACATCCACATCCCAACCCCAACCCCAGCCAAGGAAACCACTGTGAAAAATTTCTTAAAAGCAAACTTCACACTTCTCAAGACTGAGGAAGAAAGTTTCAAAGCCCCCGGGCAAATGGAAAATGCTACCCAAACCGAAGAATCCTTTACAAATGCACTCTATGAGCACCTACAGGAATGCATGGATCGTGCCATCCCAAATAAAACCAAGACTCACTCCTCCAAGAACAGGAGACCAGTCTGGTGGACCCCGGCCATAAATAAGCTATATAACAGAAAGAGGAAACTATTACATGGCAAGGCAAAATCCCAAAAAGGGAAGGCATCCTTGATCAGTACTAGCAAGAAATTTCGATCCCTCATAAAATCATCAAAGGTCAGCTTCGAAAGAAAAATCGCCAAAGACTCTAAAGATAATCACAAGGCGTTCTTTAGCTACATCAAAAATCTGGGTGGCAGCTCTCAGATTTGCTCTGAGCTGGTGCAAAATGGCACAAAATACACTGAAACCACAGACATTGCCAACATCCTGGCGGACAGGTTCAGTGCAAACTTCACCCCCCCTTCCCCCCCAAAAGGGCCTGTGTCTATCCCAGAAAAATGCAATCCCCCAGACATCACAGACACACAGGTGAAAGCAGCCCTCTCCAAAGTAAAAAACACAGCATCAATGGGACCAGATGGTATCCCGGGCTGCGTCTTACATGAGCTCCAAAATGAACTAAACCCTCACATGAATTCACTGTTCCAACTCAGCCTTACCACAGGTTATGTACCCAAAGCATGGTGTACAGCAACAGTGATCCCACTCCACAAAGGTGGCGCCACAACGGATCCCAAGAATTATTGCTCTATAAGCTTGACTAGCCTGGTCTACAAGGCTATGGAGCACATCATCATGGATCTCATAAACAAAGACATTGGGAACCTCCAAATACTGGACCCCACCCAATTCGGCTTTGTTAAGGGCAGATCTTGCCTCTTAAACCTAGGTGACTTATTTGAAACAGTTACCAAAGCCTTAGATGAGGGAAAGGTAGTCCACACAGCCTACCTAGACCTCGCAAAGGCCTTCGACACAATACCCCACTCTGGCATCATATATAAGCTTACGAGCTTAAATATCAACCCATATGTCACAAGATGGGTTGCAAACTGGCTCAGGGATAGAACTCACATGGTCAGAGTCATGGGTGCCATATCCGACTCTAAACCAGTTACAAGTGGCGTCCCACAGGGATCAGTCCTGGGACCCCTCTTGTTCGGTATATACTTCTTGGGGGTACAGGCAAACACAGGAGGACTGTGGCTGACCAAGTTCGCAGATGATTGCAAACTGGCAGCCATAATCGACTCTCTGGCTGACACAAGCATCCTCCAGAAGAGCCTTATAGAGACTGATACCTGGTGTCAGAACCATAGCCTCAATCTAAATGCAAACAAATGCATAGTCATCCCCTTTGGGAAAAACAATGAGCCCACAAACTACCATATAGGAGGTAATCCACTAATTAAAGAAGAAGTAATCAGGGATCTGGGGACCCAAGTAGATAGTAACCTCTCCTTTGACAATCACATTGCCAAAGTGGTTAGAAAAACCTTCTATATAGCCCACTTAATCATGAAAGGGTTCTCATCTAGATCAAGAGAGGTCATTGTACCCCTCTACTCATGACTCATCAGGCCCATAACTGAGTACAATGCCCCATTTGGGATGTACCTTACCTTGCTGGAGAGACCTCAAAAATACCTCACCAAGAGGATTGTGGGCCTCAAACAGATGCCCTATGCAGCTCGACTAAAGAAACTCCAGCTCTACTCAGTTGCTTACTGTCTACTCAGAGGTGATCTCTGCCTGACATACAAGGCCATGTCTAACCCAGAATTGTTGAACATGCTCCACCTCAAGCAAACCAGAATCATTAGAGCTACATGCTCCAGGGATTTAAACCTTAGCACAACAATAAATAGGACATGCTGGAGGGATAGATTCATATCCCAATCGCTTCCTGCTCTTAGGAATAGAATCCCAGTCCATGTTAGGCAGAGCCCCTCGCTAACCCTCTTCAAGAGAAATCTTGATGAGTGGATGGGAAATCGTAAATTTACTCCTGGGATTACTTCTATGGCCCTGCTGGACAGAGGCTCAGGAATCTAGTCTAAAAGGGAGGAAAAAGCCAACACATTCTGGCTAGGCTTATAAATGCCCTAGGGCAGATAGCCTAGTACCTACCTATGAGCCTATGAATGATCACCCAAAACATGGCTATGTGCTTAATTAATTGCAAACTTTGTAAGGAGTTTTGGGATTAACAGCTGGCTCATTATTTGAACCGTACTTATAGTCACCATAAAGTAAGAGTCTTCTTATTTTAAAATCTGGGTATTGTATGAGACTGTTCTGTTCATTGTTTCTCCTTTAATTCTTAATATATTGTTACAAGCTCTGCTTAATGGATTATTGTTTCTCTGGTACTTTTTGGAATTGATATGACTATACCTGGCCGGCATCATTTTCATCAGTATTTGGTTATAATGTGGAGGTCTTGCCTTCTTTCCCCACAAATATGTACAGGTTTATCTTCTTTATCAGATTTACCTGGTATGAAAGGTAAATTATGAAAATAGTTTCTTTCTGCAAGAGGTACTGGTGGATTCATACGTCAGCAGTTATTTTACTTCCGCTGACCTTAAGAGACATAGTTCATTTTTGGACTGGATATCTGCTTTGGCATAGCAAAGAGAAACATATGGCTCTTTTATGGTTCCATATTTTCTTTTGACTTGTTATGATATGCTTCTACATTTCTCCCTACACCTATTTCTCTCAGTTTAACCTTAACTGTGAACCATTTCTTGCCAATCTGTGTAGTGACATCTTTTGTCATCATAACTATGAGAACATTTTTGGTATGACTCTAAATCACGTTTATCTGTTCTTTCCATTAAAAATCAAATGTTGAGCAAGGGTTTAAAAAGTATACAGATTGCGGCACAACACCCTGTACAGGGCATGTACTGTTTATGTGTCTATTGCTTGAGTGCTGTCCATCTCGACACTCATTGTCAGGCCTGGTCATCTTTTAATTCCCGGGCCCTTCAAACCAGAAGGAAAACTTAATTGTAAAGGGCATTCTCCCCCTTCAGACAGGGTCTGCCATGACATTTAATTCTTCTTCTTCTTCTTCCACCCCTGCTTGGTAGAACAAGAAAGCTAAAGACAAACAGAAAAAAGGGAGAAAGACAAAGTAGTCGAGAAAGACAGACAACAGGATAAAGAAAAACCTAAAGAAAAGTGAAATCAGAATCGGACAAGTCACATAAGAGATCACCAGATTCAACACTTGTATCTGTTTTGGATCCAGATATTCTTAAATGTCCTAAACCATCAGTTCTTTGGGTCCATCTGTCTCTTTTTCCTTCTCTAATTTCCCTGAATATTGTGAGTCCCAGGCTGCACTCACTGATCTCTCAGAAGAGGAGGTACTCTAGGCCGCCTTCAGTAGTGTAGTCTTCCTGGTCATCTAGAAGTCTTGGACAGGATGTTGACATGATGATGAGGAAGTTCATCAAAACACAGATTCAGCTTGGCACAGCTTACTGAGAACATACTTATCCAGGCCAGGTTCATCCCTTAGACATGTCTTTCTCAGATATGATCTGTCCCAAAGCACTTTTGCTGGGGCTAGTACTACAAGTTACTTGAGTCTGACAGGTTCCCTTCCTCTTTCAACTCCAAGTTGTTCATATTCAGAGGAGACTCGGAGCCTATGCTTTAGTGCTGTGTTTCAGGGGGAAGGATCGACACAGAAGTTGTTGGAGCCATTTCTTTCCCTCGGTGCCTCACTCCTGAAAGCTTGACACCGAAGTCAGTCTTGTAGATGAGGCATCTTGGTTCTGAGGCTTCTCTGCTGTGAGGGGAGTGGAGGGGTCCAACAGGGGCCAATAGCACCTTCAGCCTTTGAGGTTTTAGACTGTTCCTTTTGAGACGAAGGGATAAGGTGCTTACATCCAGTTCAGTTCCAACTGAGCCATAACTAGTGTCTACTTCTGCTTCAAACTTCCTGTTAGACAGGGACAGTCAGCTCCAGAGACTTCACAGGCTGCTTGCTACACTAGTTCCCAATCTGATTCAGAACCTTCTGACCCTCCCCCTTGAATTGGTTCATAGGAAGCAGACATGCAAGCAGAAGCACTTAGATTCTTCTCCAGAGTCCGTCACTGAAGACATGGACTTGGATGAAGATGAAGATAGATAAAAGCTAGAAAAAAAGAGTCATCCAGCCAGCTGAAGACGGATTAGGATCTGGAGTCTACTCAAGGTTCCTTTTAGTACAAAAGGAAACAGGGTACTGGAGGCCCATGCCAGATTTGAGCCATTTGAGCTAGTATGTAACACAGACAAAGTTCTGGATAGTCAAACTTCAGTCCATGTTGCCTGTGCTGAGGAAGGATGACTGGATGTGCTCCACAGATCTCAAAGACATTTATAAACATATCAAAGAACACAAGCATTCAAGATTTCTCCATTTCTGGATGGGAGCCAATCATGATCAATTCAGAGCCCTGCTGTTGGGTCTCACTACAACTTGCAGGGTGTTCACCAAAGTAATGTCAGTGGTGGCAGTGCATCTTCACCTGCAAAGGATCCACATCTTCCCGTACTTAGATGACTGACTCCTGACTGCTGCTTCCAGCAACATTTTGGTGAAACATTGGGACCTTCTATTCCAACTGTTGAAAGAGCTAGGCATCACAGTCAATCATGACAAATGTCATGTCATGCTTAAACAGCAGATCAAATTTAATAGATGCCACCTGGACACAAGCATGCACATTCCTTGACTTTCTAACTACAGGATTCTCTCCTAGCATCTCACGGCCACTCAGGTTCTTTACCACCCTTTTGCACCACCAATACTGATCTTATGTCTCCGAGGACTAATGGCTCCTACAGTCTTCATGGTTCCCTTTGCCAGATTTTACATGAAAGTCTTCAGTGGACCTTAGCAATGGAACTGACCCAATATTATCCCCCACCTCATGCAAAGATTTGGCTTACTCCAGTTTGCAGGACACACATATCCTGCTGGGTAGCATCTCAGTCAGTAGCATAAGGACATCTATTCTTTAGAGACTCCACTGTGATCACAGTGACAAAGGAAGCATCCCTTCTAGGGTGTGTGTGTGTGGGGGGGGGGGGCATTTTAAAGTGAATACAGTCCAGAGCACCTGGTCATAAATATAGGCCAATCTTCACATCAGTGTCCTGGAGATGAGGTCACTTCTCCTACACCTGCAGGCATTTCAGGACATATTTCCAGGGTGTAATATTAGTACAAACAGAAAATATGTCATTGGTTTTGGTACATCAATAAACAGGGATGGTCTCACTCTTATCTTCTGTGTCAAGAAGCATGAGAGTTTGGCAATTATTGATGTCTTGTCAATGCTTTCTTATAGCAACACATATTCTGGAGTTGCCCAATATACTGGCAGACAAGTTGAGCAGATCTTTCCTGATACCTCATGAGTGGTTCCTCAATCCAACAATGACAACATTGATTTGCTGTCACTAGGACCAATCTTTCTGCAATCTATTTGTTTCTTAGCTAAACACAAATGCAACAGTTACCTTACCCTAAGCCTTACAAAGGGGCAGTCACCAAGGGATGCTCTAGTCCACAATTGTCTCCTAAGTCTCTTCTATGCCTTTTTCACCCTTACCCTTGATGAACATGTTTATACAGAAACTGAAATTGTGTAAGGCCAGAGTGATCTTCATTGTCCAATTCTGGCCTCAACAAACTATTTTCCCATTCCTGTGGCCTCTGCCTGGATGTGGAAAACTTGGCCTATCTTATTAGCAGATCCCACTGTCAGACAGGTTGCTTATTTATAACCTAAGTTTTATTTCAAAAATAACCTGTCCCTAAAATGGATTTGTTGCCTCAGACAGATAAAGGACATTTAAATGCCATAATTGTAAGGCTTATAAGTTTATTTTTACATGCACCTCCTTTGAACATCATGCCTCTGGAACCATTATTCATCTTGACTTCTCTGCTGATTGCAGAAGCAGAGACCTGGTATATTATGCTACCTGTTGTGCCTGCAGTGCCTTTTGTATAGCCAAAACCATAGGTTGTTCAAGGAAAGAATCATTGAGCATGTCAATGATATTGTGAAATGTAAAAGCATGCATGCCTTAGTTAAACACATTATGCACAGTGGAACAGAACACTCTTTTAATTATTTTTGTTTTAAAGCTAATGAAGAATAATGCAAGAGAATTTGATATAAAGAATAAGACAGAAAATAGTGAACTAGGGCTGAATGATAAAGTTTCACTCAAACCAATACTTACAATGAGACTTTTGCACCATTGGCTCCTAATCCTCAGTAGTCTTATGTTCAACATTTGTTTTTTATATTTATCATTTGTTGAAGTAACTATAGCACTTGATTGACCTTTCTACAGTCATGTTTCATAGTATTTTTATCATGTTGATTTTTTATTATTTTACATTATTCAGATGTGGTAAACTGTTCTTTATTCTTTAGACTTTTTTGGCATGTCCTATATACTTAGGATATATGTGTGTGGCTGGATTCCATGCTGATGATGTTTGGTGAGAAGTATTTTTTACTATTCATTTCTCTAGTTTCTTAATGTGAGTTTAGAAAGGTAGTTTGTATTTTGTGTTATTATCAGTCATATGACCGTGATGTGTTCACAATGGTCAGTTCTTACTGTATGCTGCTAAATATTATGACACGTAGTAGTATTGCCTTTGTTATTCTTGGGACATCATGGCCTTATTTCAGGTATGATGCTATTAGCTTTTTAAGGGACTTTGAAGACAGCAATATTGATAGTCTTGTTTCTGCAATTTTCTGACTATTGCAGTTTTGGATGGATTTAGTTCTGTGATTTTTTTGGTCTTCCTGTCTTGTCTAAATTAGGATGCTGTTTTATATATTTTTACATATTTTTATATGTTTTTATTATTTTAGGTACCAACTAAATGCAACATAGTTACATAAGATTATTGATTTAGCTCAAGTGAAAAAGCTTTTAGATCTGTGCATTATTTATGACTGGCCAGTTTTAGTCACCTGACCATGCCACATTCCAATAAGTGTTTGTTGATTACAGTTGAATCTTTACTTTAGTAATAACACCATGTCTGGGATTTTACACAGTTTTCTTCCTAGGTACATTGTGCCTTAGTTAGTCTATCCTGAAGATGATGACAATAGTTAATGTGATTTCTGCTTGATTTGTTTGATTTGTTAAGAGTATAACAGTTTGGATTTATGTTACATGCCATGCCGTATCAAAATTATTTTTGTATATAAATACAATATTTGCAGGAATACCTCATTAAGATGTATGATAACCTCTTTATTTTTTTATTTATTTTAGGATAGTTACTTAGTTTAAGAGATGCTGTTTCAATACAAACAGGAGCATATACCTCTATGTGGACAGTGTTTGATAGTTACTTTAATAGTGCCACTTTGAGGGTTTTATATCATTATATAAGCAAATAAAGTTATTTGATGATTTTGTGTTTTAGTATATCATGCCTTAACTGTGATGTTTTGTTTTAGAAAGTGTTAGACATTTTTTGTGATGGTATTGAATATACACTATTTTTTAATATGATGTATATTTCTTTAAATTGATGTATGTTTCACTTTAATGGGTAATGCTATTTGAGCTTGATTTGCAATTTGAGTTAAGAAGTGTTCATGCCTTTATTGGCTTTAGACATGCAATCCTTATTTTAACAAATGATTGTCTAGGGGTTTTTTTTTTAATGCAGTTGCATGTTTTCATTTATATTGGTCTGAAGAAGCAGAGGAGACTGTGAAAGAGATTACCAGTTCAATTAAAGTTTTGTTACTGTTTATAAAGTTTGAGTTATCTTTGCAGCTGTGTTTTGAAGGAGTTTTATTTCTCGATATGTCTGTTATTTTATACTACAATCGTAATTGAGTGGTCTACTTTTTTGTGCTAGTCAAAACAGAGATGTGTAGGGTGACAATAGTGATGTTCCATCCCAGATATCAGAACTGGTGTCAGTAGGAGACAAATCCTTAAAGACAAGGAAGGTTCATATGTATGTGAAGGGGCTAATAGTATTTATTTTACTGCCAAGTCAGTTAGGAAAGAAACCATTCAGAACTGCAGGACATAGGGAATCTTGAACTGGTGAAGTAGTAGTTTCTGATTATTGGAATACAGAATGGAGATAGCAAGGCTCACATTGATCTTAAACGTATTCATTTGTCAAGGCACATATGTCTCTGCAAAGCAGAGATGGGCTGATACCAAACCTAGAGAGAATGCATGATTTATTTGGAAGGGAAAAGTTGGCAGCACTTCTAATGATAGGCAGAAGGCATATAGGAAAAAGGATATGTGTCAAATGTATGAGTTTAGTACATGTGCAGTAACCACTAATATGAGATCAGCAGATGTGCAATAACCACTAACCTGGACCAGAAGATGAGGGGATGAGGGCTGAACAGCTAGAATGTCAATGTGAGGAAGGACATACTTACTATGAGAGGAGAGAGGAACATGATCCAAACAGGAAACTAGGGGCAACTGCAGATTCTATGGGTGGTGGGTATAAAGAAGGTAAAAAAGAAGGGAAGGATAACATTGAGTTGGAGTGTTGTGACACCAGATCATTAGGGCTGCAAATCAACTGAGTGATTTGTAAAGAGATAGGCTAGGAAATATATCTGAACTTAATTGAAACAGAGATGGCCCATATATTTAGAAGGGTAGTGTGCTTAGACAATCAGGGAATAACACCACTGATAAGGAGTAAATGGAGGAGCATAAAAAGAAGGAATTAGCTAGAGATGTTGAGGTTAAATTTCTTGGTGAAGAAGATAAACAGGAAGATAGGCTGCACATATGAGAAGCTAAAAAGTTTGGAAAGTAAAAGGATTACGGTCAAATGTGGGTAAATATGAATTAAAAAAGGCTGAACTCTGGAAAAAGGAAAAGCAGTGGGATAAGGCATCTGAAGAAAGCTTAAAGCTTTGAATTCTGGAACCATAAGCAGTCTGGAGGATAGTGTTATCCCATGTATGGTTCAAGACTAATGCTAGCCATAACCTTTAGGGGTGAAATAGTTAGATGCACATGTTAAGTATGTTGAGAAAAAGGCTAATGATGCAAATATGTCATTGTACCAAAGGGAGATGAGAAGGTTTAGCTGGGGCTTGTAAGAAAAAGGAATACAGTGTAGAAGATGAGATCAGAACATCAGTGGTGACACTGATGTAGAATATAACTCAAGGAGGCTGCAAAAAAAAATCATAAAACTAAGATACATATGTAATAAAGCTTAGGAATGGAGCATGGGAAGAGACTTTTAAAGAACTGTGCATGACAGCTTGAATGAGGAAGCAGAAGGGGATTGAAGCTGATAAGAGGAAAGAGGGACTGAGATAACATGGCCAAGGTTAATTGGGATAGCCATTAGAAAGGATAGGATGCAGTAAAAGGGAAGCAAGCGGGAAATGACTCATCTAATAACTGTTTGCTGCTTTGAATACAAACTAGCATCAGTACATTAAGTAACTAATCTACTATCACCTGTCAAACTGCAGTCTCATTCACTTTTACTGACTTAGAATGCAGGTTATTGACTGATTTCTTTTTGTCTATGCAAGACCAAGCAAGCTTACCCTGTGTATACATTTAAAGTAGCATGCACAGTGCATTCACTGAACCAGGCAGATTAGATTATGATATGTCATCTGTGAAGTTATACAATAACAGCACATTACTATTCAAACATGAGTGTGCTGATTGGATAGCCCAACTAGGATGCCCATTGTAAAATGAGCATATACCAAGAGAAAAAAGTCCTACCACCAAAGTGCCCCTAAGTGGTCAGACTTTCTATTGGGATATACTTAGAGGACAGAGCAAAATATGAGAAAAATCAGGTACATTCTGCAAAACTAAAGAATCAGAAATGCACATAAGTTTTTGTATTTCTGCACTGTCCCTCTTAAAGTCAAGGCATTAAAAACAAATAAACAGCAACAGATATTCTCTTTTCAACATTGTTTTCCTGCACTGTGCTTATGTGTGATGTAAATGTGGGAATATAAGTCCCATACACATGCTTACAAGATCAGCAAACAAGGAAGAACTTGGACGGACATTACTGTGTTCTTATACAAACACGCTATTTAAGAAAAGTAAGCAATTTCTTTCTTAAACAATGTCATTGTATAATAGCAATAATCTACTCCTGTTTGTAGGTATATAAGGATTTACCACAGTTTGCTTTGTTTAATACCTCAGGCTTCTCCCTCGTGATGAAACTACTCCAGCTTTGAGTAAATCCTGATAAACTTAGCCTTCCCCCATTCCACCTTCCACTGACCAATCCAGCTACCTCTACTATTACTTCATCCAACCCAAAACAATCCCTCCCCTACTAAAAATGAATTTTAACTCTAATATATATTGTACTATACTCTCCAATCTCAAATATACTATTACCCCCTCCATGCATAATATTTTCCTAACCTACTAATGGCTAGTAGCTATATATTTTGAAATGTTAACCTTACAATTGAGTTTATAAGAAAAATATTCACTTTATGTAAATGTTGAAATTTCTGTATTGAAATATTGCCTTTTCATTTTTGTAACATTGTGACAAGCCAATTGCAAATATCATGGAGCTTATCTGTAAATGTTTAATTAGCTGTATGAACTATGTCCTTTTGTAACATGTGAAATGTAACTTGCAATTATTGTGGAGCTTTTCTCCCTGGGCCTACACTGAAAATGGGCTCTTCTTGGCCCATTGGACTTCCCTAGTCATCAAACTTAAATAAATAAATAAATAAATAAAATATCTTCATAGACAGTCATTGATTATTGCTTAGGTACTAGCTCAGTGCTGATAAGCCAGAGGTTGGTTGTGTAAAATTGGTTAACCTCTGTTTGTGAACTGGAACTCAATGCATGTGAGGCAAGTGTTGCAGTTAGATATGTACTCAGCTTTTAAAACTTCTATGGTAATTTTCTTTGGGTGCATATATTCTATTTTTATTCATTGATTTAAAGAAGTTGTCTATGGTCTTTTGAGGAGATTTATAATTAGAAAGTGCCTCAGGTATGAGTGTATTGTCTATCTGTGGTCAGCCATCCTGACAAAAACAAACAGTTGTCAGAGATAAGAATACAGACATCATTCAAAGGAGAAAGAAAGAATAATATTGAAAGAGTTAGAATTAGGTTTAATGATAGTGAAGAAAGGGGGCAAAAATCAAGTAACCTCGATTAAAAGGGGGACCATACATCAAAACTGTCCAGATTCTTAGAATGTCCAGATTTTTTTCTTCACATTTTTGGTCTGTTCCTTATAAAATTCATGCTTTTTAGCAAATCAGTGAGGAATGAAGTCACTAAATAATGATATACATTTGAGGATCAGACTTCACATCCTTTATAAAATGGATGCTAACACAAATACTGTTATTCTAGAAAATTTCTAAGTTTATAAGAGCAATATTTAAAATCCGTTTGTATTTTTGGGCCTTTGTCCCCATTATTTTAGGCTTTGTCCAGATATTTTGCATTAAAAGGCTGATAGGTACGTGGGGGGAGGGCTTAAAAAGTATTAAGAAGAATGAAAATGTAAGCAGTGGCAAGTCAAGAAAGAGGTCGAAGAGAGGCAGTCTATGTAGAATTCTTTGTAATCTAGTAAATACGACCATAGGAGTACCGCCGGATGTAACCAGGGATGACAAGAAGAAATTATATACACAGATAGAGAAATGAGACAGATTTAGGAATAAATGGATAAACAGTTTAAGAACTAAAAGATGTACAATGAGGAGAAAAGGAGGCAGAGATCTCAAAGGACTTTTTGTGGCAGTTTTCACAAAGCAGGAGATAGAAGAGTACTGCCGTGGGAAAGGCTGTAGTGAAAAGGAAAATCTGGTGCAGGTAATGAAGAGCCTATAAAAGAGGCATTGAAAGAAGTGATAATGATGAAGTAAGATGAAGACCAAGGCACAGACACTGCTGCCCAAGAATTGTAAAATCAATAGCAGAGCTATTTAATAGGACTCAGAGCCTGGTGTAGGTAATCTAAAAACCACATTGAAACAATACCATTACTACTGCAGAAATGGGAAAAACTGATGAAGAGCTTTAGTTTAAGCTCTACAACTTCAGAAGTAAACTGGAGAAATCCTTGTCAGACAGTAACCTTAAGGACTAGAATTATGATGCTGCAGCCATGCAAGATGAGTATATTGCATTTTAAATTCTGAGTCATGCTAAATGGATATGTTGCACTTTGAATTCTGAGTCATGCTAAATGGATATGTTGCACTTTTATCATTGAGTTATCAGCGCAGTGACAACAGGAAACCAATAAATATGGTATACATAGAATTCAGCAAAGTATTTAACACATTCAGGTATAACAAGTTATTAATAAGGTATTACCAAATATGCATAACGGAAATAAGTTCCATTAAAAATATTAATAAGCTGCTATTTACAATATACTCAGAGAAGCTAGAATACTAGCACCTGAGACCAAAAATTAATATCAGCGCTAAAATGTAAGCACTTGTATAAAAACATATATGATTCAATTTACAGTGGCTAAGATTCAATAAAATCCTCTGTTTATGCTAATTGCCTAAACAGATTGATCAATTTGTGTAACAATGAGAAAATGAGATTCAGAGACAACCATGGCTGTACTGAGAAAGATGTCTTTGTCACCTCATTCTCATGTATCTGAATAGATCACTAGCACTGCCAGACTTGACCACACCACTGTTTTCCCCTAGGGGCCTGTGCAGTTCCCTAATGAAATGTTGGCACTCAAAATGCCAAGTGCCAAAAAGCCAAAAAAAAAAAAAAAAGACCAAAAACCCAGTGAAGAACGAACCTAGAAAATCACTCTTCTCCTTTAAACTTTGTTTTGAGGTGGAGAGGCTCAGGCCCCCACTACACCTCATCATGTGGGGTACAAGCCACTCGCACCCCAAACTTATATATGCCAACTCCAAGATCAACATACCTCAGAGAAAAGAAAATGTTCAGATAAATGGTATCTCTGACTTAATATATGCAAGTCAGATCTTTCTATCTTTCAGACTCAGTATATTGGGACTCACTGTAGCAGGTCCCAATATTTCAAATGGTTGCCAGCCCATGATACACACTTGAAAAGGCACCTTCTACATACTTGTGCATGCATGCACACACTTCTCAAATGTCCAGATTTTCACTGAATGTGCAGATTTTTGCCTCATATTTTGGTCTGTTCCTCATAAAATTTTTGTTTTTCTGGCAAGTCAATGAGGATTGAAGTCACTAAATAATAACATACATTGGATTTTCAGGCTTCCTATCATTTGGAAAGCACATGCTAACAAAAATCCTAATATTCTAGCAACTTGCTATCTTTATAAGAACAATATTTAAAATATGTCCCTATTTTTGGGTATTTTGTCTCCCCGTTATTTTAAGTTTGTCCATATTTCTTGTGCTAAGAGGTTAAGCAGTATGGTGCATGCGCGCACACACACACATGCACACACACACACACACACACACACACACACACACACACACACACACACACACACACATGCATACAGACACTAAAGCCTCTTCCCTCAAGTCTTTACTGAACTTACCCGCAAAGCAAATACTCCCTGTCGTAATTTTATGGCAGTTACTTTTTATCCTTCTAGAGTAAAACTTAGGGGAGGGGATGCACATGAAAGGTTGCATACCTCTCAACTGTCCAGAGTTTTGCAGAATGTCCAGATTTTTACCTCATATTTTTGTCTGTTTCTCATAAAATTTGTGATTTTTCTGGATTTTTGCAGCAATTTTATGAGGACTGAATTCACTAAATAATGACAAGCATTTGAGTTTCAGACTTCATATCTTCAGAAAATGCATGGTAACACAAGATTTTTTAGACTAGCAAATTTCCAAGTTTATAAGAGCAATATTTAAAATTTGTCCTTATTTTTGGACCTTTGTTCTCCCATTATTTTTGGCTTTGTCCAGGTTTTTTGTACTAAGAGGTTGAGAGCTAAGAAGGTAGGACAGATAAATGACCACCATATAATCATAAAAAGGATAAACCATTAGGATCAGCATGAAAAGGTAGTGATAGGGCAAACCCAGTAGACTTCACTTCTAACTACAAAATTTTAGGCCTGCATAACTGCTTTACTACTGTTTAAAAGGCTATACTAAGTCATGCTAATGGATGATTCCTGTTATTTGTGCAACATTCGAATGCATATGTCTACAGTTTGCACTTATTTTCACATTCACCAGTTTAGTAAGTGACCAGTAAATTAATTAATGTAGTTTATTACATTTACTGTAACATATTCTTGTGATGTGCAAAAAATTTGAGGCTAGTGCATCTGCCCAGTATTGAAGGCTATCGGGTAGTCATTTATTGGGTTCATACATTCATAGGTAAATCACTAGGCTAGCTGCCCTTCTGGTCCATGTGAAGATTGGGGGAAGATGGGTGAAGGCTGCCAGCCTAGCCAGATAAAATTTTGGAGATAATCCTGTCATCTGTAAATATTACTGTAAACCACAGGCTTGTCATAATGGTAAAAATAGTGTTACATGTGGAACTGAAAACATTTAACAACAGTGCACTCTACTGACCAAGTAAAGCATGTTGGGACCCTTTGATTTTAAAACTCAGAGCCAGTAAGGCTAGAGTGAGGCATCCTGCCTATTGTTTTAACGCCAGAGTTAATGGCCAGAATTTGCATGCATAAATGTCCTTTATTGCTCTGGTTTCTGCCTAGAGGTGAAGAATGCAAATGTAGTTTCTATTAGCCTGGGAACCCAGGGAAGTGTGAAGAATGACGTAATGTGAACCAGGAATGTGATTTTAAAAACAGAGAGAATCAGAGAGCATTAAGCATTTTTGTCTTGACCATCCAACTCATCAGCACTGTCTTGTTCTATATGTAAGTTTATCTTAGACTTGCCTTTTCTCTTAGAAATAGCTAGAAACTAGAAAGATTAGGCTAAGTATTTTTCATTGATGTCAGAACTGTATTACTGAATTATTTTAAGTATTTCTCTGTGATCTCTGAATTCTTCACTAGCACTGTGTAGTAAAATGTATTGTCTTGTGTTTTGAATTTTTGTTATTAAATATTTTAAAACCCTTTCAAATGTGGCTGTTTTTGTAGAGATAATTTGCTAAAATTGTACAAAGCCACTCTAATAGCTTTAGCCCTGGGCTATACTGCCAATTGGATAATAATATTGCATAGTAATAATTGGACACCCTTTTAAGGGCCTTTGAGTAGCTGATAAATATTACTGGGTGGTGGCAGCTGGTACTACTGTATAGTCTGGGAAAAAGAGGCACAGCTGGAGAACCTGTGCCAGCCTTCCCCAGGAGTGTCTGTGTGGTTGTATATACTCTTCTCAAAGTGTGTGTGTGTGTGTGTGTGTGTGTGTGTGTGTGTGTGTGTGTGTGTCAGCTACTTGGGCAGGGACATGAAGCACTGATTGGACAGAGAGGGTGCTGGAGGTTTTAGCTTGCCAACTAGGCTGAGATATGTGCCAGTGGGGAATCTTATTGGGGACCTGAAGAGCAAGGGAGCAACCAGACCTGGACTGATTGTGATCTCTGTGTGCTATTAGGGGAAATTGCACTTTACTGTGTGTATTTGTTATCCTTTCCTCCTATATGAGATGCCCCTCACTGGTGCTAGTCGTGAGGATTGAGGCTCCTTGATTGCTGGGCTAGGCCACGGTCATCACATATTAATTGTTTGGCAGTGGTGGGATATTCACACCACATATTAATTGGTTGGCAAATACTAATTGGCGTGTAGTGGCGTGGGTAGAGTGAATTCCTGTAGCTTGTGTATAGTGAGCTTTGAAGGTGTTTTGTAATCTAAATCAGCCATGCAGTGAATACTCAGAGTTCAGATCAAAATTGTTTTATTTCCTTTGTTAGCTTAGTTAGTCAGGGTGAGCAAGCAGCATGTCAGCAGAGGAGTATGGATAGCTGACAAGGAGCAAGCTGGCGAAGATGTGCCAGGCTAGGGGACTGGTGCATGGAAACCTGACTAAGGCAGACCTGATTGCAGCCTTGGTTACAGCTGCATCAGAAAATAGCAACCAGGAGGACAATCAGATTGGCAGTGGAGATATAATATTCTCAGAGAATGGACAGCTCAAACTTTCTGCGCAGGACTTAAAAATCCATCTGGAGCTAAAGACACTTGAGTTGGAGGCCAAGCATTTGGAGATAGAAGCCAAGGATAAGGAGCGGCAGAGGAGGCATGAGGGGGAAATGCTGACTCTTTGCCAGGGTCATGGAGGTAATGGGGAAGGGAGTAACTGGACCCCAGAAGCACAAAATGTCAGTAAATTTCTTCCGCAGTTTAAAGACAGAGATAATCTTGATAGTTTCATTCATATGTTTGAAAGGGTATGGAAAAAAATATAGTGTTGACCAAAGGCTCTGGGTACAGTTCCTGACCCCCTTACTCCATGGTAAAGGTGTAACTGTTTTGTCAAAAATGTCTGATGTTGCATGTTTTGATTATACTGCTGTTAAAAATCACTTGTTAGAATTGTTAAGCTAACACCTAAAATGTATAGGAAGATGTTTTGTGAGCATAGACGCAAAGCAGATGAAAGTGTGTGTGAATATGTACCTAAACAGAGCACTTATTTCTGTAGGTGGGTGAATTGATGTCAGATCACCACTTTTGAAGGGCTGGCAGACCTTTTGGTGAATGAACAATTCCTTAGCACTTTGCCTGAGGACATGAAGATCTGGTTAGCTGATAGATAATGTGCTACTTCAGATGAGTTGGGGAAGAAGTGAGACCTATACCTGGCAAGCAGGGCAGCTCTGCATAGGAAGGGGACCCCCAGTACTGCTCATGGGTCTAAAGAAACCCATGGTGGGTAGCATTGACTGCCCCAACAGAATCTGCCAGTAGCAGATGAAGCCTCTAGTCCAGGCATACGTCCAGGAGCTAGGGTTAAATGTTTTGAATGCAACCAGTGGGGCCATGTGGCATACAGGTGTCCATGGAAGCAAGGTGGGGAACAATAGATGAGGGAGCCAGTAAGTGGGAGAGCAAAATGCCAATAGTAGGTTGTCTTGAGACAACAGGGGTACTGAACTACCATCCTACAGATGTCCTGATAGGGAAGGATTTGGATGAGGCATTACCATGTGCTTATGTAGTTACATGCAGTCAGACTAGGAGACAAGCATGTGGGTCTGGTAGCCTGGGGGGGAGACCCAGACATACTGCATACTTGCAGCCAGGACTGGTGAGGTGGTTACTTCAGGGAGGGTGCTACCCTGTGGCAGTGAGACTGAAGGTGAGCCACAGCTGCTTGGGGGTACTGGTGGTCCCTTGGACAGAGTGACTGCAAAGATAGAGGTGAGTAGTAGTACCTAGGCTGACAGTGAGGCACCACTGTCAGAGGATGCCAGACTTCCTGTGGAAGGGGAACTGGGAAGGGTTACAAGAAAAGAGATGAGACAGGCTCAGATCTCAGACCCTACATTGCAAGGCCTGAGGCAGGTAGCTAGGCAGGCACCTGATTCTCAAGGAAAGGGGGAATCTGTATACTGGGACAAAAGGTTACTATACAAAGAGTGGACCCCTGAGGGAGGGCCAGAAGGTGAGAGAGTACAGCAGTTGGTAGTGCCTAGAGCCTCCCATCTGGCGCTTCTAGCCATAGCCCATGATATTCCCTTTGCAGGTTATATGGGCATAAAACATACAAAGAGGCATATTATGCAGAAATTCTATTGGCCTGGAATTTCCAGTGATGTAACAGGGTACTGCAGGACCTGTGAGCAGTGCCAAACAGTAGGCAAGGCAGAAGACAAGGTGAGAGCTCTTTTGATGCATTTGCCTGTGATTGAGGAGCTATTTCAGAGGGTATCTATGGATATTATGGGTCCTCTGAGTACCCCAAGTTCCACAGGGAAAAAGTATATCCTATTGGCAGTGGATTATGCTACATGATACCCTGAGGCAGTGGCTTTGTCCTCCATTGAGGCAGAGAAGGTGGCAATTGCTTTGTTAGAGATTTTCAGAAGGGTAGGCTTCCCAAAAGAAATACTGACTGACAGAGGTTCCAATTTCATGTCAGACCTGCTGACTTGTCTGTGGAAGTCCTGTGGGGTGAAGCACATGAAGACCACCCCCTACCATCCCCAGACTAATGGTCTTATTGAGAGGTTAAACTCTACAATCAAGTCCATGCTATGGGCATTTGCAGATCAGGTTAAGCGGGAGTGGGACAAATATTTGCCCCATCTGTTGTTTGCTTACAGAGGGGTTCCCCAGGAATCAACAGGTTTTTCACCCTTTGAGTTGCTGTATGGGCATAGGGTAAGGGGACCTCTAGATTTAATTTGAGCTGAGTGGGAATGTGAGCATGTGTCTCACAAGGACTCTGTTGTAGCATATGTCCTAAACCTCAGGACAAGGCTCAGGGAACTAATGGGCTTGGCCCAGGAGAACCTGGCAGAAGCCCAACAACAGAAAAAGGTGTGGTCTAACAGGAATGCTCGAGTTAGAGAGTATGCTGTGGGGCAGCAGGTAATGGTTCTCATTCCTGTCAGACACAGCAAGCTGCAAGCAGCTTGGGAGGGACCCTACAAGGTGGTACGAAAAGTAACTGATGTTAATTATATGGTGGAACTGCTAGGCAGAATGCAGGAGCACAAACTGTACCATGTTGACATGATGAAACCTTACAATGATAAGGAGGCCCTTGTGCTGAGCATTTGCAGTGGATTGCAGGAGGAGTCTGAGGGAAATCTGGGGACTGATCTCCTCAGTGAGGCTCAGGCTGACACCTCAGTGGAAGGGGTAACAGTGTCCCAGCAGCTATCTCCTACCCAGGTTCGAGAAATACAAGCAGTGTTTCAGGAATTTGGGGACATGTTCACTGGGAAACCAGGGTGCACCCACCTGGGACAGCACCAGGTGGATACAGGACCCCAAAGGCCTGTTAGGCAGGCCCCCTATAGAGTGCCTGAGAGAGTTAAATAAACTCTGAGGGAGGAGGTACAGGAGATGTTGGAACTAGAGGTTATTCAAGAGTCCAACAGTCCCTGGGCCTTCCCAGTGGTGCAGGTGCCAAAGAAGGATGGCAGCACTAGGTACTGTGTGGAATACAGGAAATTAAATAGCCACACAGAGTCAGATGCTTACCCCATGCCTAGGACAGATGTGGCCCAAAGCAGCTGGGTGGGGCTAAGTATCTTACAACCACTGATCTTACCAAGGGTTACGGGCAGGTGCCCTTGACTCCCAGTGCTAGGAAAAAAGTCAGCCTTTGTGGCTCCTTTTGGCTTGTATGAATTCACAAAGATGCCCTTTGGGACGAAGAATGCCCCAGAAACTTTCTAGAAGCTGGTAGATCATATCCTAACAGGAGCAGGAGGGTTTTCCCTTGCTTACCTAGATGCCAGCTTAGGCAGATAGAATTTTGGAGATAATCCTGTCATCTGTAAATATTCCTGTAAACCACAGGCTTGTCTTAAAAGGTAAAAATAGTGTTACATGTGGAACTGAAAAAAAATGTAAGAACTGTGCACTCTACTGACCAAGTAAAGCATGTTCTGACCATTTGATGTTAAAACTTGGAGCCAGTAAGTCTAGAGTGAGGCATCCTACCCATTGTTTTAAGGCTAAAGGTAGTGGCCAGAATTTGCATACATAAATGTCCTTTATTGCTCTGGTTTCTGCCCAGAGGTAAAGAATGTAAATGTAGTTTTTGTTAGCCTGGGAACCCAT
>NC_056733.1:1726712809-1726782458 GCF_019279795.1 Protopterus annectens
TGTGCTGTCATTCCGAAGCTCCCATAGATGGCCAGTATCAGGATGTTTAAAGAAACGTGACTCATCTATGGCACTACACTGTGCACAATTCCCACACATCAATGTTCCCATGTATCTTTTGGGTTCTGCCAAATTGAACTTACTCATATCACGGTAGCACAATTGTTGCTTAAGATTTTTCATATTTCTGTATTTACAACTGCTTAAAAGTGCCTTAATAACTCTGTATCCAATGACCCTTGTTCTGCCCAGCAACAAAATAAACTACCTCTGCAACGCTCGTACCCAAGACCGTGTACTCCATACACAAAGTGATTTACCACTAAATCATGGCAGATATACATAACCTGATGTTTTCACAAACATATCATCCAGCACAATCAGTCAACAGTACAGGAAATACCACACAACCTGTTAATGCAAGAAGTCTGGACAAAGTATGCCACACTGTGGGTACAAATAGGGATATATCCAGTGGCAGCTGGTGACTTCAAATCGAAGGGGGGCTGCAGGAAGCAGCTGAATGTGTGGGGTCAATGGGAAGGGGTGTGGCCAACTAGAAAGGGGAGGAGCTATGCTCAAAACCACAAAAATTAACTAAATACACTGCCCTGGGTGCCAAACCGTCATTATGAGAGTCCAATCAAGACAAAATGAAGTGTAGAAGAATAACACTATTTCAATGCAATGGCTGCATGACAGCTTACTTAATATCTAGATGGAAACAAAAAGGATGTGAGGCATGAAAAAATAAATTACTTTTTAAATACATTAATGGAATGCCAGTCAAAATCATGTATAAGAAAAACAAGCAGCACTCAACTCAAACCACTTCTTGCACTGCAGTTCTAATTATAATTTATATTCAGCTTTATTAAAGTACCAAGTAACATGCTGAAAGTAGAAATCTCTGATGCTCTCAGTTGTAAAAATGTTTCTTATCCAAAAAAGACCTACTGCCTGACAACTATCTACTTGTTTCATGGGGAAACATGATCAAAGTAAAAAATGAAAAGCAAACAAGAAATAAGCCCAAGATACATTGCTTAAAAGGATTACTGTACAGGTTATGGACCACACGATTCGCATTCTGTTTAGTTTACGGGTAAATCCTGCAGAGCTGACTGTAAGTCTCCAAGTGTAATGAGCTTCTTAAAATAATGTAATCCTGCCCTTTATTACAAATACTGTCATGTGCATTTCAATACCCAAGGCTTATATATTATCTAGTTAAGTATTCTCTACATGGCAACAACAGAAAGGCTTTCAGTGTTGGCAATTCTTTAAAAGTATGCTTATTAAAGCTTACTTGCATCTTACGATCTCAGCCAAGCTTACCTGATGGTCATTAAAGTATTGCTACTTAAACACAGAGCAACAGGCACTTTGAGTAATAAGCATAAATCAGCAGTACAAAAAATATGACAGAAACCAGACCATTCTGCAAAAATCAAGGACCGATGAAAGGCCACTCTAGTACTTGTGTCTACCTTGGATGGGGGTGATACTCTGCACATTTACACTGCATAACTACTCCTTGCCTTGCTTCGAAGCATCCAGTCACTACATGGGGGAGTGGGGTACAACAAGTATGTCACAATTTGAAATGTCTCTGGCTGACTGTGATGGCCCTGACACATTTGTCATACCTCTCAACCTCAGAGCAAGAAATCTGGCCAAAGCCATACAAAGAAGTGGGACAAAGGCCCAAAAATAAGGACAATTTTTAAATATTGCTTTTATAAATTTAGAAAGATAATAGAATAGGTCTTGCATTAGTATGAATTTTCTGAATGGTATGAAATCTGAAACTCAAATGTCTGTCATTATTTTCTAACTTCAGTCTTTAATGATTTGTCACTAATTTGTCAAAAAAACACAGTTTTATGAAAAATGGACCAAAAATGTGATGTAGAAATATAAAATAGCCACACAATACAGCTGGGAACCTGTCAAAGAAGGGACACTTTAATATTAGTACTGCTAACTTGTGCAGCTGACAAAATAAAATAATCTGCATGCATTTCTGAAATAAAAGTAATCTATAATTCTGATTATTACAGTTATTTTTTAATTGTAAACCCTCCATGTTTTCTTCCAAAATTGCTATTTTGCGGAGGGATTATTAGGGGGAAGAGCAACATTTTGAGCCAAAATCAGGGACAGTTGAGAGGTTTGGCTATGCCTAATTCTATAAAGCAATTTATTTGCATGTACCTCTCAACCTGTTAATGCAATAAATCTGGACAAGGCCAAATATATTGGGAGAACATATAAACAGTACTAAATATTGCTCTTGTATAAACTGAGATGGTTGATAGAACAACAGGTCTTACTTTAGCATGCATTTTTCTGAAGGTTATGAAGTCTGAAACTCAGTGTGTCATTATTTAGTGACTTCATTCCTAAATGATTTGCCAGTAAACCACAAATTTTATGAGGAACAAACCAAAAATAAGAAGCAAAAATCTATTCATTCTTTGAAAATCTGGACAGTTGGGAGATATAGTTCAGCTGGGGCTGTCTTTAAGTTTGCCGCCCTTCCCTCTCACAAAATCATGGTCAAATAGAGCCTCCCCCTACAACCATTCCAATGATCCATTACTTGGCTATTTCACTCCATTTACCATAAGCACTAATGTGCATACTTATTTACGATTATGATGAATTGGACTTCATTTGAAAGTTTTATTTTGCATTTTACAGCACATACACTAAGACATCTGCTAAACAAACTCAGCATTAAAACTTCTCTGCCCTTGAAACTCAAATTCATTGAAACAGCATTGAAACCCACATTCAAAGAAAATATATTTTACCAGTGGCAGATAAAGATTAATTCTGGGCTGTTTTCAAATCATAGGCCCCTTGCATATGAAACATGCATGTGCTCTTTGATACACCTTCCTATTGTTTTGAACATCTTTCCAGTAAACAATGAAACAAAATGCATGCACCCATAATGACAAAACTGCCCAGTTCAGAACATTTCCATCATAAAAGTCTACTCAAACTTCTAAAGTCCAGTAAATATGCACAGTTCTACAGTCCACCATTATCAGCAAATATGCACAATCTCTGAAGAAGTAAAAAAGTCATGTAAATAATTCCACATTAAATAAATCTGTAACTAATGAAGAGGTTGCTGCTAGCAAACACCTTTATATTTCATGGTTTCATCGAAAAATAAAGTGTCTGATACCCCTGAGGAATAAATTGCCCATATTAAATTAAACATGATAAGCTAGAAATATTGCAATAGGAAATGGATGGCAAACTGATAACAGGCTCATAGTTAGTATCTTAACTTTTTCAGTACAGCAGCATTCTCCCCTTGTGGGAGTAGGACCAACAACCTTCTGCATCAAAAGCAAGTAAACAACCTGTTGTGCTATTAACAATGCAACCTGACTTAGCATAAGCAGCACTAAACTTCTCTTCCCATGCAGCTCTCAGCTCCTTGTAAAATCTACTCAATACTCAACTGCATCTGAACTTTGCAGCACAAGAAATCTGGAAAAAGCCACATTTATTGGAGGGGGGGTCAAAAACCCAAAAACCAGGGACACATTAAACATTGTTTGTATAATCTTGGAAAGTTGCTAGAATAAAATGCTGTGTTACCACCATACATTTTACTGCCAAGGTCCCTGTGCAAAAGAGTCAGAGCAACATACCACTATGCCAAATCAGCTGTATTGTGAAAGAAAAATGCTGTGTTACCACCATACATTTTACTGCCAAGGTCCCTGTGCAAAACAGTCAGAACAACATACCATTACGCCAAATCAGCTGCTTTGTGAAAGAGCGGAAGACTGAAACTTAAATGGCTATCATTTAATGAATTCACTCTGAAACTTAAATGGCTATCATTTAATGAATTCACTTCTCACCATAGCTGTCAACCTCTTAGCACAAACACCTGGACAAACCTAGTAATGAGGGAATGCAGCCCTCAAACATATTCACTGAATTCAGTTCCTGCCACAGCTGTCAACCTTAGCACAAAATACCTGGACAAAGCCAATAATGGGGTAATACAGTCCCAAAAATAAGGACAAATTTCAAATATTCATCTTATAAACTTAGAAAATTGCTAGAATAAAAGATTGTGTTACTATGTATTTTCTGAAGAATATGAAGTCTGAAATTCAAATGCCTGTCAGTGTTACTTCTGATGGAACAAAAACAATTTTCGGCAGAGGCCCAGGGAGAAATACTGCAGACACATGTCTTTGTAAAATGGCAGGACACCAGAGCAAATCCAAACAAACACAGGGATGAGATGCACACTCCACACAGAGGGCACCCCAACCAAGAATCAAACCAGAAAGCATATAGCTGGGAGGCAACAATGCTACCACTGCACCATCAAAATATATAAGGAATTAAACATTCAGAAACCTGAAGTCTGAAATTCAAATGCCCGTTAATTTTATTTACCATTTGTTAATCAGGACAGTCTGACTTGGAAAAAAAAAACAATTTTCAGCAGAGGCCCAGGAAGAAATAATGCAGACATGTCTTTGTAACATGGGAGGACACAAAAGCAAACCCACATAAACACAGGAAGAAGATGCAGACCCCACACGGAAGGCACCCCAGCCAAGAATCAAACTTGAGAACCTGCAGCTGTGAGGCAACAATACTACCACTGCACCATCAAATATCAAGCATTGCAGCATTTAGAAACCACAGATATTATTAGGAACAGATCAGATCAAATATGAGGCAAAAATCTGCAATTTTTTTACAAATGGTGGTGGGTAGGGAATTCAGGTCCTTAATAGCTGCATACAAGGTACAGGGTTCAAGCCTGAGGTAATCCCTACCACACCACCATGAGTTTGTTCTAGCCACCAGTATATAGCAACTGGGACATTCACACACACACCTTACCTGGAACGATGTGGATCCCATACCTTTGTGCCATTAAATACATCCATAGTTATCCAATAGCTGTTAGTGCACAACAAACCCTGCCCACACATTACGTCCTTTGGAGCACATCCACCACGCAAGACTCCAGCCTGTGAGATTCTTCTGACATGACTCCTGCCTGCCGACATTGCAGTCCAGGTCCGATCTGTTTCCAGTGACAGTCTATGCAGTTATAACTGCATAGACTTCCGTGAACTCTGCTCTTCCATGTTTCCCAGTCCGGACTGTTGCCGAGACAGTCTGCGCATGCTCCAGACTGTCTCATGAGCAGTCCGGACTAATGCGCAAAGTCCGCAAATTTTAAAGTTTTTGTTTTACTTTTTATTTTCTTTTATTTTCTTTAATTTTATAGCTGGGGGGCTGCAGTCTGTGTGTGTATATATACAGATATATATATATATATATATATATATATATATATATATATATATATATATATATATATATATTTATATATACAGAGAGAGAGAGAGAGAGATAGCTATATTTTATATATATTTATATATATATATATATATATATATATATATATATATATAGGTACATGCACATATACACAGACAAAAGGTATTAGTAGCCATACGTATGTAGACGTAGTGTGAAAGTACTGGGTGCAAAGTATATCCCTCAGCCAAAAGCCCTTTAACTGCCACCTGTGAAATACGTAGTGTGGCAAACATTCCCACAAATGAGAATACTGACATTAAACATATACCCATCCACAATTCAAAGGACATGACACGACACACAGGTATGCATACACAGATAACCTTTATTTGTGTACTATACAATAATGTATGCCAGTACTTACACCACATAAGGTTTGAAATATGTAATCAGTGATGAATGCACGGCCCACACAAAACAGTAGATGCAAGCAATGTGGATATATACCATACTATGCTGTCCAGGACAAGGCCTTCAATTAGTACAACAGTAGATACAGGATTTGCCTTCAAGATACGTAACAATCAACAATTACAGATGTAGTTCAGTAGCCTCCAATTACACCCTGTAGACAAGCCCTGGGGGAAAGCAGCACTTGTGTTACTGTCAAAGTATCTTGTACATAACATTGCTTAACCTAACATCTCACTATCACACTGAATGACCCTTGTCTTAACAGTTATATCCCTGAAAAGGTGCCATAGCCTAGGTTAATGACATAGACCCCCCCCCATAAAAGGCTGTACAAGGGCAAGGAACACTGTGTACCACACACTCACCTCTAGAATTTACAAGTGCACATATGTGTTCTCCAGCTGTTGCCCCCATATATATGGACTTGGCCCAACAGTTGGTGTAGGAGTCCATGACATGACTGGGATGATAGCAGTAATGCTAGCGGTAAATAATGATAGACCTTTACCTAACAACCCCTTTCTGTATCACAGCAGGACAAAGACTGACATATATGTGGAGGACAGAGGCAGGAACATAGGGTCATATTTGCATTATTACTGTTACACGCATAGAAATTGCGGGTGTTACAGGATTTGTTGCAGCATACCCTTATGAAGGAATATGACATTGAAATACAAATGGATGTAGCCATGTACAGATAGCACTCAATAGACAGAATGCACTGATATATCTAGGACAATACATGTGTGGCGCACAGACAAAACCTAACAGCCAATCCCCCTGGTATCATATAGATAGGCCCAGAGTTGAGAGCTATGCAGACAGAAAACATTCCATGCAAAAGTACCATGTACACAGAAACCCTGTAAGACCAGCAAGATACAATGCACACAACACTACTCACTGTATCTGTAGGTCAAGAACCTTACCCAAATGTGTATTTGACCTGTGTCTGCAGGCTCTGCTGTAAGAGGTATTGCTACCTGCTGTCTGTAACACTGATGTCCACACACAGGAAGGATGTCATCCATACTGGAAAGGTGAAGGGACAACGCCCACAGAAGTCAGCAATTTAAAGTACAGGGTTTCCATGACAGTGGTTATCTAAAGTACTACACAGCAGGCTGCATGCAATTAGCAACTGGGTTGTGTTACAACAGAAAAAAACATAAAAGGTATGTGAAACAGATATGTATTTACTTGCATGTAGTAGATGGCATAGAATAATAGGATGTATAATGTGAAAGGATTTATATGTGCCATCAATTCTTGTTCCTGTAATGATGTTCTGCTCAACAAACTGCTGTGGACGATAGTGTCAGTAACTGTAGGCAGTGGGACATACCTGGCAACTGTGCAAACCAGCAGTGAATGGCAAAAGTGTGACCGATGATATCTGTGTTCAGTACATTACTGTGGCCAATGGCTGGTGGTGGTATTAATACTGCCATGATAGACACAAGGGTGTGAGACCACACCACCTGCATGATAGTTATGTTAAAGTGTAGCATAGCATGCCCAACTGTCATAGCAGTATAATATGCTTATCTAAACTCTGTCACCATATATACCCTCCTAATGTTAGTCTGTGTTCACATGTGACACCTGTCTGTGTTGCAGCAAGGCAGAACAGTTCCGCTGTGAAGTAAAGAGAGTTACAAGAGTGTGGACCAGATACATATATGTGTGATGCATATTTACAGCTGTGTATGTCTACAGAACCTTGGACAGTTATTCATGTATATATATATATATATATATATATATATATATATATATATATATATATATATATATATATATATAAACAACACATAATGATATCTACACATATGCACATATGTATACACACACACACACACACACACACACATATATATATATATATATATATATACATATGTATACATACAGATAAATATACATATATATGTGTGTGTGTGAGTGTGTATGTGTGTGTGTGTGTGTGTGTGTGTGTGTGTGTGTGTGTGTGTGTGTGTGTGTGTGTGTGTGTGTCTACATATATATATATATATATATATATATATATATATATATATATATATATATATATATATATATATATATATATATATATATATATATATATATATATATATATATATATATATATATATATATATATATATATATATATATATTGTCCAGTAACCATAAAACCAAGGCACTAGAAGTACTTTTACATAAGGAAGCCACACCAAAACTTTTCCAAGAAAGGCTGTATGAGCGCTTTTGTTCCTTTATTCGCTTTCCTTACTTAAGAAGTACTTCTAGTGCCTTGGTTTTATTTATATATATATATATATATATATATATATATATATATATATATATATCTATATATATGGATTCACTTTATAACCTCAAAATGCTGAAATATCGAATTTCAGTATCTCGAGACTATAAAACCGAATCCACAAAACACCGACAAACAAAACCAGAAACCACATAACCGAAAACACCACACACACTACACTAAACATACAACACAACACCCACATCACAACATAAACAAAAAAACAACACACCTACACAACTCACACACACATAAGGTGGGGGGCAAGCTCCCCTGCACCCCCCCATGTGGGGGGCTGCACCCCCCACACCCCCCCTACTTATATATACTAACTTTGAGATCGCACAAACACAACACAAAAGCTCACTCACACACGCACATTCTCCAATCCCTCACACACACTCTAACTCCCACTCAAAACCCTTAGAAAACACTTGCTTACCTGACATAACACCTACATCCAAACACGGCACCGCGCACCAACAAAACACAAACCCGGACATTACATAGTGCAACTTCATAACTGCGAATTCAACATATTTTTGACATACGTCAAATTCGCGATTATGAACGTTCGCTATTTTAAACATTTGACTTTATAGCTTCGAGATACTGAAATTCGACATTTCAGTATTTCGATGTTATAAAGTGAACCCATATATATATATATATATATATATATATATATATATATATATATATATATGGCAATACATGTCCCCTGCCATCACATGTGTAAGAGAACATCACACTTCCATACACAACATATCTGCACACCAGTACATGGCTGCAAAATGGTGTGTGGAGTGTGGTGTGTAATCCATGTTGGGAACACATCACAATTGTTTGTGAAGGTGGGATATATATGTTGGTGAAGGGTATTAGGCAGATATTGGTATGCAGGTTTGGTTGGGTGACAAACAAGACAGCATACAGGGCTGGTATATGACACATGTGGTGGTTAAACACTGTGGATGGGTAGTTCCATTTGGAATGTGGAGGCCATTGAGCCCCCATATGGGAACAAAGAGAACATGGTGCCCACCCATGGACAGTTACAACAGCAACTACATGGTCATAAAGGTTCCTGTGCTGTAGGCTGAACAGGAGGAGCATGCATGTCGAACCTTGTGTATGTGTACTGCATGCCTCCAGGTGATGTAGCACATACCCCATGTCTCTGTGGAGCTCCCTATGCACAACACCCTGGACTTAACTAGGTGACAGACATATGTCTGTTTGTGGTCCATGGGGGGGTATGCCATCCCCTGAGGTGGTTCCACATGAAGGTACTGCTGGAACAGTAGATAATGATGTTCCATGGTGGGTCACAGATGTGATGTGGACTGGTAACATGTGCACATTAGGTGGGAGTGGTGTTACTGCTTGCAAATAACCCCTACACATATTGTTGTGTAACTGCCATGGAACATATGTGGGTTGTAATAGTCCACACAATCCCAGAACATGTCCAACAGCATGCATAGATATCCCCAATAACACTGAATGCCAGATTGTAGCAATAACATAGCAAGGATACCACATGCATATGTGGAAACATAGTGGCAGTGACAATGGCATGCAGGTGAAATACTCTGTAACAGCCCAGCAACTCTAGTGTCCCCACAGGGAGCATGTCTATACACACATAGCAGAAAGTGTTGTACAATACAATATATGTCCCAATGGTAGATAAACCGGAGACATACCATTTGCATTGTATGAATATTAAGTTGGAGCTGATATGGTGGCTGGAGACTATGTGTATTGTATTATGGTAAACATGCCATATGAGTTGCTCAGACATATTTCCATCTTTATATCTTTCAGGGAGCATGGCACACCCAAGGAATGTCACTTACAGTGCCGCTGAGGATGACATAATATTCACCAGCATCATCCAGAACTACCAGCTGCTGTTCTCATGGACAAGCCAGGACCAGCATGAGCAGACCAACATGTGGAACCATGTGGTCTGCAGGGTGAATAAGTTGGGGATGCACAACCATATGTATGAGCAGGTCCACCATCATTGTAGTGACCTGCTAAGCCAAGTTTGTTGCCGTGCTGCTGCTGTGCAGGTGACTACCTTGCAACAGGGGAGGGCCATAACATCCATCCCCCCTCACCAGAGTGGAGGAGCTGCTCATGAGTGTGGTAGCACCTGCCTGCCCATAAGAGCTACAGACATATACAGTCATGGAGGTGGGTGTTACCCACACACCAGACATGGAGCATGCAGGTAAGGTTCCAGGGAATATAAGTAGACCACTGTTGTGTATGCATAAGTACAGGTAGATCATGCATATTTGAGATGTGGAGTCTGTTGCTGTGTAGTACTGATAAGCAGTTATGTATAATCTGTAGTACTGTGGACTTCAGCTGTTGTTTTACTGTAATATTGCAGCCACCCTGTAGCAATGCCATAGCTGTGGCCACTGACATCAATTCTATCTCATCTCAATGTAGGTACCTCTTGAATACCAGCAAGGCAGTGGCCGGATGTAGGTGAGTATGGTTTAAGGTTATGCGTGGCAATTCACTGTGCATGTCATAGCTAAGGTGTACGCCATGCACACATCTAATACACCCACCCATAATGCATGCTGTACATGTTCACTGACAGAGCACACAGCTCACGAATGAGATTACCAGCCTCAAACACATGCAATACACAGACCATCTCAGACAACTGTGGCTACACTCCAGTGCACGTTGCCCAGGCACAGCTGTCATCTGCCTAATATACACAGCTATGTCATACATAGAGCAGTTGAACATGCTACACATAAAGAAATCTCACTCCCTCTGCAAATACATGCTCCAGGGTCCTAAACCTCATCAACACATTACACAAAACATACTGGAGGGATAGGGTCCTGTCCTAGGGAATTCCCACACTCTGGAACAGACTACCCATTCATGACAGGCAATGTGACTCATCGTCCCTCTTTACAAAAACACTTAACAACTGGATGGGAAATGGGGAATTCACCATGGGTAGCACATCTGTGCCAGAGCCTGACAGAGGCACAGAAAAATAACATTATTGGGTGGTACATGGCTTAGAACCCCTGTAGCTAGGCTTAGGTAGGCTCCAGGACAAATAGACCAGTACTCACCTATGAACCTATGTGTACCACAGGCAACATTAGCCAGGGCTCAATACAGATATGACCTGCATAATGGTGAGACATTACCAAAGCCATGTGTTGCAATGTGATCTGATGTACCAGCACCATGCTGGGCTAGTCCAGGAAGTTGCACTTATGATGCATGTGCTGCACAATACACACCTCACCCCAACCCAGGGATGACATCCCCATCTCTACAATGCTGGTGCCACTGTACACCTGCATGTTTGCCCTGCATTGGCAAGGAATATGCCAGTACACATGGTGTTCCTAGTTTGGGATACTGCAATATGACACACATGTAGGCCACAGATGTCGAGCATGTGCAATGTAACAGGAGATGGTGAGGGTGTGTCATCCTGAAACACAACAGTGCACTGGAGGGGAGAGACAAATCCACTGAGAATGGCTCTATCTGTACACAGTCAAGGTCAGGAAGTGTGGCAGACATAACCCTGACTCCATGGTGCTAGGGATGGTACTGTATGACCTCCAAGGGCTGTGCACATGTTTGGTATGCAAACATGCAGGTTTGGGGAACATTTGCAGGCCTGACTGACCAACTACTGTCTCATGATGATGACCCATGCTACTATACCCCTGCCAGGTATAGTGACCACAGTAGTACAAATAGCAGTTATTGCTACACACCATCATGATATTTGTGTGCACACATATGCACCCACAAATGGTATGCATCCCAACCAGCATCTGCACAACTGACACATATGGCCTGTAATGCAATTGACTGCCTAGGTCATATGTCACATTTCAGGTATGTGTAGTATTGCCATATGCAGTGGTGTTGCGCCATGGCATGTCATGAAAGAGAGTGTCATGTCAATAATGGTCTCTACACTCATCATAGGTACAGTACATTGTGTCTGTGGTTGGCCTAGTGGTATTCTATCACTCATACCTGCACCACTGATGATGACATCTGTGAATACACTTCAGGCTTTCACTAAACACGTGTCCACATATAATTCAGAAACACAGCAGCTGTGAGCAGAGGAAACATAACTGACACACAGATACACATCTTGCAATGGTGTGTACACCTGTGAGGTATGGTGCACAGTACATGCCAAGGTGCTGAACAGATGCACAGCAATGCTGTGTACATGGGTGCAGTGTGTTCCAGGGGGAGGGCCATCACCTACTAACAGAAGCCATGAATCACAGCCATGTATAATGTTGGTAATGGGGAGTGATTACAGTTGCACTGCAAGCTGTTGAGCACCACATGCCCTGCATGCTGACATGTGCGTAATTACAGGTTTGTGTGTGATACTGTACTGCACCATCACCTGCTATTGTGTGTTTTATGGGGGTGCTGGAGCTGCCTGTAGGTGCTGTCTGGTGGAGTGTATGGATTGTCATGTATGTCGACTGCATGTGTGTATGTCTGTGTGTGTGGCCATTTGTGTGTGTATGTGTGTGTGTGTGTGTGTGTGTGTGTGTGTGTGTGTGTGTGTGTGTGTGTGTGTGTGTGTGTATGCACTGTTTAGCAGTGATGTACAGGTCTTAGAGTCTGTTCCCTGTTTTCCCCTCACAGGTGGTGAGGTGGGGCTGGATCCCTCCCACAGTGAATCTGATGTCACTGATACAGACAGTGACCATAAGGATAGGTGTGTTGAGGCACAGGCAGGGTCATCAGGGGCTGCTGCTAGGCCACCAATTGACATCCCAAAAGTATCCACCCCATCCACACACACAGTCACACTGCCTCTACATTGCACCCCTGCCAGGCACAGGTCCCATGTCCATGGCTGGAAACAGTTTACTGCAAACCCTGCAATGTGCAGTGTGCAGCTGTCTCACAAATCCCCATATAGGGCAGACACATGGTGAAACTGTGTGCATGCAGACAAATACACATAAACAACAAACCTAGGGCAACCACATACCTGCACACAGGACATCACCATTGGCCCATAACAGTACTCAGCCTCCTCACACACACACACACACACACACACACACACACACACACACACACACACACACACACACATTGGGAATTGCATAGTTCAGCTTAGGCCTCTGGCAAACTAACAACACACCCTGTGCATATGATGATACCTGTGCCACATCCTGTCATCTGTAACATCGATGCAGAGACAGGCTAACATGGTGCTGATGCACAGTGTGACTGTACAACAGTGTAGCAATGGAATGCTGTGTACCATGATGTCAGCAGTAAAGTGAAATGCTAATATCTTGGAAGGTGTAGCTGTGCAGCCATGATGCATTATAGCTGTAATTAAAAATGTTGTATCGTTTTCACCATTATCTATTCTGATTATGTTATGTTTGTCCATGTACCACATGGCTGATGGGTGTAGTGGTGTCAGCAGGCCTTCTACAGTGGATACCAGTAAGTGTAGTGGGTGGTACACATGACATGGTGGGTACAACACACAAAGCCTTTGGTATGGATGCAGTACAGATACAGGACTGTGCACATGGAGGTATGTCCACATGCAGGTAACACATCTGTTGCCCATGTAATCCCACCAAGACAGGATAGGCACAACTACACATTGCTATATATGCAGTCTGCAATGTGGATGACATCAAACATGCTAACAACAGGGTGTATGTCCCTTTCCCCACTCTATTGCAGTCCTTACCTTAGTAACATGAGTGTGCCAATGCCGGTGGCATAGCCCTGTCCTTAGGAGAGTGTGTGGCACTTAACTACTGTGAATGGTGTAAACAACAACTAACAACCTGATAACATACACTGTACAGTATTACAGACAGCTATGTGGAGGGATAGACACAACAGTAACACCCAGTAAGTTATAGCAACCCCAGTAGTGCTGCACACCTCTACAGTGTGGAGGAGGGCATTAACACATCTATGACTTGTGAAGGACTGTATGTCCACGTGATGGCACCTGTGGAATGTTGGCATTTGTCAAGCAGTCCTGGTGGAAATATAGTCTGTGAACAGCGGTAGATCCCTTAACATCTACATACATTCCTACATGTGGGATGGTGTACAAAAGCCTGCTGTGATCTACATAGGCATTGTGCACCTTCTAACCCTCATCTATACCTGTCATGATTGTGTCAAGGAGGTATACCAGGTTCAGGTTGTATTCTCTGCCTTTGACACGTCCAACATTGACGGGATCCCGTGTGTTAAGATTACCAGTGACATTGGCCATGGGTTCTTTGTTGATATGTTCCTTGTCCTTGCAGACAAGGGTCATCAGGCTACTAGGTGGTAGTTCCCAGCTGACATGGTGTATTTCTGGTTGTCCTTGCCAACACTGGTGAATCCATTACCAGGTGTAGGCCTGTTGGATCATATGAGAGGTCCCAGCTACTTACTGCACCTGCCCAGGGGGTTCCCCCAAGCATGACACTTCACTTGACTGTACTGCATGATATGTTAGTAATGTCAGCCTGACATCCTACAGATGGGATGAAGTGCTGTTAACATGTACTGCTTTTGTTGTGTAGGGTCCTGGTTATGGGATCTGCTAAGGTTGGTAGTGTATTGCAGGCCAGACATGTTTGGCTGTAGGGGGTATACCTATCCATGCCAGATGTATGCTGTTTGGGTCTCTCAAACTCATCAATGGTGCATGTGGACATATATATTGTGGTTATATTCTCGATTTCATCTAGAGATGTATGTCCATATATGCCTATATAGATATATATATGTGTTTACCTTTGAAAGGGAGACAATAATTTCTTCGAACGACCCTTTCTGCAAACTGAAATGACCAATCCCTCATTTCAAATTGCTCCACATTTCAAAACCCAGCAAATCTAAAAGTAGCTTTGCTGATTCTCGAACTACAAGTTGGAATACATATCATTATGCAGGGAGGCAAGCCCCCCTGCACCCTCCATCTAGCGGTCTGGGCCCCCCACAACCCCCCTACTGTGATGTACTAACTCCTAGTTTGCACTACAGTGGGGAGATTCAAAGTTTCCCAATCCCCACTATAGTGCCATTCACAGCCAAATTGCCAAATCTGCAATGAACTAATGCATAGTGACATTCGCTCATTGCACATTCAATGCATATCTTGCAAGATTGTGCAGTGCTGAAAACATACTTTCAGCCTTCCAGCTTTTGGAGACATGATTTTCACCCTTTGACAGGTGAACCATATATATGCTTACACATATGTATTTTTAATGCTGCATATATGTGGACATATGAATGTATACATATATATCTATAGATGCATGCATATCTATGTATATATTGACACACACACACACATATATATATATATATATATATATGTGTGTGTGTGTGTGTGTGTGTGTGTGTGTGTGTGTGTGTGTGTGTGTGTGTGTGTGTGTGTGTGCATGTGTGTGTGTGTGTGTGTCTGTATATACATATATATATATATATATATATATATATATATATATTTCTATAGCTATAACAACATATGTAGATATGTTATATCCATTTAAATATGAATGTATATATACTCACACACACACACACACACACACACACACACATACATCTACATGGTGGAATACATTCCCTGCAGTGTTAAATACCTGGGCTGGATGATATGTATATGAAAACATCATAATTATGCATATCTGCCATGGCTTAGTGATAAATCACTTTGTGTATAGTGGCAGGGTCCTGTTTTCGAGCTTTGCAGGAGCTGTTTATTTTCTTGCTGGGCAGAACACTGCCCGTTGGCTACAGAGTGATTAAGGCACTTTAAAGCAGTTGTAAGTGGGTTTGCGTGATAGTAAGCACTCCTAACCTCCGCTTACATGTTCATACACTCAGCTAGCTTCTAAATTGCTTAACCTGTGTAGGCAAAGCTTAGCCCGACGCAAACCTACACAAACCTGCTTACAACTGCTTTAAAGTGTCTTAATCACTCTGTATCTAACAGGCCGTGTTCTGCCAGCAACAAAATAAACAGCTCTTGCAAGGCTCAAACCAAGGTTCCCTGCACACCCTAGATAAAGTAATGTACCACTTAGCCATGACAGATACACAGAAATTCAATGTTTTCAGAAACATATCATCCAGTCCTGTCATGCAACAGTATAGAGAATGTATAACAACACCTACATGTCTGTGTGTGTAACTATATTAAAATCTGAAGCGATACAACATATGTGCATATATATATATATATATATATATATATATATATATACATTTTTTTTGTTTTACTAACTCTATATACATATATATCACTATATATGCACATATATGCATGAATATGCCTAAACTGACACACATATGTGTCTACACCTATATGTCTACATATACACAGCTCGTTACATATGTGTACACAGATATTATATATGTAGGTATATACGGACATAGTTATATAAATGTTAGCAGATATATATATATATATATATATATATATATATATATATATATATATGGTTCTACCTGACATAATCGAAACCCCAGAACACCGACAACGAAATTACCGACACCACATAACTGACAGTGCAAAAACACGAAACCTCACATGCCCGACAACGAAATAACCGATGGTACACAAACACGAAACCTCATACACTGCACACACCACAATAACAACAATCAACAAACAAAACACATCCCCTGTCCAAAACCACACACAACACAAGCACACCAAAATCCTACAAACCCACACTAAAACCACATACACAACTATCAACAACCCTAACCCAAACCCTAACCCTAAGGTCCGTCACTATTGCATACTCAGCTAACCCGCGCCCTAACCCTAACTCACTTAACCCCGCCCCTATCCCAAAGACTATCACTACCGCACACTTACCTAACCCAGTCCCTAACCCTAACTCACTTAACCCACCCCTAACCCAAACACTATCACTACACACACCTAACCCGCTCTAACCCTAACTCACTTAACCCGCCCCTAACCCAAAGACTATCACTACCGCACACTTACCTAACCCAGTCCCTAACCCTAACTCACTTAACCCACCCCTATCCCCACAGACCGTCAATATCCACACTTACCTTACTGACCTAACGTGCGTCACTACCGCATACTTACACAGCCTTTTCCCATGTCGGCATCCTCGGCGTTGGTGTTTTCATCCATCGCATCGGTCTTCTGCTTGTCGATCTTCTGGCGCTCGCGATTCTCTTGTCGGTGTTTTCCGCTGTCGATTATGTCAGGTAGACCCATATATATATAGATATATATATATATATATATATATATATATATATATATATATATATATATATATATATATATATATATATATATATTTATATCTATATAGGTATATGTGGCCATATATCTGTAGATAGCAATGGCAGATTAACAAATACACATATGTCCACATGCATCATTAATGGGGTTGAGAGGCTCCACACATTATATGTCTTGTATGAATAGACACCCCCCCACAGCCAAACATGTTTGCCCTGCAATACACTACCAAATACAGTCTGCCTCCCATAGGACATATCATACGTGGAAGCCATCAAGATCCCCAGGATTCAGATACACAGACACAGATATGCAGATACAGACATACATATATATTTATATATATATATTTATATCTATCTATATATATATATATATATATATATATATATATATATATATATATATATATATATATATATACATATATATATATATATATATATATATATATATATATATATATATATATATATATATATATATATATATATATATATATATATATATATATATAGATATAGATATATATATATACATGTGACTACACATACACATGCAGATATATGTAGACGGTGCACACAATATGGAACAACCACTATGCCTACAGTTAACACCTGAACAACTGGACACTTTATGGGCCACCCATACAAATGTCAGTCGTTGCCTGCAACATATACCCGTAGAAAGGTCATAGGAAAGGCACCACACACAGGTTTGCAGAAATAAGAATCCTTTAATTGTGTACTATAACAGTCCTATATGCCATGTCATGTAGCTGTTCAGATAAAGACAACCATATAAACAGAGTACTGCAACTGTGAAACAGTTACACTAATACAGTTGACTGGAAAGGTTCAACCCTGTTGCTGTCCAGGCCAAACCTTTCAGATTGTATAATAATGAAGACAGACTGGGCTACAGGATACCAAACAATCAACAATATGTACTGCAGGTGTGTAGTTCAGCAGCCTCTATCTACACTCTGTACAAACTCAGTAGGCTATAAAGACATTTTGTGATCAAATGGATTGTAACTGGTACATAACAAGGCATAACTGACACCATCACGAGCACACCGACAAGCAGAACAGTCTGTATGGCAGGAGGCAGTAGGCTTGCAGTACCTCAATTCATGTAAGTAATGTCAATATAGGTGAAGTATATGGTACTGTACAGCTGGATACCTTGTGGCAGATCACCTCTGATACCCCCACGTTTTGTAGCAGCCTAGGTCATTTATGGTACTCCCCACCGTGACTCAATAATACAGGCCCATATACCCTTGTAAGATACACTGGCCGCTGCAGTGCATAAGGGCACACATGTATTATGTAGGTGAAGCACACACTTATATGGCCGCAGACCCACTGTATATGTGGGGAATACAACAGCAGTGGACTAATGACAGCAATGGCAGTGTGATATACTCACAGCCCACTACAGAACAACCCCCAACAGCATGACATATGTGCAAAGCTTGGTATGTAGATGGAGGACAGAGGCTGGCATACAGGCACATATGTGGAACACTGTTACCATACACTAAGCAAGGTGCTGGTGTTACAGGATAATCTGCAACATACTCTTAGTCAGGGAATTGAGGTTAGAAACAGAAATGGATGTATCCATGTACTGACAGCATGCAACACACACACTGCCAGTGTAATATTTGACATAGGACCTGTGTGGTGGATGGACATCACATGATAGGCATACCTCTGTCCAGCAAGAGAATAGGCCCACAGTAGTAAGTTATGCAGACAGACTGCATTCCAAGGTAGACTAGTATGTACACACACATACCCTGTATCACCAGTATACAAAGCATAACACAAATCTACTCACAGTCTGTCTGTAGTCCCTGATCCTCCTACAAATATGTGGCCGCTCTGATTGTGCAGGGTCTCCTGAAAGAGGTATTGCTACCTACTGTCTGTAGCACTGATGCCCACACACAAGAAGGATGTCCATCACACAGTAAATGTAAAGCGACCATGCCCACATGCTCTAGAGATTTACAGTGGGTGGTTGCCATGATAGTGGTAATTGGGAGTAGTACACATGTGTAATTGTGTGTGTATATATATATATATATATATATATATATATATATATATATATATATATATATATATATATATATATATATATATATATATATATATATATATATATATATATATATATATATATATATATATATATATATATATATATATATATATGGCTATCTGGATAAGTATATGTACATATATTTCCACCATATGTCCTGGACATGGAGTGTAGCCCTACCCCAGCCCCTATAGTCCCAAAGTCGTAGTGCAAGGGAGGTGTCAGGTATGTATAGCAGGTATATTACTAGACTATTGCTACTGTCATTGGGATTATCTGCTTATAAAGTGTGCCATTGGCTACTGACAGATATCTTAAGGAAATCATTGTAAAGTACCGCCACTAGCATGTAATGCCCTGTGGAGTACAGCAGAGATATTGCTAATATCTGTGGAACTTCGGACACACCCTGCACAGGCCAGAGGTATACACATAATCCCTTAGTGCATAACATGTGTACCAGGCCTGACAATATAGATGTAGACAGCCATGTAGGTGGGTATAACACATAATGACTGGTATACTTTTGCCACCATAGGTTTTGGATTCACACACACCTGTCTGGCCTGACACATAATGACTGCCATGGACACATACTACCCACTGCAGCATCCCACTGCTTTGTCTGACATACATGACTTTTAAAGGAGGCCTGGCAGCAGTTCATCTGGCAATTATCTGCACATGACATCTCACTGGGTAAGTACACTAGGCTGCTAGGCATGTAACGATGCACTGTGCAGGCTACAGGCAGACTGGCTCAACACTGGCCTACATCTCATATGGGGGAATGCACATGTACCTGCACATATAGCAGGCTCAACAGCCATGTCACAGCATGGGGTAAGATACACCTGTGTAAAAGTGCATAACTACAACCAATGTGAACACAGCCACAGGCACATATGGTAAGCTAGTATATTATTACAGTATATGGACTATCTGTTCTACACCATCCTCATATGTACCACTCACGGAATGACCCTTCATACACTGGGCTGCTACACAGTTTGGTCTGATGGCTGTCTGTGGTATAGGCCATGTGTGTGCATGGCCCTACAAACATGTATGACAAAACGGTACCGTACAGTGGGGCAGCATGTAACATCAGATAGAAGGGGAGCTAGAACAATGACATCTACCACAGTCTGTACACAGGCTAATGTACATATTAACAATACACACACTGCTGACATTCACCATCACTACACAGACCTCAGAACTGTACAATCATCCACAGAATGTCCAGGTTATGCCATGAAATATAACCCCTAATGTACATGATGTGTAGCAATCTGATATATCATTGGCTTGTTATCAGATATGATGACACTATTTATGGTGTACAGCACATATGCACCACTTCATGGACGATACATGGACAAAGGTTGACAGAGGTGTGGCTGACAGCACATAAACAGTGCCAGTATAGACATGTTGCTCTGATAACCACATAAATTTACCATTGTAATGGTGTTTGTTGCAAGATATGCCCTATGAGGGATATGAAGTCAGTAACTGTCACTGCCTTCACCATCTACAGACTGCAATCCTCATACTACCTTCTGCATTCCACAGATAGATTCACTGTGGCTAACAAATGAACCCAAAGGCACAGTACTGCCCACCCTGCAGATGACCCTGCAGATGGGGATTCCTCATATACATGGTACAGACATGGCAGGTATTGCAACATGTACGACAGGCATATCCAGACAAATGCTGCTAAACCAACATTACTCAAATGCAGTATAGCAGCATTTACAGTCTGTAGTCAGGTCAGGCACATCCCCCTCCCGTTTGTTGCCCTCTTTCCACAGTGTATGTTGTTAGAGATAAATCTCCAATCCATTTGAGATGCTGTTGCCAAACAACATATCTAGTTCCTGCTCACAGTGAATAAAAAGGGCCAAACACCATCCTAATGTTCCTAGGCATTAGAGTGTGTTTCCCTGCATTTGGCTATGGGAATGTTACCACAGCTGTTCCACATTCAATCAGCTAGGGGAGGGCTGCAATTTGTGCAGAGGCCTTTAGCTGTTCATGAGCATCACTTAAAAAATACATGCTGCTGCCTAAGCAAAGCAGGTGTGGGCCTCCACATCTACCAGAGGGGGTGGGGACAGCAGACAGAGGCAAATACATGTCAGGGAGGGGTGGGAGAGTAAAACTGAAGCATGTTTGTGCCACACATCTACCAGAACAGGCTATCAAGCCCCTGACAACTATGTAGTGCTATCACAGTTTGATGCAGTTACTGGATGCACCACATGGGTTACCTACTGTGGAGCACTCAGAACATATATGTGATGGTGAGTGACATCTGCAACAGGGATATGGTAGATATATGGTAGGTGATGTATGCATGCCTGTCTGCATGAACAGGTGCCAGTGTCAACACAGGCACACTTACACAGGGATGCATACACATTGACACACTTGGCAGGGCCAGAAGTGCAACTCATCACTAGTGGGATTGCCACAACGCATCAATGTGCAGGTATCACATGCATCACATGGGTCATATGGAGGTTGTATGGGCAAAGAGTATGAGGAGGTGTCAGACATCAGACAGCATGCTTCAGTATGCCCTGGGGGGCTTGTAGAGAGTGTGGATATGGACATACCCACCATACAACACACACATGAACACACAGGGTGCCAGATCTGACATGTATGGGTGCATGTCTGCATGGGTGTGTGGTGGTCAACTGTGCCAGCAGGCTGTACAAGGGTAGGTGATGGGTATACCTTGGCATCAGGCCTCATGACAATGGTCTGTATTGTGGCTCAGCCCTGTAGTTTCTGCATTTGTCCACACAGATGAGTATTGCATCCCCCATCCAGTCAGCTGGGTGATTATTGTGTATGGCCAATGCTGTGCATTACTTGCAAGCATGTGTTCCTTAGTCCGTGACATGGACGGTGCCTGGGATTTGCACATCTCTCACATGCATGTACAGTGACATGTGCTACTGTACCTGGGGTGTTTGGCCCATGTTGTGAACACAGAGTATCATCAGATGTGCCAGTCTTGCCCACCTGTGGCAAGAACTGGTAATCTGCAGCAGGTTTACCCTGCACCTACATTTATAGCATGCTAACAGCATTCCCTGATGTCAGTGTCATCTGTCCATTCAGGGCATGTTGTCAGGCATGGTATGTCCGTTGTGAGTCACATGTGAAGGCACCATGGGTGGTGCAGGTGTCCACTGGGGAACATGGTGGAGGTGCACTGTCTGCATGTGCATGCATATTGGGCAGATGGGCAAGGTGACATGCCCTCTGTAGCCCACTGCTATCACTGCATAGTTACTATCAGTGGCCAATATACTGTGTACTACCCACATATTGGCTGTTGCCTAGGCATGTGTGTGCGTATGACACATGGGTTGAGTGTGTGCTCTGTGTAATAGTGGGCTTGCTAACTGTGATTGGCTGGCCTTGATGTCACATGTATGGGTATGGCTTTGCACCCCAGCCTCTCAGCTAATTTACATCTGTTATCCCTATATGGTTGACATTGTGATATGTAGTAGGGCCACCATAAAAGAAATAAGCAAAACCCCCTCCACATTGCCCACACACAGGACATGAGTTACAAACACACCCACACACCTGTCACTTCTGGGAGTAGAACCCCTATCTAACTAGTTTATTACATTACACAGTTATAGTACACACCATGGACATTACTGAAGTGCTTCTTCCCCAAAGGTGTATTTCACAATGAATGACATCAGCAGGATTACCAAAGAAGGGCATTTCAACTGTACTGTGAGTGACTAGCCTAAAATGCATTGCTCCCTACACAGACAGTGAGACACACACAAAACATCCACAACTGACATGCGTGGGTATTGAACCACTGACCAGGGCCCATATCACACTACAGCATAGAGCTATTATAGGACACACCACAGGGATTACTAAAGAAACCCCTCCCCACAGGTGTATTTCACAATGAATAACATCAGAAGGCTTACCAAATGAGGGCATGTCAACTGTACTGTGAGTGACTAGCCTGGAATGCATTGCTCCCTACACAGACAGTGAAACTCACACACAACAGACATGTGTGGGTATAGAACCCCTGACCAAAGTTTATATCACACTACAGCATGGAGCTGTTATAACACACACCACAGGGATTATTAGAAAAGCTCTTCCCCAAAGTTGTATTTCACAATGAATGACATCAGCAGGATTACCAAATAAGGGCATTTCCACTGTACTGCGAGTGACTAGCCTAAAATGCATTGCTCCCTACACAGACAGTGAGACACACACAAAACATCCACAACCAACATGTGTTGGTATTGAACCCCTGACCAAGGTCTATATCATACTACAACATGGAGCAGTTATAGGCTGCACCACAGGGATTACTACAGAACTTTTTCCCCAAAGGTGTATTTCACAATGAATGACATCAGCAGGATTGCCAAAGTAGGGCATTTGAAATGTACTGTGAGTGAGTAGCCTATAGTGCATTGCTCCATACACAGACATTGAAACACACACAAAATATCCAGAACTGCCATGGGTGGAGGGGGAACCCTATCACAGTTCTAAATCACAATACAGCAGTACGCCATTACAGGATGCACTACAGAGATTACTGAGCTATAACCTTCCCAGAGGTGTATTTCTAGGTGGGTGACATCAGCAGCCTTGCCAAAGTTGAGTATATGAATTCTAAAGAGTGTGAGTACCCTAAAACGCATTGTTCTCAACTCAGTCAAGGACAGACATCGACACACAGATTCACACACACAGTTGCCAAGTCTGGGGTTGGAACATCGACCTAACTACATTACCATACTACAGCAGTATGGAGTTACAGGATGTGCTACAGAGATTGCTGTTTTTGCCCTTCCGAGAGGTGTATGTCTAGGTGAGTAACATCAGCAGCCTTGCCAAAGTTGAGCATATGAATTGTACAGAGTGTGAGTAGGCTAAAAAGCATTGCTCTCGACTTAGTCAGACACACACACACACACACAAATACAGTTGCCAAGTCTGGGGTTAGAATATCAACCTAACTACTTTATTTCACTACAACAGTGCCCAGTTACATGATACACTAACGAGATGACTAGGCTGCAATCTTCCCAGAGGTGTATTTCTAGGTGAGTCACAGTAGCAGCCTTGCCAAAGTTGAGCATATGAATTGTACGGAGTGTGAGTATCCTAAAAAAGCATTGTTCTCTACTCAGTCAGACACACACACACACACACATAGATTAACACACAAACACAGTTATCAGGTCTGGGGTTAGAACACCTACCTAACTACTTTATCACACTACAGCAGTGTGCAGTTCCAGGACATGCTACAGAGATTACAGGGCTATGATTTTCTCAGAGGTTTATTTCTAGGTGAGTGACATCAGCAGCCTTACCAAAGTTGAGAATATGACTTGTACGGAGTGTGAGTAGCCTAAAAAGCATTTCTCTCTACACAGTCAGAGACAGACAGACATGCACACAAACACATTCACACAATTGCCAAGTCTGGGGTTAGAACTACTAACTAGTTTATCACTACAGCAGTATGCAGTTATGGGAAGTGCCATGGAGATTACTGAGCTACAACTCTCCCAAAGTTGTATTTCACATTGGATGACCTCTGCAGGCTTGTCATAATACTGCTATGGAGAGGGCAGTGTGTGCATGGGCCATAAACCATTCATGTAGGGGTTGACATGCTACATGCAGGCACACACTAGGTCATATGTCACAGTTATGTCTATACAGCTACTAGATGACTACCTCCTTGTACAGTCAAGTTGCACAGCTGGCACGTGCACCACATAGTCTGTCATACTGACAGATACTGGTGGCTAGTATCAACAGTGAGTGACATCTGCACCTCATGTGTTTGGGGCCCTTTGGCTGTGTGCTGGGTGGGACCAGCCCAGATGGCTCTATGTCATGGTCACCCTCTTCCACACATCTATGTCCATATACCTTTGGCTTATTATAGTGTGTTGTCCTTACATATATGTCTGTATTCCTATCCACTGTGTGTGCAAGGCAGGAATGGTGCATACTGACATGTGTCTGCAGTAAGAACTGCGAATGCCAGATATGTCTGGTCCACTGGTGTTTGCAGACATGGCCTTCATGTGTTTAAGTGTGTGAGCATGCCCAGTATGACCTTTAAATATGTTGTCGACTGACATTGCCTTCATTCCTCCAAGTGTGTGAGCATGCCCAGTATGGACATCTGTATTGCATGTGTGGATCAAATCCAGGTAGTTTGTACTGCAGTGCTGACCTTTGTGTTGTACACCAACAGGTAGCATGCTGTGTCTGCAGGGTATCCATCGGTCATTTGGCATTGACTGTTGCTACATTTCTGCATAGCGGGGGGGGGGCACCTGACTGTTTCTACATTTCTACACAAGAGTGGGGGGGGCACACCTGACTGTTATTATAAGTGTACGTAGATCGGGGGGGGGGCATACCTGACACTTGTGCACATTTGCTAGGACTCTACTGGTATGTCAGGTACTCCATTTCAGTCTGTAGTCTTACCTATCGTGCTAGCTAGTGGCATACCAGTGTATTACAGATCTTAATTTTATTTACCTACATATTAGTTTCTGACTTCCTAGCCTTCACAACTTGCATCCAACTGCCTGGCCTGCTGTAGTCTGTCTGTGTAGGCCTGGGGGAGGAGTTACCCATAGGGCTCATTCAGAGGCCATAGTACAGCATTTGTTTGTGTTTGTCTATACCTGTCCTGCTGGCTGAGACTGTTGTTGGGTATGTGAACCTTCCTGACTGGCATGTGTGGGTCTTATGGACACACATGTCACTCAGCCCATTTCCTGCAGTGAGTTTTGTCACCCTGTGTAGTACTGGCTACTATGGTGACTCCAGTATGTGTTACAGATGTCATGGTGCCACTATGGGTGTCTGCTGTCTGCTGCCATAACATTTGGCCATCCAATTCCCTGGCATGCTCACATCCATACCATAGCTACAGGTAACAATACTCCATTTGGCAATTGGTGGGTTGATTGACTTACCTTGAGGGTGTGCCAGACTGGAGAATGGTGCTGGAGAGCTGCCTATGTTGGATGCACATAGTACACTTCCTGTACATGGCTGAGTACAGGTAGTGTCATGTTTGGCATCCCTTTTATTGTCTGCATGAGTCAGAGAGAGGTGTCATTTCCTGGGTCCCTACTGTGTCAGTGCATATGCTATGCATTGTCTCTTTGCTAAGGTCAGGGCATGCTGAGCACACCTCCTTCTGCCTACTGGGGCAGGCCCAGGTTGTTCCTCCTCCAAGTCACTCTGTACCTGTAAAGGTCTTGGCATTGGTGGGGGGCTGTGTGGCCCTGCCCAATGCTGTTCCTGCTGCAGCTGTTTCTGCAGGATCATATTGTGTAACATAGCACATACCATAACAATTTGGGTGCGTGTAGCTGGTAAATACTGCAAGGCTCCACTGGATGTGTCCAGACACCGGAACCGTGGCCTGAGCATCCCAAACACACTCTCTATTATATGTCTGGCCTGTGCGTGTGCCTCATTATATTGTTGTTGTTTAGGTGTGTGTGCATTTCTGATGGATGTCATCAGCCATGGCTCCAGTGGGGACTCATCATCCCCCACTAGGTGACCGTAGGGGATGTCCATATTGGCAAATCTCTGGTACGGCTGCATCAGATGCCATATGTGTTAATCATCATAGCTTCCAGGGCAGCCAGCGCACACATTCATTATAATGCACCGAGCATCACATACAACCTGGCAGTTGGAGGGGATGTCCCTGTGGTTGATGTAGGCCCCACTCTGCTCACCGGGTGGTGCTTTGATGTGTATGTGGGTGCAGTCTATAGCACCCACTACCCCAGGGTATTCTGCTATTTGGTGGAAGAGACGCATATTGCTGGTCAACACCTCAAGTGTGTTGAGGAAAAATACATGCTCACTGGCATGTGCTGACATGGCATCCCAGGAACTGGTGGAATACTCTGGATGCTGATGCCTGTGAGATCCCCATGATATCCCCAGTTGTGCTTTGGGAGGTACCTGTGGCTAGTATACCTAGGCCTACACATACCTTGGTATCCACTGGGATGGGTTTCCCTCGGTCAGTTTGGTGTGTCAGGTGTAGCCTTCACAGCTCAACAATTTGCTGTAGAAAGTCTCTGTCCACCCTATAGCCCTCCACTATCTCCAGCCCATGCAGCCTCTGATAGGTTACCGTGGGTCTGTACACTCTTCTCCATCACCTCACTGTGGGTTGTTCAGCAGCATTCACATCCTCACCACCCTCAGCCTCTTGCACATGTTGTTCTATGTTGCCTGCTGCAGCCCTTCTCATTTTGTAGGTTTGTTTGTTAAAATATCCCAGCTTGTATACACTGGTGGTATAGAGTGTGAAAAAACAGAGGAGAAGGTGTTTGCTTAGTTTATAGCAGTGTTCTGAGCTGGGCTGGTCTGCTGTCTGTGTAATTGGCTGATTCTGATACATTTCACCTGCCAGCTAAGCTAGTTCTCCTTGATTACCTTCCTACTGCTGGTTTCCCTTCCTATTGTCTTCGGTTTGAGCCCGGGGGCACACCATGCAAACACAGTGCTCAGATGTGAACAGAGCTGCTATTTCCTTTTTTTTTTACACCTGGTGCACACCGCGCAAACACACGTATGTGTTGTAAGCAAGTTTTACAGGATTTTCGCTCTTTCTTCCTGTGTACACCATGACTTTCTTGGTGTAAGATAGGACAGCCATAAACACACCCTGCTTTAGCTTAGCTTAGCTAAGGGCAAACATAAGCCACAGTGCTCCAATTAGCTTACAGCATGCCTGACACACACCCTTCTGATGTCAGCTATGTCTAGGACTTACACTCATGATTTTCCTAGTCCTACACTCTTGGGTGCAGGCTTGCACTGATAGGGAATCTGGAATTCTCTATCCTTTCCCTCATTTGCATAGGATTGCCTGCTAATGCATAGTTACATGTCCCACACTGAGCCTCCTCCCTTAGCAAGTATTACTCACTGGCCAGGTTGTCTTCTGCCTGCCATTGACTTGCATGGCAGACTACTGATTTTAGTTAGAATGCTTATTTTAGGTTTATTTTATTATGTTCCCCCATTGCTGCCCTATGCTTAAATGGGCGAGATCGGCGAAAAAAATAAGTTTTTTTTTAAACATTTTGCAATGCCAACAGCCTTCTACTTGGCCATTGGCATACTTCCTCAATAATATGCAGCCATTATTTGGAGCTGTCATAGCTCCGTTTTGTAGTTTGCAGAAATGTACTCGGTTACTAACCGAGTGCATTTCTGCAGACTGCACTCATCCTGCACTGACAGCTGCCAGTTTCCTGGATCACAAATGACCCTCATTTGCATGGTTCTCACCTGAAAACAAGGGTAATTTGCATAAAGGAGCTCGGTCCATGCAGGATTAGTCTAAGAACGTACGTGCACGTCTCGAGAGCTCGTTCCTGGATCGCACATCAGCCATATTGCCAAAAATAGCTTTTAGACTAATCCTGCATGCCCTAAAGGGCTTCGTAAACCCGGGGAAATGTGTCTCACAGACATACCATCTAGGATTGGCTGGAATCTATCAAAAGAAGAACCATTCCCAAAGAAGGACATTTAAAGCCAGCAGAACCTAGACCAGCATGTTAGTCTAAGCAAGGGATCATACACACTAAATAAAGATTCATACTTTATACTCTGATTTTTTTTTTTTTTTGAATGTCCATGTTTACTATTGAGCTGGTCTAGGGTACTCTAAGCAAAAATCCAGAGAACTAACAGTATAATGGAATCACTGTCTAATCACTAACACTTGTGTCCGTAATGATCAATTAAAACAGGTATTTAGTGGAACAAATCCTTGCTCAAAGTGACGGATATTAAATTAGCCACTCAGAGAAGTAATAGGCTAAGTTTATGGACAGATGAGCAAATAAGTAAGAAGAAACTGTACTGCACTACAATGTAATGAGAACCAAAAGTCTGCAAGGGTTAAACTCCCCACGCCACCCCCCCCCCAGAAAATTCACTGCTCAACAGATGAACTTTCAAAAGAATTGCTAGGCATAAATTCACAATAGACACTCTCATGGGCTCCCATGTGCACGCGCTCGAGCACACACACACACACACACACACACACACACACACACACACACACACACACACACACACACACACACACACACACACACACACACCACATTGACATATGTATTGTAGAGAAACCTGTGGAGATTTTTTTTTGGGGGGGCAGCTGTCATTTGATCATCAGCACTTAGTGCTGATGATCAAATGAAAAGAAGTTTTTACATCAGTAGAGTTTTCTTTTTTCTCCACTTTTGTGTGACCTTGGTGTAGGGATATTTTAAATTAGGAGCATATGGGGTGTGTTCCTCCATGTGGAGGATGCCTGCCTTAAAACTTCATTGTATAATTTTAAGGTATTGATGGCTCAAACCACAACTCTTCAAACACTAGAAAACATTCTGTACTTATTGTGTCCATTTCTAATGTACATGTTTCAGAGCCATATCTACATTTAATTTCTTCCAAAATATGAAAAATCCCAGGAAGTGTAATCCATTGTTTGCCTGAATGATATCAACATTTAGCAACTACATGCCAAAATGATGTACTTTCCCATCTTATGGTGCAAGAAAAGACTTTTAGTCAGACATGTTTTTTTCAGACTCATACAGTGGATTAGTGTTACTTCTCACTTGCCATAGTTACAGTAAAATACTGAAAAAAGTTACAACTTCTTTAAATAAGAGCAGTAGTATTCCAGAATTACAGACAAAAGATGTTTGCATTATACTTCACAGTACACAGCCGCTAGTGGTATCTTTTTGTACAAAAATACAATTATAATTCTAAAGCTACAGAGTACAATGAAGAGGATCAATGCTACAAAATTGTTATACTTTTTTACAAAATCAAATACCTCATTATTGACCCTCTAAACATTATTTTAGTCATTAATGGATTTATTTATTCACTCAACATTTACCCACCTAATCCAGTCCATTGCTGTGGAAACGCCAGATCCTGTCTTTGCATTTTGTTGGCATAAATATGAGAAACTAATCCTGCACAGGGTGCACAAATGCACAATCACTCTCACAACACATATTCCCATGGGCAAATTGACAGATTAAACAGTTTATCTACTGAAATGCTTTTGGAATGTTGAAAACATAAACAGACTCTACACCAGCTAAGAAGCAAAATGGTGAAGCACGCACAAAGAAAATGAATTTAAAAAGAGGCTATCTGCCTTATTTCATCACAGAGGAACAAAAGCATATTCCATATCACATTTAGGCACCTTCAAACTCTTTAAACATGTAATTTGTGCTGCTTCACAATGCTCTGTTCCTCCATGGCTGTGCATTGAGGGTTTATCCACCGTAGTGTGTAGGTGCAGGCAGTGGGTACTGGGAAAGAAGAATCAAATCAGGAATAGAGCAGCCCGACAGAGCTAGTGTAGGATGCTAACGTAGTAACCTTCATTCAGGCAATGTGCTATAAGTCCCAAAAGGAACCAGTATGAAGCTCATTCTAAGAACATGTACTAGTAACAGACAAGACCCAGGAAGTTCAAATTGGGGAATGCACTTGTACAGAGAGGCCACTCACAAGTGGAGTCCCTCAGGGATCAGTCATGGGACCGCTCTTTTTTGGCATTTACTTCTCTAAAGTCAAGTCCAATGTCAAGGGCCTCTGGCTGACTAAAGTTGCAGATGATTGCAAATTAGGGGTAGTCATAGAATCTCCCATCAACACTATTGTTCTCCATTAAGGGCTAACACAGACAAATAACTTGTGTCAGAGCCATTGACTAAAATTAAATGCCAAGAAATGCATAACAGTATCCTTCAGGAAGTCATCCACTCCTGTTAATTATTATATTGACAACACACACCTAAGAGTCAACCTAGTAATCAAGGACTTGACATGCATATACAATAATCTAAACCTTGACTATCATGTCTGCAGTAGAGAGGAAATCATTCTATATTGTGCAACTTTTAAACAAAGGTATGGCAACTAGATCCACGGAAGTCATTGTTCCACTGTATTCAACATTCATCAGACCTGTCATTGAGTACAGTGCCCCCTTTGCTATGTACCTAATCAGGTAAATCCTACAACAGGAATGTCCACAGAGCTTCCTTACTAAAGAAATGCAGGGCATAAATAACATATTGTATGCAGACTGCCCTAAAGCCTTATTCCTGTAGTCTGTCTTCTACAGGCTGCTGATCAGAGATCTATGTCTGATATGCAAGGTATTCTCAGCGCTCACACTGATGGACCTCCTGCGTATCCTCAAAATGAACAGCACCAGAATTACCCATTCTTAAGACTTAAGCCTTACTTGTGATAAAAATAGCACCTGCTGGAAAGACAGGTATAGATCCCAGACACTACCTCTTCTCTGGAACAGGCTCCTCATCCATGGTTAGCAGAGTTCTAAATTGATGGGGAACAGAAAATGCATTCCTGCTTTGATACCTCTGTCTCTAATGGACACATGCAGCCTGTAAATGGTTTGTCTTCCAGGCCCCTACTTGTGGATGTTTCCCTTGCAATTGTTAAGGGTACTAGAACTTGTCAGAGATTTGGCATGCATGGCTAGGCTTAAATGGCTTTTGTGGTCATTAGCCTAGCACATACCTAAGTTGGAAAAGTCAAATAGCTTACTGGAGCCATGTCATGTGTTTCATGGAGAAAGAGTGTAGCGGTTGCATATGATAGCATATAGTTAGAGGAACTTTGCGGTATCCAAAGTATTTTTATTATAACAGAGATCGGTTGTCTGATTTGTAAAAAGGTAGTTACTAGGCATGCAGTCCAAGGAACTATTCATTAAGGAGTCTAACTCAGTTTTCTAATTGCTCCAGAGAACTGTACAATTATCTGATTTGCTCAAAGCCATGTAGTAAGCAAATGAAGTCTAAGGGAATGAAACCTTGCACTCCCGGAAGCAGCTCTTTAAGAGCTCATAGCATAAATCCTCTGCAATAACTGCTAACAGTCTTTGTTGGGTTGACCAAAGGCTGTGTTTGCATACAATGTATCCATGTTGGGAATAGAAAAACTAAAAAGGCTTTAGTTACTAGATGAGGAGAGGTAGAAAGCAGCTGTGATAGTTCCCAGGAGAATGGATACAGGGATAGCCAATCCCATCACAAGTGGTGCAGTAACAGTTTGGAAATGTAACTGTCTTGTAAATAGAGTGTGATGTTACATTTAGGGTGGGTTTATGGAGAGTATGAGGTCACCAGATTTGTACAGAGTTCAAACCAAAAGTACTTATTCCCCACTAGACAATTGTATGCAGACTGGCCTATATTGAGCTAGGTATAAGTGGTTACTCTTGTAGGTTCAGGATTTTTAAAATGATGCCAGGCTGGAGACGTGACTACAGCTGATGGACTGAAAGCTGGCCTTTATTCCAGATTTTTTTGAATTTGTGAATTAGAGTAAGATCAAGAAACTTAGCTAGATGGACAGAGCAAATTAGCATGTAGAGAGGAAGATGAGATACGATGATATGGTACGCTGCGTCAAGCATTAAATTATGAGAATGGAGTGGAAAAGATTAGTCTGTGCCCAAAGATGGTGTCTGTTGGAAGCTCTTGGATGATAACTGGAGTGCTAACAACTGTAAGACTTTAACTGCAATTTAGGGAATATAGCCTAATTCTAAGATTGTGGTATCTTGTAGTATTTCCCCTTTCTTACAGAGATCTCAGTCAGTGTATATAAGTAGCAGGATGGGAGAAGCACAGCCACCCCACACAAAAAATGGGTGTGGAAGGAACAAATTCTCCCTGCAAAATACTTTAAAGATGTAACAACAGGTTTTGGAATGTGCTATATTCATGGAACAACTACAGTTTAATTATGAAGTATCAAGACATAGTATTGTCTCTTGCATTTCTGATTGGGGTCATTCAAAAAATGTAAAGTGAAGAGTGATGCTACTTGCGAGGTGGAGAGTAAGAATGAGGTAGAAGGTTACTGTCTCAGGTATAGAGCTTTCAAAAAAAAGTATTATCTTCCATATTTCCTAGAGCTTCACAAATCTATAGTCAAAAGGCTGCATTCTACTTATTCACTCTTGCCTACTAATAGCTTTCAGCATTATCATTCTTAAACATCTTCAATGAGACTCACTTTCCTGAATTATATTAAAGGAGTCAATACAGTTTTTCCCATAGTAATGTTATTTACAAAGTTAAATTACTTAAATAAATTAACAGAGACTGTACCAGACAAAATGTGGATATTGTTTCAAATCACTAAGCACTGTATGATGAACTTTCAAATAAGGTAGTACAGTGGTGCAATGATTAGCAGCACTCCCTCACAGGCCATAAATCTCTGGTTCATTTCTTGTCTGCAGTAATTTTATGTGAATGGGTTTTCACTGGATACACCTGTTTCCTCCCTCTTCCCACAGACATTTAATTACTGGAACTGACAATTTGCTTGTACAATTCTCACAGGTGTGTGTGTTTGTGTGTGCCAATGTCTGTCTGTGTCTGTGTGTGCATGCATATGTGTGTATATGTACGTGTATGCTTCTGACTGTGTCTGTGTGTCGGTGTGTGACATGACTGTGACTGTGTGTGTATGTGCATGTGTTAGTGTCTGTGCACTTGTGTGTGTGTGGGGGGAGATCTGTGAATGTGTGTGTGTGTGTTTGTGTGTGTGTGTGTGTGTGTGTGTGTGTGTGTGTGTGTGTGTGTGTGTGTGTGTGTGTGTGTGTGTGTGTGTGTGTGTGTGCGCTCGCGCGCGTCTGTGTCTCTGGCTGGGTCTGCATGTATGTATGCATGTACCCTGTGACAGTCCAATATTTCATCATGGATCACTTTTTTTTGAGTCATTTCATTGTCAGGACAGTTTTGACTCTTCAGTGACCTTGAACATGATAAATTTTCATATAATTTTATAATTAACTAAATGATTAATTCAATTAACGTTACTGACACTGGACCAGTTAACTAATCCTACAGCAGATATGACAAGTCTGAGTTTGTTAGTTTGTTACATCATAAAAAGCAATGTGCTCAACCCTTTCCTGCATCTGTGTTTCATATTGATTGTTAGCAAATATGACATTTGTATACAGAAATTGGGTGAGCTGATTACATATCATTTCTTCAAGCTTCTAGCATAAGGCGGTATTGCTGTGCTGTGTAGTCTGATTAGTTGAATGGGAATGGAATTTGGGTGGAAGAGTTCTTTTTGCTTTTCCACCTTATGTTTCTGTCATGCACTGGATGACTTTGGCTGACCCAAATGGGACCTTAGTTTCCTCAGTAATATTGTTCATTTTGCATCATAAAGGAAAGTTTTGCCTGTTTTGGCAGCAATTCTTTTTTTTTTATTTTAATTAAGGAAATGATGGTGGTCAGGATGACAATTTTATTTACAAAGCTTCCGAACATTATCAGAGAGCTTTAAAATTTTAGAGATACATAGTTATCCACGGGCAGCAATATGCTTTGGTTCTCCTAATTTCTATATTTTGCATCTGAAGTAAGGTGCCTAGGAAGTATTGCAATGCATCATCTATATTGGCTACTTCAAGGCATGGGGTCCAATCTACTAAAGCTATATTCTGAAAAAGAATGGATCATTAACATGAGAGAATGAGTGGGTGACATTTATTGATAATGAACAGATAGTCAAGTGACCAGTGTAAGAAGGTTCAATGGTGGTATATTTTTTAACTAATGGTGCAGAAGGATTCTGCAGTGACTGTGTGTGTGTTCCTGCTCCCATGAAATTGACAATTTACATAGCATAGACATCTCTGCAAAGAAGTGATTTTTGTTAATCTAGGCGGCAATTGCTGCTGCAGTATATCACTTCTGCCTCATCCTTACCCCTGTCCTTCCTATTCAGGTAAGCCTCAACTCCTCAGAATAAACTAGTACACCCATATCATGATCTCCTATCACTGATGTTAATAAGGAGAGTAACATATTCTCTAATCACTGTACACACCATTCCTGCCCATTGCACAAATCCTTCTACTAGCTTTTCTCTGTAATCCTTTCTAAAGCCTGATCCTTGCATGTCATCCAGAACTCAAAACAACCCTCAGCATAGCATATGACTAAATCAGGGCTTAATACAGCAACTGTTACATATTTGATTGTAGAATCTGTCCCCTTGATGATACACCCCACCTCGTCAGTCTGTTCTCTCTCATTCTGCCCCTAGTGGTTCAGTCCCATTGTAATAATCAGTCATAGCTTTTTTTTCCTGCCTGCCATCTTCAGTGCTACTTTCTCAGCTGATGAGATCCATGCTCTTCTTGTTGCAGCCTATGAGCAGTAGTTTCAATTTGTCTCAAAGCACATCAGCTGCTTTGTCTTCCCACTTTGTGAGAACTTTGGGCTCCTTCCTTAGATTCATCTAACTCATCCTCCACTGGTGCATTTTTCTTAGTATCATCATGTTCCCTATTTCCTCTAATATTTCAAAAATCTAATTATTATAGGGCACTGCATCCAGGGATGATTGTTGGTGACTTTAGTAATCATTTCCATTACCTCTGACATTCTTCCATAGCCCTATGGATTTCGCAGCCATTTATGTTAAAACCTAGTTTCTCAGTCCTACTCAATAATATGCAGCTTTCATGGCAATCTTCAGTGTGAGTCATAGTCAAAGGCTTTGATGAAGTCATAAACAACACCTATTGGAGCTTTCCTTTGACTTTCATAAGCAATCATGTCTTAAAACCAGAAGATGTTACACTAACAACTGCTGATATCCATGAATCCACATGGGTTGTTGTCCTAGAAGTTGTTGAAATTGAGGAAATCAAGTAGTTTTTTTTCTCAGTGTCTTCTCTCTGACATTATGTGCCAACTTTGTTAGGTTGTTAGGCCTTTATTTACCCCAAATCTTCCTGCCTTTCCCTTTGTTCATCATTAGAATTTCATAGGTAAATGCTAGCTTACTGTCCTGAAGGGCAATTATAAATCTAGCCAATAATATGAGGTCAGAATCAAACCTTGTACTTTCTGTTTATGAGGTGAAGACCTTAACTATTATGCCAAACCCACCTCATAAAAAGCTTCTTCCCCTTTGCACAGTACAGGATGGTTTTGATCCATCAACCTCTGGGTTATGGCGCATCATGTTTCTGCTACACCACTCTGCCATTACTAAGTCTAACAGTTATAACTGTTGCTGTCTTCTTCTCCATTGCTAAACATGCTAAGAAGCTTCTGAATGGAAATATGTGCATTATCCTCCCTTATGGTAACAAATCTGTCTCCCCCATTCTTAATCCTTGTACCTGTCCAATGCTGCCACTACTGTGGCCCACCTTCCTGCCAGCACAGTGCCCATTCTTTCCATCCCTTTCCTTTGTGAAGCTTGAAGCAAAGTGTTCATTCACAATCTTTGTTTCTTTCTTTTCCTTTTACCTTCATCCAATCTTTATTCACCTTGGGCAGACTCTACACCACCCTGTATCCTTTCTTCAATATACTTAAAGCACTTCTTCTTATGATGAGTTCATTTCAGCTTTCTCTTTTGGTGCATTAACATCCTTTGCCACAATTCTGCTTGCCTCATTCTACTGTTCCTTTTACATCTCCACATCTCTTCTTTTGTACAATTTATACAAAGTGTCTTTTGTCCTAAATTTTAGTCTTACCTTCTTGCCTAATCTCATCAATCACCTACTTTCTCTTTGCAATTTCCTCAAACCCATGTCCCTAGTATAGGTACATCAAGCTCTTTTCCTTAGTAATAGGTAAGTCATCCCTGACTCTTTTTCATAACCTGTTCACCACTTCAGTCTTCTGCAAGTTCCCTTGCTTATTATTGCTGGTCTTTCTGCTTGGTATATGCCACCCCCCAAAAATGTCACACAGTCCTCTTTAAATATGGTTGTAACTGTCTCTTTCCCATTTTACAATAGAAATTTGCATTATCACTTTTGGTGGTTGAGTGGCCTCTGAAAGACATGCATGAATGGGTGTGCCTTTGCTGAAGTTTGGGTGTCGGGCTGGCAACTCGGCACCATAAAAAATCGACTGCCAATCATTAGCGGACCGGAGTTCTGCTGTGGTGACCCCTAACTGAGAAAAGCCGAAATAACAAACAACATTATCACTTTTGGCTAATGATACTTCACCAAGGCATCTCTAACCCTTCCTTCTTTGTTAGCACCATGTCCTGCATTCTACTCTTTCTGATACAGCATGGCGACATCTTGCTGACATCATCAAAACTTCAGTCACTTCCCAGTCGTATTCTGACTTGGAGCTTGACATTTCCCAGCCGTCATCTGGTAAATATGTAGGGTCCATAATTATATCCATACTTTTCTAACCTATTTAATCTATTTTATGTTCAGTGTCTCATCATTTTCCATGATATATCTTAGGGTTGAAACATTGCATCAGTACTCGCTTCTATCCCACCTTCAGCTGCTTTACTTGCCAGGGTGCTTACTAAAGGTTTTGAGATTCTGATCTTGCCCTCATACTTATCTCTTACTAATTTTTTCACACAGAGCAAGTATACAATAATATCCTACATCATATTGATCATAACTCTGCTGCAATCCTGGTGTCTTTGTTATTCTTAGTTCCTGAGTACCAATGCCTCTTTTTCTTTTGCTTGGTGACATTACCCACCTTCATATCAAGGTGAAATCATGGACACCTTCCTTTCTGTGCCAAATTTAAGCATCTCTGCTTCTTCTCTGATGAGCTGGAGCTTGTTCCTGATATACACCTTATCTCTTTTCCATGATTTCTCCACCCACTATAGGTAACAATGCCTACTTCCTTGTCCACTACCAAAGCAGGTCTTTCTAGAGCTTTCCTTTCTCAGTGTGCTTATTCCAGGCACAGATAACATTTCAGAAAATGTTATCTTCAGCTTCCTAGCCTGATATATCTCTGCCAACAGTTAGAATACCTCATCTGCCTTCACTAACAGGTCATTGATGTTTCCAATAATGCAAAACACTGTCTTTTTAAGCAACATAGCCCACATTTTCCTTATCTCACTTAAAGAAAAACACCAGCATATAACTCAAAAATGTGTTCTTTCATTGAATCTTTGTTTTCTGAGATATTTTAATTCATCAAAATCAATGTAGATGCCTTTTATGAAATTGTAATATGTTTTATTCCACATCATGGCTGTTATGGGGCCTGCCATATAAATATGACCTTATTTTTCAGCTTTTGTTTCTCTTTCCCAAAGGCCATTGAAGTCCAGTTTATTACAAGTTATGCTATATAAGGCAGTAGTGTTGCCCTAAAATTGCATTGAAATATAGTGGCAGAACTGGGGGTCCAAGTCATCTTATCCAGTTTCTGTAACAGAAATGGTTAAATTTTTCCTTGATAGACTCTCATTTATGTTTCACTCAGAGCCTGTTTTATGCTATTCCTAGCAATTGTACAGCTCCCACCAAAGAAACTAGCTACATTCCAGACATTTGTTAGAGTAAATACTTCAAGTCCTTTAGAGACTGACAGATACTCCTGCATGCCCTAACTGAGGTTTAAAAAATGACACTATAGTAAAGTATTTTTCCAAATAATGTGTTAGTAACAACAGCAACTGAAAAGGAATAGACATGAAAGTAATTCTACCCTTCACCAGTGCCTGCAATGGGAAAATGCATGATCTCTCTCCTGAATATTGTAAAATTAGAAATGTGCTTTATTAGTTCCAAAAGTATTTCACTTTTATAACTGCAGTCATGTGTATTTCTATGCCACAGTGCCTCACTGTTCTATACATTTCCATTAAATATGGCCAGTCTTATCTTCTTCAAATTGTGTTATGAGTATATATCTATCTATCTATATATCTATCTATATCTATTTATATATGTATATATATATATATATATATATATATAGAGAGAGAGAGAGAGAGAGACACACACACACACACACACACACACACACACACACACACACACACACACACACACACACATACATATATTTACGTACGAGTTCCGTTCAAATGTTCAAACTCTCAAAAGTCTGAACTCTTGAATTATCAGCTATAAAGATTGAAAATGAACATTTTGAAAGCTGCTGCTGTTTTGGTTCATGAGATCATAGTACAGTAGGAGTCAGGAAATTTGCCCCTTTACTAGCATAGTGCTGTCTTGGAGTTGGTATATATAATTATGAGGCAGTGTGGTGGGTGCAGGGGTTCTTGCCCCTCTGCAAAAAATGTAGTTTTTGTTTTCTTCGAATGCTTTGTGATTTGAAGTGTTGTATACTGGATGGTATATTCTTCCTCAGTCATCAGTAATGTTTCATAAACTACTCATATAATGGCATCTTCCATCATTTTTCTGCTCCTTTCTGATGTATAAACGTACCAGCAGGACCAACCACAGCAAACAGTACAGTGGACACTTAAGTCAAAGCACCTTAATTAGCAGTTATATAAGTGAGCAGCACTCATGTTGATTATATATGATATATACTCCAGCAGATCATATATAATGTATGCATTGCATGTGTTTCCATCAGCATTAATTCAAGTTGTAACAGAAAGCATACATAATTCATAATACATAGCTTGTGAAGTGAACTACTTAAGTTAAAAAAAAAAAAAAAAAACAGTACACTCTGTAACCAGTCCTTCACTATGTGTTACAGTGAAGTGAAACAATTTCCCTGTCAGCAAAGGACTTTAAATAAAAGAAGCACTGAGACTGATGATTTCTTGCAGAGCAGCTCCCATGTATATGAAAGTTGAACCTTCAAACTAAAAGCTGCCTAAGAGTGAACAACAGGATCTCGAGCCCTGACACATACTAGCACCTGTTAACTTCAGTTTGCACACAGTACCTGAGAGTAAGCAGCTAGAGGTGTCCCCTTTGTGTATGGCATGTTATCCAAGTGGAGACACATTCCTCTGCCAAAGCACAAGAGAAGTTAAACTTAAAAAAAAAATAAAGGTAGGAGAGCTTTTCCTTCCTTTGATTCTAAGGAAAAGAAATGAAGGATTTAAAAGTGCAGGGTGGTTCCTGATAACTAAAACATAATGGAACCATACTTTAGGGAGAAGAGACCTTGGAATTGAGTTCAACTGCTAGTGAGGGTGGAATTTTTCTTTTAAGTCCAAAGTTCAGTTCTGTTGAAACTTACCTCATATGCAAATACCACAAATATCCTTGTGAATGAATTTCCATTCACTAAATCCCTATTCACTTTTCTTTCATTGGTTGTCCACAGATACCTACCTTTTTGTTCCATGTTCCTACCTTTATTGCATATAAAACATTTCAGCCTTGTGGCTCCACCTTATATCCTTCTCATTTCCCCAGCTGCTTGTTCTCATCAATGTGTCACACCTTAAACACCTCTCTTTCTTCATTCTTTCATCATTTCTCCCTGACTTCCACTCTGACTGAGTACACCTACCTGCATCCTTCTTTCCTGCTCTCTTCTGTTGCAGAAAATGAAGGACATTGTTTTAAATTTGTAGTACTGGAAAATTTACAGCTAAATGAAAGTAGTGGAGCATGCTCTTTACTATTACAAAAAAAAATGAATTGATCTGGCAGCTACACTTGAATGCTATATGGTGGCCACGTTTGAATGGGCAGGTTTCAATTAGTAGTATGTTAAAACTTAAAGCATTGGAGCGATGATTTATTTGACTAGTTGAAAATATATTGAATTTGTTTACAAATATAAACGTGCATATATGTATATGTATATATTTTATTTTATGTATATTTGCTGTAAAATTGAATTTTATGACACTTTCATCATGAGTGGAATGGTTCCCTACTACAACCGCGAAACTCCACTTACACAAATATGGAAACATCGACACATATTCAGTGAACCGTGAAAACATCGAATGTCCTGAAACGCGAAATTCAAAATGTCGAATTGTTATAGTTGGCCCTTCTCCAGTATAGCTCCTTAAGGTAAGTATGCAATAGTAACGGACCTTAGGGTTAGGGTGCTGATTAAGGTAAGTGCATACATAGTAATATATGCAAGCTTTACTGTAGGGTTAGAAGTAGGGTTTTGTTAAGTGTATGTATGTGGATTATTTATTTTGTTTGGGTATAGCTCCTTAACAGATGTGTGCAGTAGTTACGGACCTTAGGGTTAGGGTGCTGGTTAAGGTAAATGCATACATAGTAATGTATACAAGCTTTACTTTAGGGTTAAAAGTCAGGTTTTGTTAAGTGTATGTATGTGGATTATTTATTTTGTTTGGGTAGGCAGTATGTAGCAGGCGGTGGGGTTGGCTAACTATGACGATTCAACATTTTTAATTTCGTGGTTTAGGACGTTCGGTGTTTTCGTGGTTCGCTCAATATGTGTTGACATTTCTGTATTCACGTACTTGAGGTTTCACGGTTGTAATATAGACCTGAGTGGAATTGGGGTATGAGTCTCAATGTGCCTTTGTAATAATTGATATTTTATATATAAAGCTGAAAGTTTGATGTTGATACTTTTATCTGTTGAACTTAAAAAAAAAATAAATAAAGGTGGGAGAGCTTTTCCTTCCTTTGATTCTAAGGAAAAGAAATGAAGGATTTAAAAGTACAGGGTGGTTCCTGATAACTAAACCATAATGGAATCGTACTTTAGGGAGAAGAGACATTGGAATTGAGTTCAACTGCTAGTGAGGGTGGAATTTTTCTTTTAAGTCCAAAGTTCAGTTCTGCTGAAACTTACCTCATGTGACTCATATGCAAATACCACAAATATCCTTGTGAATGAATTTCCATTCACTAAATCCCTATTCACTTTTCTTTCATTGGTTGTCCACAGATACCTACCTTTTTGTTCCATGTTCCTACCTTTAGTGCATATAAAATGTTTCAGCCTTGTGGCTCCACCTTATATCCTTCTCATTTCCCCAGCTGCTTGTTCTCATCAATGTGCCACACCTTAAACACCACTCTTTCTTCATTCTTTCATCATTTCTCCCTGACTTCCACTCTGACTGAGTACACCTACCTGCATCCTTTTTTCCTGCTCTCTTCTGTTGCAGAAAATGAAGGACATTGTTTTAAATTTGTAGCACTGGAAAATTTACAGCTAAATGAAAGTAGTGGAGCATGCTCTCTACTATTACAAAAAAAATGAATTGATCTGGCAGCTACACTTGAATGCTATATGCTGGCCACGTTTGAATGGGCAGGTTTCAATTAGTAGTATGTTAAAACTTAAAGTATTGGAGCGATGATTTATTTGACTAGTTGAAAATATATTGAATTTGTTTACAAAGATAAACATGTGCATATATGTATATGTATATATTTTATTTTATGAAGATTTGCTGTAAAATTAAATTTTATGACACTTTCATCATGAGTGGAATGGTTCCCTACTACAACCGCGAAACTCCACTTACATGAATATGGAAACATCGACACATATTCAGTGAACCGTGAAAACACTGAATGTCCTGAATTACGAAATTCGAAATGTCAAATTGTCATAGTTGGCCCTTCTCCAGTATAGCTCCTTAAGATAAGTGTGCAATAGTTACGGACCTTAGGGTTAGCGTGCTGGTTAAGGTAAGTGCATACATAGTAATATATACAAGCTTTACTTTAGGGTTAAACGTCAGGTTTTGTTAAGTGTATGTATGTGGATTATTTATTTTGTTTGGGTTGGTAGTATGTAGCGGGCGGTGGTGTTGGCTAACTATGACGATTCGACATTTTTAATTTTGTGGTTTAGGACGTTCTGTGTTTTCACGGTTCGCTCAATATGTGTCGATGTTTCTGTATTCACATAAGTGAGGTTTCACGGTTGTAATATAGACCTGAGTGGAATTGGGGTATGTGTCTTAATGTGCCTTTGTAATAATTGATATTTTAAAGGGGTGTATATAAAGCTGAAAGTTTGATGTTGATACTTTTATCTGCTGAAGTTTCTTTTCATATGAAACAAAAGCGCTTATAATTTCTTTATGAATAAATAATTGTTTGTGCTTGCCAAGGTTGCTGTGGATTTGTTCAGATATAACGTGTGGAAAAATTAGATCTGTTTTTGCAGTCCGTTTCTAACAAGAGTGACTGAATTAAACTACTTTCCCTTCCTGGAGACAGCTAGATTGTTTCATTTTATGAATGGATATTCTTTCTTTTTGTTTGTTAAACTCTTACAAAATTTGCAACATAAAAATAAAAAGTGAATCAAACAATAAAATAGCCATTTGAACTATTATTACAGAAAAATCAAGAAGGTTTCTAGAAGTTATAAATAGAACAATGAATGCCATGAAAATGGATAATTTCCAGAAATTAAAACTGGTGTCATTTGATTATGTCCATAGTTACAAACTAGTAATATAGCTATGGTATACAAAACTTTACTATAAATAATGTCATGAGTCAATAGGTGTATTAAGAAGCATATTTATAATGTACTTTAAACCAGCACACAGACTGCACAATGTGTGTGTTGACAGCAAAACATGACTAATTACATTGTCTCCATAAAAATATCTAGTCACATGCACAACTGCAAACAATCCTCAGTCCATCACCCCAGGTCTAACACCTCTGTCTCCAGTGAACAGACAGTCTGCAACTCATGCTCCTGCTTACATATGCCCCTTAAAATAACCTCTGTAAGACTCAGAAAACATGTGGGATGCATGGCTAGGCTTATAAAGTAAGTCCCCTGCGGTTGTTAGCCTAGTATACCTCTATGAATCTATGAACATCCACTTTGTCAATATCTCTCTCAAACGTGCTTTGTATCCAGTATGGAAATCATGTTACTTGTCATTTAACGGACATCACTGAAGTTAAGAAACAGCTGAAATATGACTTCTGTGTCATTCTTTGTAATGTCTTTCTAGTTTTCTAGCATTTAATGGCAGTTCATTTTTGAAACATAAAAAAGAAAATGTGTTCACAGATTAAAAAAATACTTTCCTTCACAGAAATTGATATTAATAGTAATAATGTTTAAAAATTTAAATGTTGCAGGAAGAGATTACTTGCAAAAAGTGAAAAACAAACAAACAAAAAAAAAAAACTGCAAAACATAACATAGTATAGTTTATAAGTATGATAATTGTGATTTGAATGTGTGACCTTCTCAAGGGGCATAAGAATAATTTAATGAAGTATAACATTTTAGGTTTGTTTTCTGTGACATAAACTATGAGCTTTGAACAAATGTTGCATTTTCTGGTAAGTGAGTATACTTTTCAGAAGGAATGATGTATCAATACATATATTTACATTATTTAAGCAGAATGAAAGCCTGAAATATACCCCAACATTTTTCTTTTGATATTTATTCTGCATTTCTCTAATCCATTGGTTGCAGGCTTTCTCTCATTTGCTTTATTTCCATGGCAACCATTTTGCTTACCCTTTCCGCGGCAGTAGTATTTCCAAGCCCTTTACCAGTCCTGTCCTCTTGTCAGAACTCATCAAATCTTCTTGTAGATAATGACAGCTACAAGCATTCTGCATGCAAACTGCTGTATGAGCAAGAACCTATATGCAGATTCAGAGACCTTGTAGCATATCCGGGACCCCTCAGTACACTACACTGAGAAGTTGCATTGTCATGGCCAGATATGATGAAAGAATGAATTCACAGATGCTGTAAAAAGTGTTTTCTAATGAACATTATCAAATCTCTCCATTTCATAGTCTGAGGTTATCTAACGTCGAATGTGAATTTTGTAAGCTAGCAGGATACAGGAGTCAGAATCCTACCCAACAATCCATCGTGAAGAGAAAATGAGTTACACATACTTTTTATCAAGGTAAGTGTTACTTAAACTGATATGACTACCTTGAGCTTTATATTTAATCAATGCACATCTTTTATAATTTTCATAATGAAATGTCATATGCTTTCTGCTTATTTAATTAATCAGTAAACCATAGCAAATATGAACAATGCATGGATTTACTCATGTCAAGAATAACAGGGAAACATGATAAGGGAATAAATTATGCACAGACTTTACAAAAGCGTAGCATGATTCTCATTTAACTTATAGTAGTTTTGGAATTTTTCCTCTTTTTCTTGTCATCCCTGAAGGACAGACAAATTGTGAGATCATTTATACAGACAACTATTCAAATGGGTTATCTTGTTAAGTTCTGCTGGCAAAGAAACAAATTATTTCATGTAGAGTTTGTTGTTTTATTCTGTTGTGCTATGACATTTAAACTGTAGTGACTACAGATTACCAGTTGTAAGAGGGTTCTTTGCAATAAAAAAGGCAGAGTTTGCCATGAGTTAAGTAACTAGAGAACACAATGTAACTTCAGTAACAGAGACATATGCATGTGCAAAGAAGTAACATGGAAGCATGCACACATGCACGTACACACCGTCACACATGCCCTTGTTTTTCAGCTTACTCCTTTTTCTGTCTACAGATTAATTATAATGTCATTTGCACATTTAGATGAGAAACAAGGATTGTCATATCAGCCCTTAGATTTTTGCTGACCCTTCCTTCTGTAAATTGAAGGAAACTTGTATGTTAACCAGTTAATGGTAAATAAAACTAAAGGAACCAGATATATGAATGAAATGTCAAAAAGGCAAAATAGTCTCACTAGAAATCACTGTTATGGTTCAGATAAAATCAAATCGAATTCATTTGAAAACTTTAGTCTTATAACAATAAAATCAAGCATAAAAGACCAGGTTAATAAATACTTACACAATTATTATCCAGAAATAGACAGCAAAGCAATGAATAATCAACAGAATCAATAAATAAATGTAAGATAGTACCATAAAACTATGATTGAAGATTGGATTTCTGAATTATTTCGATAGGTATGCCATATTATATACTTTATGAGATAAATATGTTTTAAGGGGCCTGTTAATAGCTTGCATATTGTTTTGCTACAGTCCCATGCTTGCCAGAATTCATTTAATCATTTTATATCAGTGCCAAAAATGAATCTTACAAAAAGTAGAAAACTGATAGCTGTTACTGTTATATTTGTTTTTACTGCTTACATGTATTGTCTGTATGCATTAATTAGACATATGTGAAGGGTGTGATGCAAGGCATCTATCTTTGATATGCAGGATGTTGTTAGAAGACTAACTTAGGCTTTTGAATGACCCATGATTTTTATGCCATTGGAAAACAGTGCCTTGAATTTCTATATTTTCTGAGTATTTGAAGAGTGTCACTAAAAGCTATAAAGATGTACATCTGTCACTTGTATTTTCAGAATCACTGTTATTCCACACATTTGTGTCTTTTCTCTCTTCCTCTATGCTACTTGTACCTCCTAGTCAGCTGCTGAACCATTTCATCCTCCCTGATCCCTGCTGTTACCCCAGTCAGTCTATATGTCATTAACCAGCCCCCCCCCCCCACACACACACACATACAAGCACACATGCCTCATATATGTACGTTTATGGAGATTATGATGAAGGCTTTTCTGTATGAATGTCACACATCATCTCTTCCAGCTTAATTTTGGAGTTATTGTTGGTAATATATCTGCTTATCTTTTAAATAAAATGCTTCATGTGCTGCCATTTGCATATTTTGTACCCTGAAAATATAAATAACTCAGTTTTGGTTTTCTGGTTAATGCCAAAATGAGATGTCTGGCTTTATTATCTCTGTTTTTTTTTAAAACTAAAATAACAAAGAAATATAATAAAAGTGATTTAATTTTAATGTTGAACAGCTACGAATCAGTGTATTTTCAGGAAAACTCATATTAATTTTGACTGACTAGAGCTCATGGTTATAGTCTGGATTCAGTGATCTGAGACTTGATAGGGCTGTGATTTTTCTGGCTGTTTAACCTCATTGATGTTCTGTTATATACTACAGCTGCTACTATGCTTTGCATGGGAAATTTCTAGATTTGCTGTAATTAGAGCATACATTTTTTGTTAATTAAGATTCAGTAGTCATTAGGGGCATTACTATTTATTTAAAGTTTTAGCAGTCCTTAGGAGCTTTATTAATTTACTTATTTAATCCTCCAGCAAACTCACATGTTTACATAGATCTTGTGCTGTATCTGAATATCTGTCCAGTATGCCAGAAATACACATAATAGCTCATGCACCAGTGTCTCAGCTCTCAAGTCCTTAAGGCAAACACAAAACCAAACATATTAGCCATAGGTGATTCCATTATGAGACACACAGATGTGCCTCTCACCAGGTTGGATAAGGAAAAGGCCATGGTCGGCTGTCTGTCGGGTACCAGGATCTGCCATATCCCACATGCACGCAAGTCTATTAACAACAGGTACTGTTATGCCTCTGTTATAGTCAATGTTGGTGTGAACGGCTTGAGACATACCTCTCTGGACTATATTAAGAGAGACATGACTGAGTTTGAAGACTATGTGTTTAGGGCAAGTATGTCCCTAGCCTTAAGCAGCACTTTACCTTCATCTAGGATGATGCCTCAATACAAACAGAAAATGATTGACTTCAATAATTGGCTTAGTTTCTGGTGTCATTCTAAAAGGCTCCAGTATCTGTCAGCTTGGGATGACATGATCAACAGATCTCCATGCTTTGCCAGAGATGGTCTTTATTTGTCACCCCTGGGATTTCAGCTACTGGCTAAGGTTCGTGGCACCACCATAGTTCCTTTTAAGGCAGTGTTTCAAGGACAAAATTCCTGACATAAAAACTCCATGTAAAAACAGTGTCAAGGTTATGCTGCTAAAATCACTGGTGGCAGTCATCACCTTGGAAGATGTAGACATCTGTGCAGTCACAGAGACCTGGTTTAAGGCTGTGGAGACCTCCCCAGGCATACTGGGTTACACCTCCTTCCACATATTCAGACCACAAACTGAAGGTGTGAAAACTAAAGGAGGCAGTGTATCACTATACAATAAAGATAAGTACACCTCCAGATTGGTTAAACAGTATGATTTCTTAAAGATACTTCAGATGCAATTAACTGTTGGCAGGACACCCATTCAAGTCATTGCCAGCTGCAGGACCCCCTCCATGAATCAGGACACCCACTCTACCTATTTAGATGTACTTGAGCGTATCAGGATATATCTGAACCCCATGGTTTTGGGTGACTTTAACTATCCATTGACTGGGTAAATTACTCATGCTGAAATTCATCTGCCCAAAAGTTCCTTGACTTTGTTAACTCCAATGCCCTGGACCAACTGGTTGACACCCCCACCAGTGGTGCCAACATCCTGGATCTGGTGCTTACCAATATTGGGACCACTGTAGCACCCCTAATCTGAGATCTTCCTTGGTGTGATCAGACCACAAATCAGTCTCATTTGAAGTATCTATCCCACCTGACACCCCCCCCCCCCCAGCAGCAATTAAACTAAAAAACTTCTTCAAAGAAGATTATAACCTCTTACAGGAATGTATAAATAACTTCACTGCACCTCCCCCCTCAAATGAAACTAGCAACTATGCTGAGTTCTACACCAGTGCTTTATATAAACACCTGTATAACTTCATTGACTCAGCCCTACCTGATAGGACCAAAACAAGCTCCTCAAGGAAGAGCAAACCTACCTGGCAGGCAACTGCCCATTAACAATCTTTACAATAAAAGGAAGAAATTGCTGTCTAGGAATAAGAGAGAGAAAACCCTAAACTGGAAACACTCCCTCCTCAGCTTAAACAAGCAAATAAGACTTCTTGTGAAGTTCTCCAAATTAAACTATGAATTCAAATTAGCTTCCTCGACTAAGGACAACCACAAGACATTCTTTAATTGCATCCAAAACCCAAAAGAAAAGGTCCAGATTTGTGCTAAACTGGTAGTTAATCATACCACATATACTGAGCCTGTGGATATAGCTAACCTGTTGGCCAACAGGTTCTGTGAAAACTTCACTCTGCTGTCTGTGCCACATGAACCCCATGACATCTCTACTCCCTGTCCTCTACCTTGTATCTCTAAAGATCAGGTCATAAACACCCTCTCTAAGGCCAAAAATACAGCATCTATGGGACCTTATAACATTCCAGGCTGTGTCCTACATGGGCTCCAACAAGAATTAGCAACACCACTGAGTATTCTTTTCAATCACATTTTAAGCAATGGCTTCATCCCAACTGAATGGAAAACAGCCACTGTTATTCCCTTGCACAAAGGTGGTGCTTCCACTGACCCCAGGAACTATAGACCTATTAACCTGACTATCCTTATCTGCAAGGTCATGCAGCAAATCATGGTGGATATTATCAACAAAGATATAGGTAATCTCCAAACACTTGACCCTACTCAGTTTGGATTTGTCAAAGGGAGATCTCGCCTGTTAAACCTGGTGGACTTCTTTGAGAAAGTCACCAAGGCCCTGGACAAAGGGAAATCTGTGCATACAGCCTACCTAGACATAACCAAGGCTTTTGATACTATTCCCCACTCAGGCATCATTGATAATCTCACCCAGCTAGGTATCAACCCTTATATCATTAGATGGGTTGCTAACTGGCTCACTGATAGAACACATGCAGTCGAAATAGGGGAATCCACCTCCAATAGCAGACCTGTACCAGTCCTGGTACCTCTAATGTTTGGAATCTATTTCTCCAAAGTACAAGCAAAACCTAAAGGTCCTTGGCTGACAAAGTTTGCTGATGAGTGCAAACTGGGTGTGGTCATAGAATATCCAAATGATGTCAACTTCCTACAACACGGTCTTACATAAACAAATGATTGGTGCCAAAATCATAGCCTTAAACTCAATGCAAAAAAAAGTATTATCATCCTTTTCAGTAAGAGCAATGCTCCTGCTAACTACCACATCAATATTAACACCCTAAGTATGCACACAATGGTGAGAGACCTGGGCACACAGGTTGACAGCAACCTTACCTTTGATCACCATGTCTCCACAGTTTTAAGAAGGCATTCTATATTGCTCATCTCATAAGCAAGGGCATTGCCTCCAAAAAAAAAAATAAGTTATAACCTCCATGTACTCTTCTGTCATCAGGACAATAATTGAGAACAGCACCCCTTTTGGTGTGTACCTTTCCAAATACCTGCAACAATTTAAGAGACCAAAAACGTTCCTCACAATCACTGTCACTTTATTCTGTTTCATACAGACTACTCAGAGGCGATCTCTGCCTTGCATATAAGGCAATTTCTGACCTTGCTTCACTGGAAATGCTGCATATCTGCAAGCCAAATGGTACATGGGTTACTCACTCTAAAGGCCTTAACCTGGTATGTGACATTAATAGAACCTGCTGGTGGGACAGCTTTGTCTCCCAGATGTTACAACACCTCTGGAAAAGACTCCCACTTCATGTCAAATAGAGCAACTCATTGGCCCTCTTCAAATGCAATCTGGATGATTGAATGAGTAACTATAAAGTCACCTCGGTGGTTCCACCTGTGTCCCTCTTGGACAGGGGCAATAAGTGCTGTTCACAGAAATAATACTAGAACTTGGCCAGGCTTGTAAGGGCACTAGGGCCATATGTCTAGTAATTTACTATGATCCTATGATCCTATAAATACCGCTAACTAGGCCAACTTCTAGTACATTAGATGCATTCTACAGTAGTCAACTGACTCAACTCATTTTTTTATGCAGTGCATTCAAGATAGCATAAACTCTGGATCCATTTCAGTAGTGTGGCAAATCCAGTGCCTGCTGTGTTTTATTACAATGGATAGATGTAGCTTGCTCCATGTCAATATGCCATGTTACCCTATAAATGGTGATTACCTCATGGCTTGGCTAAGTTAGTGGCATACCTACTATTGTTGGGACAAACCTTCACACTGAAATAGGAACTTTGAAAGTCACCGACTATCCACTTGAGTGATGCAGAAAGTGGCAAACACTTGGTCTGTTAATTCAGAATTCTGTCAATGTATTATAAAAAGAAAAGCCATTGGTATAGTAAATGATAGTCAAGGCTCCTCAATCTATGTCAGGGACTGTGCATAAAAAGAAAAGTTGTTAGTGTTGTGAATGTTAGTAAATAGTGAATAAAAACACATAGGCACAGACACACCCTTTGATTTTGTCCAATAGTAAAATAAGGAACGCAAATAACTTCCAGTCAGGTAGCTTACAAAAACATCCAATGAAAATTTTAAATCAAAATCCATGCCTCTTGAATAATTATGCAAATACACCCACACATGCTTTCCAATAAATTACTAGAACTAGAGACCAATCTTGTGTTGGAAAAAGAAAAGTTGACCAATAAAAACAAACAATAAGAAAGTCATACTCTGGAAAATGTTTTTTACATTCTTGTTTCATTGTTTTACAATTCATTAACAATCAAAATGGAATCATTGAGTCCTGGTGGCATAGTGGCATTTAATTTTAACTGCCACATCATTTCACAGTGTAACAGGTAGTTTTTCCAGTCATCCAAATAAAATATCACACCCCGTCTGTTTGAACACAGAGAAACCAAATTTGACAAAGTTACAGCATGTTGACATGTCTAGCTAGTGCACTCTTGTTGTCCTTTTTCTCAATGCCATAAACATGCTGATATAGTCTTTTATTTAGTGCATTGCTGGTTTTGCCAATATAAAAGTGGTACATGATTCACATCATGTCATATAAACCATCCGGACTGATGTACAGTTAAATCAGCCCTATGTAACACTGTTGTTAATTAAATTAAATAAAAAAACCTCCACACTGGCATTAATGTACCGACACTGGTGACAACAACCACATTTGATAGTTCATGGAAACCTTGTAACAGTGGGCTTTTTGTATTTTCTAAAATCCTTTTGATGTTAAAGAAATTCTTGAAGGTAAACATAGAGGGTTGACAAAAAATTTTAGGTGGTCATCACAATTTAATATTGACCAGTTTTTGTTAAGTATGCTCAAATGTAGCACCTTGTTACTGTTGATGTTTGTAACTGGGCTATTAAAAGTCCCCGCATCTTCATCCAGTCTTTTAAACTGCAGACCATGTTTAATAATCGCTCCATACTTGCTGGGTAACTGTCTCCCAGGCTTCATCAATAATATGGAGCAGGTAACCTATTTCCAGGAACATGGAATACAGCACATTCCTGTAGACATCTTTGGTCATTAGATGTAAGTCAGGAAAAGTGAATAAACTGACTTTTCATCACTCCCCACTTCTGATGGAGGGGTTGTTTACTCTGAAAATGCAAAAATGAATTATAGAACATTTGTTTTCTGTAAATAGTAGTCTCAATTGTACCAAAGTTGCCTTTCTGCATATATATGTCAAGAAAATGCATTCCTTCCTGATCAACATGGGATGTAAATTTAAAAAAACACAGATGCCCTCTCAAGGTCTCTCACAAAATCAGCAAGCAATTTTCCATCCCCTGTCCAGATGAAAAAAATATTGTACAAATAATGGTAATAACAAGAGCAGTATTGAGAAAGATCCATGTGAAAAACAGATTGGGTCTCCCATCTCAGTAGTACCACGTCGACAAAAATGGGGGCACATGCAGCCCCCATTGCTAACTCCACAGAGCTGTTTGTAATATTCACCATAAAATGTTATAAAGTTGTTATCAAGTATAAGCTCCACAAAATCTGCAATGATGGAGATGTCACTAGTTGAAATTCCATCATGTGCAAAAATGATGTCTTTGAACCACTGCATACCCTCTTCATGGGGAATAGCTGTAAATAAATTCTTAACATCACATGTAACAAAGGTTTGAGGTTCCTTCACCATAGTCCCAAGTTTATCTAAAAACTCCTATGACTCTAATAATATGACTGTAGTTGTTAAATAGAGCGTTGAGATTTCTGTTTATAAATTTAGCTAACGGTTCCATAACTGATCCACTAGCAGAGACTATATGACGTAAAGTGGGACCTCCAACATTGTAATGTATTTTAGGTATTCCAAATATCTTTGGAATATGCAGATGTTTCACTTTTAAAAAATCATAGAGGCCAGGTGATATACTATCAGAAAGAAACAGTTTGAACAACTGTATGTTAATAGCATGATAAGCTATGTTAATTTCATTAATAGAAGTGATTTTATATGTTAATTGGTCACTCAGTAAAGAAGGCATTCTCCCAGTGTAATCAGTATTGTAAATAATAACCAAACCACCCCTTTCATCAGGTTTCATACAACGTATAGACCCATCACTGGAAATTTTAGTCAAGATGCCACACTCCTGTTGGGTAAGGTTGTGATATTTATTCTTCCCCTTCTTACTCAATAAATCCCTGATGTCTCTTTCACATGATTTCTCAAACACGTTAATGATGGGATGTAAGGGGAGGTTGCAGTGCTTCTAAGTTTAAAATTACTTAAAGCCAATTCATCCCTCATATCCCTCTGAACTGCACTTAGAGGTTAAGTTTCCCTGTAAAGATTTTTAAATCCAATAGGGTATGTTCAATGCTGGCCTGTTTAGATGGAATAAAGGTGAACCCCTTTAAAATGATGATTTTCAGGGCTCACAATAATATCTGAGAAATTATAAATGTTAAAATTGTAAAAAGAAGTTATGGATACAGTACTTTGATCACGTTCTAACACTTAGGAATTATCCACACAACAGCACCAAGTATGTTGGTCCGCATTTCTTGTTCTTGTTCCATTTGTTCCATTTCTTCCTGTTCTGGAATTGTGAGAAATAGTTGGATTTCCTCAACTGCTTCTTGGCCAGATGTTATAACCCCCTCAAGACAGATTGTTCTAAAGGGGCCTTGTCCCCCTTAGATTGACCATTAAATCCACTGTTATGGCTGTAATGGTCGAGACTGGAATAATACCTTCCTTTTCCACTGCCAGGAGGTTTAGCATAAACAGTTTGGTTGTTGTAATCCTGATCATCCCGAGCAAACCTTTTTATCCTTCTTGTACAGAAACCAATTTGTATTCAATTTGCTTAAACATGTTGTTGAAATAGAACTTGTGTTTCAGAAAATCAAGATCTGTAGATATAGATTTCACACGCTTGTTAATTTCTGCTTTATGTACAACCATCCGACAGTTGTTTTCCCATAAAACCAACCTGGTTAGATCCAAACCAGTTCTGTCAAAATGTCTGAGTAACTCAAGGTGAAAGTGTAAGTTTTCCTCTACACCTTGCAGAATTTTCCCAAACCTTAGACATGCAGGGATGTGTTTACATTTGATACTTTCATCAAGAAAAAAAATGTCCAATTGCAAAGATTTATATTTGAGCAAAATCTTGTCCAACACCTTAATTTGCTCATTCAAAGTTAAAAATGCTCCATCAGCAGACCAAATTTATTCTCTGTCGGGTGGATAGTTTAAATTGACAAGCCATCTATTAACATTATTGGACTCACTAAAGTCCAAAGGTGAACCAGATGTATTATGTTCAGCATTACAATAACTACCTTCTTCTGGTTGCTGAAAGACCAGGGGAGTCCCAGAGTTGTGTATCAGTTTGGAATAACCACTGTTGTTATTTCTATCATTAAAAATTAACCAAAACTCTACAAAACCAAGTAAACTTCTCAAAGGTAGTCAGCGAACGTATATGCAGCTTAAATAACAACTATAAGCTGAATCCAAATACTCAAAAGGTGTAAACACCACTTTAATAAGTAAAAAATAATAAAAAATGGTTAGTGCTTTCATTTCACAATATGTGGAACTTCATCAGACAAAGAGAATTTACAAATGTCACTTCCTTTATACTTTATCATCCATTCTCATTGGTTAAAACAAATTAATGTTAAATTTAAAATAAATCACACATTGAACTAGTCAAATGCTGTGGAGGAACCAATAAATAATGAATAATGAACCTATACTCTTATATATAATTAAAAAAACAACAAAATATATTACTAGAACACTAAACACAATAATGCATATTGGTCTGAATACTAATTAACTTTCTTTTTAAAGACAAACAATATAGACAAACATATAATTTTTAAGAGTTTAAAAGAGTATAGGTTCATTATTTATTGGTTCCCTCACAGCATTTGATTAGTTCAATGTATGATTTATTTTAAATTTAACATTAATGTGGCTTAACCAATGAGAATGGATGATAAACTGTAAAGGAAGTGACATATGTAAATTCTGTTTGTCTGATGACGTTCCAAATATTGTGAAATGAAAGCGCTAACCATTTTTTATTGTTTTTACTTATTAAAGTGGTGTTTGCACCTTTTGAATATTTGGATTAAGCTTACAGATGTTACTTAAGCTGCATATATGTCTGCTGACTAACTTTGAGACTTTTACTTTATTTCCATCATTAACATGCAGATGTTGTGACAGCTGCTGGACTAAATTAGTTACATTCCCCATCAAGGCCAGGTAAATTCACATTGTTGAAGGAAGAACCACTGGGGGCATCCAAAGCAAACAGGTCCTGCAAGTCTGGTGCAAGCATAGCAAAGAATGCTCAAAAAAACAATAAACCACAGAAAACCAAGCGGAACTCAAGAACTGGTACAAAAAAACTTCAGTAATACTAAAAATGCAGTGAACATTTATTGCCAAATTTAAAAACTATGGTTACATACTTTCATCATCTACTGACATCTTCAGAACCATTGAAAAACTTGTATTATGCATACAGTGAATAAAAACACATAGGCACACACACACACACTTCAATTATGTCCAATAGTAAAGCAAGGAACATGGATAGAGCAAACTTGCTGACTGACAGATTCAGTGAAAACTTCACTCCCCTATCCTGGGGAGGCTATGTATTATATTAAACTTAGATTTTATACCATCATATGGTTGGCTGGCTGTGACCATGTGATGAGTTTGGCTCTTATTTAAATTTGATTGCTTCAATGTTGAACTGTTTTAGTATTGAAGAAAGGTGTAGACCCGAAAGCTTTGCTGTTTGTTACATTAAAGTTTCTTCTCAACATTGGTGTTTCTTAGCTGATATAACTTCCTCAAATGATCTCAGGATATCAAGTAGATAAACACCGAGCTGTAAAATCTCAAAAGACAGTACATTGACACAGAAAAAAAAAACCCCCTTTTTTTTTTTTTTGCAGGACAACACCACCACCCCCCCCCCACTTGCACCTGCCACACCCCCTGCTTAATGTATATACAAATTCTAAGATTGCACTACAGTGGGGAATGGACCAAATATCAAATAACAGAGGTCCCATTTACTTCTCTCCTTCAGTATTCCATCTTTCAAGCTTAATAACTAATATTTAACTGTTTGATCATGTGGACATTCAAGGAATTGATACAACCCCACACACACACACACACATATATATATATATATATATATATATATATATATATATATATATATATATATATATGGGTCTACGTCACATCACCTAAAACCCATTTGATTGACTTTTATTTCAGCAAGACCAAATCACCTAATTTTCAAAATACTGAAAACTCATTTCACTGAATTGTAAGCAATAGACATTATGTGGATTTCCATTCACCTGTGACTTGTTTGTAATAAAAAGAATTTCTATGACTCACAGTTCTGACTGTCAGAATACTGAGAGTCATGTAGAAAGTAGTGTTGCAGTGCTTTTAAATGTGGGTATGTATGGGAAGTATGTAAAGTAATATGACAGATGTTTTGTGCATTCCCAGCAGTAGTGGCAGCGTGTAGAATACTGTTAGGCAAGTAAAAAGTATAAGTGTGATCCTGGAGTTAGTATATATAGATGGGGTGGGGTGTGGTGGGCATAGCCTTCCACTTAGTTTGGTTTTATGTTGTCCGGTTTCTGTTAAGAGGGTAAGTAAGTAGTTTTTTAGTTCTGGAAATAGGTAGTTATTAGTGTTGCGAGTATGTTTGTCTATGGTTTAATGTTTAGTCTTTTGAACTTTTGGATTGTATGTTTTCAGTGAAATGAGTTTTTAGTATTGATATATATATATATATATATATATATATATATATATATATATATATATATATATATATATATATATATATACACACACACATGCTAAAGCCGTAATGCCATTTATTTCCCATCAAGTTCCACTGAATGAAATCATATTTTTTGAACTCTATAATCATCTGTGACCTTGTTTAAGGTGTTTATTATTTTCCATTTGTTGAAAACGGCTAATTAAATTTTCCTCCATTACCAGTATTTAAAGGATTTACAGCTCACTGCTTATACAGAAGTATAGTGAGGAATATTTCAAATAAATAACACATTATCATTTTTTTTTTACTTTTTAGTTGAGAAATAAGCAGAATTTAGTACCTCTTAACTCTCCATATTTTAGAGGAATTCCCCTCATGTTTTTTTTTCTTTTGTTTTTTTTGTTTTTTACTTTTTCTCCTTCTCTCCAATAACTGGAAATTACTTTAATAAGTGCAATGGTAATAGTATGAGCATTTAAAAATTGTCATTAATTTAGGGCATTTTCCCTAATTATTTTTTTTGTGTTGTTTAAAACTCTAGAAGTAAATTGAGAGCAATACAACAGTGACTCCTTTGTAATCACATCACAGACATGCAAGCAACTGAAAACAAGACTTCTTCAATGCAAACAGTACTCAAGAGTAAAAAATAACAGATTTTTTTTTTTCAGGGAGAAAGACTCACATATCCTCAGTATTATGGAGGATTGTACCTCAACACCCATTCATACCTATGAACTGTACAGATTTTTTCATAATGTTCAGATTTTTGCCTTATATTTTTGGTCCATTTTTTATAAAATTGTGTTTTTCTGGCAAAATAATAGCAAATTATTAAGACTGAAGTTAGAAAATAATGATAGTCATTTGAGTTTTAGACTTCATACCCTTCAGAAAATCCATGCTAATGCAAAACATGTTAGTCTATCACCTTTATATATATATATATATATATATATATATATATATATATATATATGTGCATATGTGTGTGTGTATGTATGTATATATATATATATATATATATATATATATATATATATATATACACACTGAAAAATCTCTTTAAAATTCAACGAAGAACTGCAACTATATCCAAAAATCTTCGTAAAAATCAGAATTATCCAATAGCAATGTCGAAAAAACACACTGAGAGCCAGTAATTAACACTTTCATCCAATTTAATATGATGGACTTCTTCAGAATAACATACAATTACAATACAATCCTGTATATATAACCAAAGTAATAGTGAAATGACAAGTCATACTGTAGACCAATTAGGAAATATAACTCATGAATTATGCAATAAGAACCGTGTTGAAGCAAGACATTCCACTAACTGAATTATGTATAATGTATTTAGAACCCTGTTCAAAAGTAAACAAAGCCTACCACTAGTAAATGTGTAGTTAGTTGTGCCATTTCAAAAAACATTTAATGTTTAAACTTTCATTTAGACCAGGTGGGGCATTAGCATTTAACCTTAGTTGCCATCTTAATTCTTTAACCTCCAATAAAGTATTTCTATCCCCAAAAAACATATGAACATAATCAAGCACAATGAATTTAAATCCTGTAGACAAAGGACATATATGACTGTGTTTAGCTAGGGCATTACTAAAATCACATTTTTTTATAGCCGCACAATGCTCCTTGATTCTTGTAGACAGCTTGCGTATTGTTTTACCAATATAAAATGCTGAACACAATGTGCAGATAGCTGCATAAACAACATTGTCTGAATTGCAGTCAAAATATGTAGTATACTGTATTTTAAAATTATTATGTTTAAAAGTATTTGAGGCACCTGTAAGAATATTCTTACAGGCAACGCATTTTCCACAAGCAAACATCCCTTTATTACTGTGAATGACAGGGGGTGTAACAATAAATTGAGTGTCTCTATTTTCAAATAGAGAACGTAATATATATATATATATATATATATATATATATATATATATACACACACAAACATACACACACACACACACACACACACACACACACACACACACACACACACACACACACACACACAGACATGCACATGCACATACACATAGATAGATAGATATAATGACTATGATGTTGTGCCAGCATGGAAGAAGAGGAAATCGCTGTAATACTGGCATTTCATTCTTTCAGTAAAACGCCAAGTGGTCATGTTCTTTTGATAACACAAATAACTATCAGTCACCAGTGATTCAAGTAAAAGTCTAGAATAAGATTTTGTGAGCTTAGAAGATATTCCCTGGGAATCATGAGTAGTGTCGGCGATCTAATGCCAAATATGGCCACTGAGCGATTCAGGTACACGCTGATTCCACGTACACCACCAGCATACGCCAGAGCTGCGCAGCTCCCAGCGCATGTATGCTAATTACCCTATGCGCAGCAGTGTAGCATGCAAAGGAAGGTATATAGTGATTCATGAAGTGGTGCAGGCATAGTGTAAGCATGAAGAAATGTAAACCAAAACAATGGTTTACATTTTTTCAAACATAAAATCAGAGCCATGAAAGCGGACCAAACTTACGTATTATAATGTGAATATCTGCCAATGGCTAAATATATAGCCAATGGCATAAAAATACATGCACAACACATAAAAAATAACATTTAATGTCACAGCCACACTAACGCAAAGTAAAACCACAGTGCATTGGTGCACAAATGGGATCACAATGAATATATATTTAGATATCATAAAACTGCAATGTAACACAATTCATGAATTCCCCATAATAGTCAATGGCACACATGCTACGCCACAACCATGGCACAAGGGTTGCTAAGGGTCTGTGACAGTGTTCTGCATGATAACTAGGAATTAGTAGTCAGTGCCATGCAAATGAGTCAAGTTATACTGAATTGCAAACTCCCCATCGGTGTAGCGATACAACACTGAGGTATGGCCTGGAGATAAACATGACATCAAGAGAGGGGTGCGCCACCATAGCTGTAAGCACATTGGAGCATTGTTAATCCAGGTTGCCTGTTGCTAAGCAAAGCTGCAGGATAGGGGTGTGGAAGAAGCCATAGCTTTGCTTAGCTGAGAGTACACAAGGTAACCTAAAGTGCATGTGAACGTGGATGAAAATGCGCTAGAAACCCGGTAAATGGCTGTGCGCGGCTCGCACCACAGCTGAAACATGAAGGATATGGGAAGACAATAAGGAAATGCTGCAGCATGGTAATTGGAATAAAATGAGTAATTAACATCTAGAAACTCACAGTGGGTCATTGACAACAGCTAACAAGGCTGCTAGCAGCTACCTGCAGACAGGAAAGGGAAGGTGCCGTATTGCAAAGAAAAGAGAACTGTCACAGCAGAACAAAGCAAACCTGCAGTAGATCAGCTACATAACACATTTTGCAACACAATCCTGGGTTGTGAAAGTACAAAACAAGAAAGCAGGCTGCTGGATGCATGCCTGGCAATGGGAGGGAAATCGGGTTGAAAACTGAAGTAAACGGCAATAGATGAATCATGGCAGCCAAGCGCAAGTCAACACCAAAGGCCCCACAATAGCAGTACCTGCTGTAAAACACATAATTAAGATTCCCAGCAGCTGGAATTGCACATACACACCCAATTACACCAGCATCATCCATTGCGCAATAGTATAAGGTGTGAAAGCCCACACCATACACACACACTTGTGTATTCCCAGACACTCTGCACCATTGGTGTATACAGATGGGGAACTTTTAATATGTACATGTTAGGGGCTGCCATAACTTTGATTCATCAGCATGTGTTGGAGACTGATGGTGGTGTGGAGGATGATGCTGACAATCATCTCAGGCACCCATGGAGGAGAAGAGTGTTCAGACCCAGGGTAACCTACCAGGGGTTACATGATCTGAAGATAGTAGAGTGTTACAGGGTGGACAGGAACACCATACAGCAACTTGTTGAGCTGTGCTGGCCATGCCTCAGAGCCATAACTAACAGACGGGAACCCATCCCAGTGGACATGAAGGTATGTGTAAGCTTGAGAATACTAGCCACAGGTACCTTTCAAAGGCCAGCTGAGGATATCTTGGGGATTTCACAGGCATCAGCATTCAGGGTACTCCACCAGTTCCTGGATGCCATGTTACCACTTGCCAATGAGCACATATACTTCCCCTGAACGCAGGAGGAGTTGGCCAGCAATATGCGTCTCTTCCACCGTCTGGCAGACTACTTGGAGGTACTGGGTGCAATAGACTGCATGCACATACACATCAAGACACCACCCAGTGAGCAAGGTAGTCACTACATAAACCGCAAGGGATACCCCTCCATCAACTGGCAGGTCATGTGCAATGCCCAGATCATTATCATGGATGTGTGTGCTGGCAGCCCTGGAAGCTGTCATGACTCCCACATCTGGCATGCCTCACAGCTGTATCAGGTAAACAGCAACGCAAGAATGCCATAATGAGTCACACACAGAAACCAGAATCATCATAGAGTGCATGTTTGGGATGCTGAAATCACGGCCGTGCTTGGAATTATCTGGTGGAGCCATGCAGTACTCTCCAGGCACATGTGCCCACATCTTCATAGCATGTGCCATGCTACACAATATGATCCTGCGGAAACAGCTGCAGCAGGGACAGAATGGTGAAGGCCCTCACAGCCCAGCACCATTGCCAAGGGCCCCACAGGTGCATATGGACTCAGACCATGAGCACCCTGTGCCAGCCCCAGTAGGCAGACAGAGGTATGCCCAGTATGCCCATGCCTTGGCAAAGAGGGAACGTATAGCACACACACTAACAGTTTAGGCACTTATGGACTGACACCCTTCTCCACCTGCACACACAGCAAACATGGATGGCACACACACATGATCACCTGTAAATTGTCATGTATAGTTGGTCTACTGCGTGCATCCTACATAGGTAGCCCTCAACTATTGTACACACAACTACCATTTGCACAAGGTAAGTCAATACCTGAACAGTAAATTAAGCTATCAGCATATGTCCATACTGTATGTATAGGTTCATAGATACATAGGTAGGTATATTCAAAAAACAGAATTCCAGGTGCCAATCCAATGACCAGTATAAAACAAAGAAATTAGTGCTTTCATTCACTCTTTATTCCGATGGAATTTATTTGTTTCATAGTGGTCATTGGATTGGCACCTGGAATTCTGTTCTTTGAGTTTTGCTTTTTGGTTCGTTTTAGTGTTGTCCATATAGGTAGGTACATGCCTAACTGCCCGAGGCCACTCATAAGCATAGCCAAAATGTGTCTGCTGTTGCCACCCACTTGATTAACTAACTGTCCCTCTGTGGAGCAGAGCCAATTGCAGGATCCCTGGGCTGTATCCACTGTTCCCCACCAACTCTGCAAGGACTCCCTGGAGTATTAGTGAGGGGTTTTGTATAATGTAATCAGGGATGTAGTTCCAAATAATGGGGAGTATCCATGACAGAAATCTTCCCAGATGATTTACATGTTACATAGTATACCTTTACCACAGCTTGCATATATAGGTAGTATTCCACAGAATAATAAACATTTGGAACACACAACTGCTGAAATGTGTGTTAATCACCCTTACACTACCAGTGCCTGCTCTGAGAGGTGAAATTACCACTGCCAGGATTAGAACATGCAACCATGTACACAATCTTCACAATAACCTACCACTAAGCTTCCTGAGATGTACCGATGGCAGCTGTGTATACTGACAGGTTAAAACACAAAAGGTAGGAATGTGTGAAAATGGGACAAACCGTCATGTACCAAATGAAAGGTGCATGCTCCCTCTCTCTCTCTATATATATATATATATATATATATATATATATATATATATATATATATAATATAATATCTGTATATATAAATCAACATATATATGTATATATATATATATATATATATATATATATATATATATCAAGAGAGAGAGAGAGGGAGAGAGAGAGAAAGAGAGAGATATATGTCGATATATGGGGATATACATATATATGTAGATATATAGATAGCTTAACAACATCTACATAACTATGGAGGTACATATAAATGGGATACCTACCACATTCCGACTGCTTGACATGCCAACCGAGGCTTAAAATCCAAAGGACCACCATCCTGAAACATCAGAAGCGTGAGGTTTAAAATCCTGATGTTAAGGGACATTTAGGCAGTGCTTCTAATGCTGCGGTTCAGGTAGGTTACTGCATGTAAGTGTGTTTCTGAGGGCTGTAGTGTGTATGTTCTGAGTGTGGTGTGTATTCCTGGGGGACTGTAATGTGTGGGTGTGGGTTTGCTTTGTGCATCTGTTTGTGCGATCTAGGAGGTAGAATATTAACGCTGGGGTGTGTGGGGGGTGCAGACACCCACATGGTGGGTGTAGGGGGGCTTTCCCACCTGCTCATACGTAGTGTAGGATGGTTTGTTTGAATGTGGTGGGTATCAGTGTGTCTGTGTGTACATGTGTGTGTTCCATGTTTGCGTTACATTTGTGAGTTACTGTCGCTGTCGGTAATGTGGGGTATGGGAGTCTGGGCCTGGTACTGTGGGCGTCAGAATTGTGTGGTTTCGGGATTCCATAGGTATCCCATATACAGTGGTTGAAGTGTTCATATATGAGTATAACACTGACCATAGCAATCACACATTCCACCACGACCAAACTTTATGAACAAAGGATATGGAGAGTATATGCCTATGCACTATTACAAATATGTGCTATGGACATGAGCCAATGTTAGGGTTACCACCTGTCCCACTTTGCGATGGACAGTCCCTCTATGGGCGGTTGTGTCCTGACCAAAAATATTAAACGTGGCAAATGTCCTGAGATTGTAGGACATAATTATGTCCCATATGTAATGTAATAGTTGCATACAATAGTCGTTTCTGTATCTAAAATACCTACATGTTACACGAAACAGGATAAGCAACTAAACTGATACAAGAATAAGCTTATATTTAAGCAAAAAAGGAAAGTTCTATCCCTTATACTGATGTGTGCCCCGAAAATGTCCCACTATGGCCATTTGAAAAAGTGGCAACCCTAGCTAAAGAGGGTCAGTCAATAACTCAACCCCAATGGCTGCAAATACCTATGACAGAAATACACAGCTTTCATGTAGCAACACTTTATTACATTCCAATGTATTGCCGAATGGATTCAAGGACTAACATCACCTGCATGCTATACAGGAACCAATTAACAGTGCCTTAATGAATCAGCCTGCAATTACCATAGTATTAGTCCACTAAAGGATAGGTGTTCAAATAGGGAAGGAACCCTCACGCACATATCGATTATGTATAAAAGCAGTTCCTACACGCCTGTATCTGCTATGTACACCCACCAATATCACCCCCACACCCAAACCAATTACAATACAAACTGTAATAACATCACAAATCATTCACTCACTGTACGACATCTGCAGAAGCCTTAACATACCTTTTCAGAGACACACTAACATGGCCCTATATGAAATAGTTGCTGTTATACAATGGAACATCTGCTGATGTTACAGGGTTTGTTTGCACTAACCCATTTCAAAGGGTTGTGTGTACACCGGGAAGTGTTACCAATTATTTGTTAACAGCACATTATGATACACATGTACATCAAACCAAGGATGTCTGGTGAGCACACTATAAACCACCTAACAGTTCATGCATAGCCATACAGCCTTGAGCTGCCCAAACATTCTTGTCAGACTGGAACATCTGCAGAAGTATCGGGTACAAACAAACCCTGCATAAGTAGCAATGTCCTGAAATATAACAGCTGTACTCACATGTAGAACAACATCTTCTAGCCATTACACACAATCCACGGGAGTCAAGAAGCTAATGTATCTCTGTCTGTCTCCATATAGCTGTTGAAATACATCACAAACAAAACATCCATGCCTTCTTCCTCGAAAGTAAGGCAAAGGGACAATGCCCAAGTGGAGTACTCAATTATACACCACTGTTGCCATTGTATTGGCTAATGGAGTAGCTGCACAGCTGATGTGCATCTAATTAACTACTTTGGAACACCAATTGGTGGTCAAGATAGCACATGTTACCGATATTTAACTATAAAAGGATGGCTTATCACACATTCAAACCATCTATATATATCAACAGAACATTACAAAGAAGATTGAAACACAAATTGAAAAGGATTGAATTAACAGTCAACGACACCTCAGGTTACTAATGAGGTATGTAGAACACTCAGTATGTCTGTGTATGTAGTACCTGTTCTGTAATATTTAAAGTGCACGCAATCCATATAGTGGAAACAGTTATCCTGTAGTGATGTATTGTTGAGCATAGTAACGCTTGTAGTATTTATGTGAGTACTGCTGTAGGTCGCAAGGCAAACACTGCATACACCACAAGGGATGCTATATAAGGGCTTTGAACCCAAATATTCCTCACCAGCCACTGTCAGTGGCAGGACTGGTCCAACAAGTATGTGCTATAACAGGGGATAGTATATGTTGATATATTGTAACAGTAGCCATATGTATGGGTATATTACTGAGAATAACATGTCGAAGGTTGGCCCACTGTGCAATTATGATTTGCATTGTGGGATATTGTGCCAATAACTGTGTAATGTACAGTATTGTAGGCAGATATGTATTAGTTACATAGCATTATTGTTATGTTAGGCAAACATTTGTTATGTCTATTGGCATTTACAATACATAGTAACAGGATACATATGACTTGTAGTCACCCGACAGTTTATCAGCATGATAGCAAAGTAAAATGGAAGAGCTAGTTAACTATCCATGCACATAAGACATGTAATAAGTGCAAAGGTAGGTACTAGACTGTCTGCCCATGGGTATTTATAATCCTAGCTAGAGTGTGTTGGCTTTCACCACCCCCTTAGGTTAGTTCCCTGTGCCTCTGAATGGCAGAGCCATTAGTTCCCTGTGCCTCTGTCCAGCAGAGCCACTGCAGTGATCCCCGGGGTACATGTCTGTCTCCCATCCACCCATCAAGGTTTCCCTTGATGAGTGCTAGTAAGGGCCCTGCCTGATGTACATTGGAATCATGTTCCAAAGCATGGGGAGTTTCTGGGTCAGGAATCTATCCATCCAGCAGGTCCTAGTCATCGTTGTGGTTAGGTGCATATCCCTAAAGCATGCGGCTTTCAGAGGCTTCTGTTTAGGTGGAGCATATCCAGCAATACTGGGTTGGACATGGGCCTTGTATGTCAAGCAGAGATCACCTGTGAGTATGCGATATGCAACCGAGTACAGCTGGAGTTTTCTTAGGTTGGGCTGCATAGGTCATCTGTTTGAGGTCAGTAATCCTCTTGGTGTGGTACTGTTGTGGTCTTCCAGGCTGCTGCAGTTGTCTTGTAAGGTACATCCCAAATGGAGTGTTGCATCCTTTAATGGGTTTAATAAGTCATGAGTAGAGAGGCACAATGGCCTCCTTTGTTCTGGATGCAAACCCATTAGAGATTTGGGGGCCACATAGAAGGATATTCTAATCACCATGTCATTATGGGTATCGAAGGAGAGATTGCTATCTACTGGGGTTCCCAGATCCCTTATTACCTTTTCTGTATGTAGCGGACTTGCACCTATGTGGTAGTCCACAGGTAATTAGTTATATCCAAAGGGGATGACTATGCACTTTTTGGCATTCAGCTTGAGGCCATGATATAGACACCAGGTATCCGTCTCAGTGCGACCCATTCTGAGGCTGTCTGTATCAGCTGGGGAAACAATTATGGCCCCTAGTTTGCAGTCGTCTGCAAACCTTTTCAGCCAAAGCCATCCTGTGCTTGACTGTATGTCAGAGAATTACATACCGAACATGCACATGCACATATACATAGATAGATAGATAGATAGATAGATAGATAGATAGATAGATAGATAGATAGATAGATAGATAGATAGATAGATAGATATAATGACTATGATGTTGTGCCAGTATGGAAGAAGAGGAAATTGCTGTAATACTGGCATTTCATTCTTTCAGTAAAATGCCAAGTGGTCATGTTCTTTTGATAACACAAATAACTATCAGTCACCAGTGATTCAAATAAGGACCTAGGGTATGCATCTCCCACTGTGTGTGTTCTGTCCGTGAGCCACTTTGCAAACCATCACATGACGTAGGGGTTAATGTTCAGGTGGATAGATATGTCAATAATACCAAAATGGGGAATGGTGCTGAAAGCCTTTGAGAGATCAAGGTAGGCTGTGTGGACCTCTTTACCCTCATCTAATGCCTTGGTAACTGTCTCTAAGAAGTCCACCAGGTTTAGGAGGCATGGTCTGCCCTTAACAAAGCCAAACTGGGAAGGGTCAAAGGTTTGGAGGTACCCAATGTCTCTGTGCCTGAGATCCATGATGATGTGCTCCATAGCCTTGCAGACCAGGCTAGTTAGGCCTATAGGGCAATAGGTCCCATGGTCCATTGTGGCACCACCTTTGTGGAGTGGGATAACTGTTGCTGCATGCCATTCAGGGGGCACAAAGCCATATGTGAGGCTATTATTGAACACGGTGCATAGGTGGGGAGTCAGTATGTTCTGAAGTTCATGTAAAATTCAGCCTGGGATGTTGTCTGGTCCCATGGATGCTGTGATATTGGTTTTAGAGTGTGCAGCTTTTACCTGCGTAGTTGTGATTACAGGGACTCTGCATTCTTCCTGTATAGATATGGGCCCTTTAGGGGGTGAGGGGGAGAGGGAGATAGCACTAAACCTATCTGCCAGGATGTTGGCAATATCACTTGGTTCTTTAATGTTTGTGCCTTTGTACTGTAACTCAGAGCAGATCTGGGTGTTGACATCGAGATATTTGACATAGCTATAGAATGCTTTGTGGTTGTCATTGTAATTAGTGGCGGTTTTGTTTCCATAGCTAACTTTGGAGGATCTTATAAGGGATCTCACCTTCTTACTGAGGCTGACCAGGGAGCTCCTCCACGCATGGGATTGTACTCTCTTTTGCAACAGTGTCTTCTTCTGTGTACAGTTTGTTTATGGCAGGGGACCACCATATTGGCTTCCTTAATTAGGAGTATAGCATCTTCTTTCTGTTTGGTATAGAATGATCCATGCACTTGTGTAAGTGCTTATAGAGTGCATTTGTGTAGGATTCAGCAGTTGTAACAATATTGTCCATCTGCATGGGTGTCATGAAGTTCACCACATCTGTCTGCAGAAGCATGAAGGTGGCTTTGTAGACATATTATACTGTGGTTCCCTTAATGAGGGTTTGGGGCTCTTGCTACTCCCATAGTGCCTTTTTTAGGCAAGGCTCAAAAGACAAACCCACATCCATAGGTATCACAAGGGATAAGAAACTAAGAGTAATGCTACTCAACGTCAGAAGTCTAAACCTCAAGATGCACGCACTCGAAACTCTCCTTAGCATGGAGAAAATTGATATCTGTGCAGTAACAGAAACCTGGTTTAAGGCTCCCAAGAGCACCCCAGCACTACCAGGTTATACCTCATACCATGCTTTTCGGCCCCAAAACTTGGACCGACCCACAAAAGGAGGGGGAGTATCAATATTCGTCAAAGATACCCACACCTCCAGGTTGGTGGCACAGCACGAAGCATCAGAGACTCCCCATGTGCAACTAACAGTGGGTAAAACTGCCTTCCAGTTTATAGCCTGCTACAGACCACCCTCCCTAACCCAGGAACCCCACTCGGCCTTCTAGAGAACACTGGAAAATATGAAGGTCTCTCCAAACACCATTATATTGGGCGACTTCAACTACCCAAACATAGACTGGGAGCATTACTCTAGCTCCAACACCCTAGCCCAAAAGTTCCTAGAATTTATAAACTCAAATGCTATGGAACAACTTGTTACCACTCCCACAAGAGGGGAAAACATACTGGACCTGATCATCACCAACATGGGGACTCTATGTTCCAGACCAGAAGTGTATCCCTCACTGGTAAGATCAGACCATAAACTAATCTTACTGGATGTTCACATCCCGACACCACCCTCTGTCCAGAAAACCACAGTGAAAAACTTCTCTAAAGCAAATTTCACACTCCTCAAAACTGAGGTGGAATCCTTCAAAGCCCCTGGGCCTGTGGAAAATATGGCCCAGACCGCAGAATCCTTTATAAATGCATTCTATGAACACCTTCAGGAATGCATGGATCATGCGATCCCAAATAAAACCAAGACCCAATCCTCCAAAGGCAGACGTCCTG
>NC_056733.1:1726782958-1726787958 GCF_019279795.1 Protopterus annectens
GAGCAAAACTCCAAGAATCCTTTAGAGCAAATGACAAAGTTGTTCACCCACAGAAAGTGTTTATTCCCTCCTTCAGGCTAGCGAGGTTCCAGTGACGTGGACGGTAGCTACTCTCATGCTACTGCTAGGGTTGCTACCTTTCCAAATGGCCAAAGTGGGACATTTGTGCTACAAACATCAGATTTTGCAGGGCAAAACATACCCAACAGCCAGTACAAAGGACAGAACTTCAGTTGTTTGCCTGAATAAAAGTTTATTCTTGTAGCATTTCTGTTCCTTATTCTGTTTCGTATAACATTTAGGTGTTTCAGATACAGAATAACTGTTTTATGCAACTATTACATACAATATAGAAAATACTTTTGTCCTAAAATCTCAGGACATTTGCCATTTTCTCACAATATTTTGAAGGACACAACTGCCCAAAGAGGGACTGTCCCTCGCAAAGTGGGACAGGTGGTAACCCTAACTACTGCTGTTGTACAGGGTAGGACCTAAGTGCTTGGGAAGTACAGGTCAGTGAGCCTGAGGTCTGACTCAGAGAAGGAGATGCATAAATCCTCAAGTAGGGACTATTCGAGTTCATTAATAACAATGGGCTAGGTGGCTGCAGTATGACATCATACAGAAGCTATCTTGTAGTGCAGCCTGACTGAGTACTATTACAACAGTTTCACATCAGAATCAGGTTAGGGAGTCACTGAGTATGGTCTACCTGTATGTCAGAGAGGCCTTATTTTAGTATCAGAAAAGGAAACTGATACAAAAAACTAAAAGGGACTGCCATGAAAACCAAAAAGATAAAATAGGCTTAGAGATGATTTGGTGACAGCTTTGAAGGCTGATCACACAGGGACTTATAAATTGATAGACAGAAGGGAATGAAGGGTAATGAATTGAAATGTTAGGACCTGCAAATGCAAGACCCAAAAGACAAAGGCTGAATGGCAGAAAAAACAGACTTACATATATTAACAGAATAAAATAAACTGCACCAAGGTAACACACTGTAAACGTTTATTAAAAATAAGAAAAGGTAAGCGCTTTCACAACTCTCGTTGCTTCATCAGACACAACTGAAAGAAAATACTGTGCATAAATATATGCATGTTAAGACAATTAACCAATCAATTAATCAGTTAGCCAAATATAGCTTATCTAAAAAATCTAACAATAAATGGCTTGTGTTCAAGTAAGTTTACAAGACATAGCAGCATAGGACAACATAGAGCAACTATGGGACACATCTAAAAAACACATCTAAAAACAATATATAAATGCATGGATGCAAATTAAAACTCCTCAGAATTATTAAAACAAGTTAGCTCTCAAAGGATATCATAAAAGCACAGGTTAGTGCTTAAGGCGCCTTGCCTTCAAAAAAGGAACCAAAGAGGTGGTGCCATTCAGACCAGGATATATTTCAGGTTTAAGCATCCACCTCTGTTCATACCCCTCAGTAATGTTCTCTACGTCCCCTCCTCTACTATTTCTATAAATATGTTGTAGAACAAAGAATTTAAAGGAGTGAGAATGGTCTGTGCACATAACATGGTTGGCTAGTGCATTAGACTGCTTTCTGTTATTAATATCTCTAATATGCTCTAGAATTCTCTCCTTAAGCATCCTGTTAGTTTTACCTACGTAAAACACTGGACATTGTTGGCAAAAACAACAATAAACTACATCAGTAGTTCTACAATTATAATATTGTTTGGCACATAACGTAAAATGTCTAGTAGGATGAACATATTTATTTTTGCTGAAAACATACTGACAGGCGCTACAATTCCTACACGGAAAGGTACCGCAGCAAGTGGAAAGACTAACTGTGTTACATACTTCTCCATTACAAAGGTATTGCTTGAGTGATTTATTGTTTCTAAAACTAAAATTTGGAACCTCACCAATACTAGCAACAAGACCAGGGACGTCTTGTAATAAATGTCAATGTTTCTTAATAACATCTGTATATTGATTGATGTTACTAGCAAATTGGGATACAACTCTAAAATCATTATTTGTAGAAACATTGTTCCCAGTTATATCAACACCATCATTGTTAGGATCCAAATAAGGTCTATATCTAGTATGTCTCAGCTTCCAAGCATCAGAAATAGTTATATCAATGTCCAAACTTGAATAACCCCTGCCCATAAACTCAGATTTTAAACTATTAAGTGCAACCACTGCATCTTCATCTGTTTTATGTAATCGTAATGTCCTAAAAACCTGTCCCTTAAGTACGTTCCTAGGAATGTGTCTAAGGTGCATGCTTGATTTATGCAAACATGTATTCCTTCTAGTTGGCTTAAAATAAATATTACTGCTTAGGTAGTTCAAGTGAGATTTAGTGATAGTGACATCAAGAAAATTAATTTCTGTCTCAGAGTATTGAAAAGAAAATCTCAGAAAATCAGTTGTAGTGTGCAAATATTCTATGAAATGTATGATATCTGTGCCACTGCCTTTCCACAACATAAAGACGTCATCTACAAAGCATACATACTAAAGTATCTGTTCAAACAAAGGATTATTAATATATAGAACATGCTGTTCTTCCCAACAAACCAAAGCTAAGTTGGTGTAGCTATTGGCACATGCAGTGCCCATAGCGACGCCAACTTTTTGTAGAAAGAACTGGTCTTGGAACATAACAATATTATTCTCTAAAATGATTTCTAACAAAGTACAAATTAATAGAATCTTGTTGTTAGTAAAACATCTATTTGCAGTCAAAAATTCTCTAATTCTCTCAACACCCCAAAAGTTGGGTATGCTGGTAAATAAGGATTCTATGTCCATTGTGACAAGGACAAATTGTTCATCCTTGTCAATACTTTCCATTCTACTATACAACCATTCTAAAAACATCTTGGTATCCCCGAGTACTGTATGGCAATTTACTAAAAGGCTATGTAGACTGCCTTCAACGTATATCAAGAGAGGCTCAGTGCACCAGCCAGCCCCTGAAACAATAGGGCGCATAGGTTTAACATATAAATCTTTATGGATTTTAGGTAACCCATAAACCCTGGGAACAACTGGGAACAACTGGTTTGTGGACATTAAAATACTTGAAGAGTGGTTCATCAATTAAACCAGTAATTAGCAAATCAAAGATCAGAAAAGAAACTTTATCAGTGATAGCAATTACAGCGGGTTTAGAAATACATTGATAGGTCTGAATATTTAATAAAAGTTTCTCCATTTGTTTAACATATAAATCTTTGTCCAATAACACAATGCTACCACCCTTATCTGCTTGCTTAATAACTAAGGAACACAGATTCTTTAATTCTTGTAGCGCTGTGTATTCATCTGAAGTAAGGTTGCAAAACAAATAACTATTTACAGTTGAAATATTTAATTCCCTAAAAGAATTTTCACAGATATCAAGAAATCTTTGAATCCCTGTGGGTATTGGTGGGACAAAGGTGCTTGGTTGTTTATATACAGAATTCCGATTATCTAAAGTTGTCGGGAACAGACATTTTAATAACAAATTTCTGCCCAGTAATCTTAAATCTTTCAACATCTCTATCGGATCGGCTTTCCTAGCAGGTATAAAGGACAAGCCCTTATTTAACAAACTTATCTGTTCAGCACTTAAAACAAAAGAAGAAATATTTATAACTAAACCTGGAACTACATCCGCCTCCTTTTGGAGTGACTACATGTGCCAATAGCTACGCCAACTTAGCTTTGGTTTGTTGGGAAGAACAGCATGTTCTATCTATTAATAATCCTTTGTTTGAACAGATACTTTGGTATGTACACTTTGTAGATGATGTCTTTATGTTGTGGAAAGGCAGTGGCACAGATATCATACATTTCATAGAATATTTGTACACGACAACTGATTTTCTGAGATTTACTTTCCAATACTCTGAGACAGAAATTAATTTTCTTGATGTCACTATCACTAAATCTCACTTGAACTACCCAAGAAGTAATATTTATTTTAAGCCAACTAGAAGGAATACATGTTTGATAAATCAAGCATGCACCCTAGACACATTCCTAGGAACGTACTTAAGGGACAGGTTTTTAGGACATTACGATTACATAACAGAGATGAAGATGCAGTGGTTGCACTTAATAGTTTAAAATCTGAGTTTATGGGCAGGGGTTATTCAAGTTTGGACATTGATAGAACTATTTCTGATGCTTGGAAGCCGAGACATATTAGATGTAGACCTTATTTGGATCCTAACAATGATGGTGTTGATATAACTGGGAACAATGTTTCTACAAATAATGATTTTAGAGTTGTATTCCAGTTTGCTAGTAACATCAATCAATATACAGATGTTATTAAGAAACATTGGCATTTATTACAAGATGTCCCTGGTATTGTTGCTAGTATTGGTGAGGTTCCAAATGTTAGTTTTAGAAACAATAAATCACTCAAGCAACACCTTTGTAATGGAGAAGTACATAACACAGTTAGTCTTTCCACTCGCTGTGGTACCTTTCCGTGTAGGAATTGTAGCGCCCGTCAGTATGTTTTCAGCAAAAATAAATATGTTCATCCTACTAGACATTTTACATTATGTGCCAAACAATATTATGATTGTAGAACTACTGATGTAGTTTATTTTTGTTTTTGCCAACAATGTCCAGTGTTTTATGTAGGTAAAACTAACAGGATGCTTAAGGAGAGAATTCTAGAGCATATTAGAGATATTAATAACAGAAAGCAGTCTAATGCACTAGCCAACCATGTTATGTGCACAGACCATTCTCACTCCTTTAAATTCTTTGTTCTACAACATATTTATAGAAATAGTAGAGGAGGGGACATAGAGAACATTACTGAGGGGTATGAACAGAGGTGGATGCTTAAACGCTGAAAGATATCCTGGTCTGAATGGCACCACCTCTTTGGTTCCTTTTTTGAAGGCAAGGCGCCTTAAGCACTAACCTGTGCTTTTTATGATATCCTTTGATAGCTAACTTGTTTTAATAATTCTGAGGGGTTTTAAGTTGCATCCATG
>NC_056733.1:1726792958-1726817958 GCF_019279795.1 Protopterus annectens
CTGACTAAAATCACTCCTGTACATCACTATATCTCTCTTCCTAAGCTTATCCTCCATACTCTCTTCTCATTCCTTAGGCCACTTAACATGTAAATATGAACTACCTTCTCCCAGCTTCTCATATTGGATATTACTTCTCCTTCTTGCCTTACTTTTAGCAAACCTCTCTGTATTTCTCTCTCCTCTTTCCTTTTGTCTTTTTGCTCCGCTACTACTCTCCTCCCTACTCCTTGTACTCTCAAAGAAAAAAAAAAATTTGTATGGAATTAAAGGGATAGGGTTTTCTTTTTATTTTATCTGTATTGTTAACATTTGTAAACTATTATGTATTTCTTCTTGTCCATATATGCCTTATAACTTTGATTTGTTTTAAACTGTCTGTTCTTTTTGGAGCTTTTCTCCCGAGGCCTCTACTGAAAATGGACATATATCCAGATAGACTAGCCGGGTCAACAAATGTTAAATAAATAAATAAATAATATATATATATATATATATATATATATTATTTATACATGTTCTCCTCAGACTTGCACTCTTCCTTGCCTTCTATTTCCTAACCTTATTCCCTTCTATACTACACTCATCTTCTCTCCCTTTAATCTTACTCTACTATATCCTCTTACTTATATGCCCTAATTTCTTGCTTTCTTGTGACTGTCTTGCTGATCCATGTATTGGCTACCAAAAAGCCATATGCCAGACGTAAGTCTAGAGTAACTTCTTCTTTATTCCTGTTGCACAGCCCATGCGGGCTCAGTCAATCCTCATATCCCATTCTGTCTGTCCCAATATGAGCATTTAAGTTCCTCATTATCAACACCAGCTCATGTTGTCCTGCTTTATCTTGTCGGTTCTTCAACTGCTGCCTGGATGCACTTTTTATGTTGCCATTACAACCCGGCTGTGGTTTATAAGCTGATAACATGAATACTGTCTTCCCCTTAGTAGTAGACGCTGGATCCCAGTCCAAGTAGCTTTGCTGCACTGCCCTTCCACCTTGTCTCCTGGATATACAGGATGACTAGTCTCTACCTTGCCATCTTGTCATCCACTTCTAAGCTTCATCATGTCAGTGAACCTATTTTTAGTGCAGCAACCCTTAGTTCATGTTTGGTAGACTTAGGGGATTTACGTCCAGCTTTTGCTAAACAGAACTATCCCATGTAACCCAGGTTATACATCTAGATATTATTGACCTATGGCTGCTGGGCTTTGTAGTGGACACACATTGGCCAGTAGAGGTACACAGACCTCTCCCACCATTAACACGGATCCATGACATAGATTGCAGTATGCCAGGTCCTCAACCACCTTATCACCAGCAAATACCCATAACCATTGTTGGTGACACTACTCAACATGCTCAAATCACCTAGAGACAGTTTTTACCGCACTGAGTGGCTAGCACCAACATGACATACAGTCTGTGACCCATGTTCTCCTGTCTAGAAGAACTGATGCCTAAAATAGTTGGTCTTCCCCGATAAGCACTGCCTAGAGTATGTGTGCTCCCCATGATTCTACTCAATTTTGAATTCATTCTGTCCGCATACCTCACAAATATAAGGCAAAAACACCCAGCATGTGTTTGGGAGATGAGAGGAACTCACAGAGATATGGGGAGAACATGCAAACTCCACACAGCCATTGGCTGGAGGTCAGCACTTAATCATATATCTTGTGCTTGGAAGGCAAAGACTTGATGTATTAACCATAATACTGTATCAGATATAGACAGAGATATAGCTTCAACTATAGACAGCCATATAGCTATAAATGTTATAAACCCTGTGAAAGAGACATAAATATAAAAAAGTTGATTGAAGTCCACGAGTGTTGAATTTAGCTCCACTATAGTCGCCATCTAATCATACAGCTTTTCAATCTGCTGTATACCACTGTTTTACACAATGTTTTTTTTTTGTTCAAAGGAATTATACACCTCTCTAAGATAAAACACTTTCTTAATACAGTTTTAAAGCCTTTTTTGATTGTTATTATTTTGACTTAAGTGGCACAGCAGTAAAACAGTAAAACTCCAGCTTTACTCTGTCGCATATCGCCTACTCAGAGGTGATCTCTGCCTAACATACAAAGCTATGTCAAACCCAGAGCTGTTGGACATGCTCCATGTAAAGAAATCCCAATCCCTCCGAGCTACACGCTCTTGGGACCTAAACCTTGTCACCACAATAAACAGAACATGCTGGAGGGATAGATTCCTGTCTCAGAGACTTCCTATACTCTGGAACAAACTATCTATCTATATCAAACAAAGCTTCTCATTAGCACTCTTCAAGAAAAATCTTGATGACTGGATGGGAGATGGGAAATTCACCCCGTGGGTCACTTCTGTGGCTCTGCTTGACAGGCAGGGGCACAGGAAAATAATTTTCTTGGGTGGCAAAAGCCAGGGTACCATTTGGCTAGGTTTATACAGGCCCTAGGGCCAATAGCCTAGTACCTACCTATGAACTTGTGTAATGAAAATCTCAGATGAACATCATGAATCTTTATTATGAGCATACATTTAATTTTGCAACTTATAAGTAGCCTCTTAGCCTGGTGTTTTTAGTATCTTCACCCCCACCCCAGATTACAAAGCACACATTCTAGCAAATCTCATTCTAACTATGTCAGCTGGCATGCCTATAACATTTTTATTTTTGTACTCAAAAAATTAAGCATTTATCATTGCTGCAATGGAATATTAAGCTGTGTGAAAATACTTTAATTTTATACAAAAGGAATGAGTATCCCATGCACTTCTTAGTCAAATAGAAGTTAGAATATGAAAAAATGATACACAAGCCTTAGATGCTACACGGAATAACAAAAAATAATGTTCATGCTAAAACTTTTACTTTCTGAAAAGGTATTTAAAACAGAAGTAAAACAGTAATTACAATGCTTTAAAACTCTATATGTTATTTGACCATACTGCTTTGAGAGATTTTTTTCATGATGCAAAGATAAACAATACCTGACATTTGGGCCCAGGATCCCGCCACTAATTTGTGGATGACGTTCTGACTGTTTACACCCCAGACTCCAGCAGGACCCACAGTGACATGAGTGAGACTACCAGGAACCTGAACCCATTGATTTACGTTCCAGGTATAGATGGCACCTTCATCATTGACTCCATAAACTTGGCCATTGCCTGCATCAATTTGCTTCAGTGAGCCACTCTTTTTATCACAAATAAGGTCTGAAATGAAACAGAAAATACCCCTAAACAATGAGTTTACAATCAGCATAGATAGTACAGTCACTGCTGTAAAATGTAATAATTATACAATGCACTCCCCACATTAAAGCACAGTAATGTTAGAAACAATTTATTTCTACACAGAAAGGAATGTTATTCTCTGATTTTTTTGATGCTTAGAATATGAAGTTTTTCATAACCTGAATGCTTGCTTTATTACTACCCTCTTCAATTACTCCAATATAATCATATGAGGAGCCATGTCTACCCCCTTTACTGCACAACAAAGGACGATGGCAGCAGCATTCTAAGGAAAATGGGCTGAGATAAAGTTATTTAGCTTTATTTTCTTGTGCTCTATATTTCTAATTTTGTCTTGCAAAACATCCTGCAAATGTTTATATTGTCATAATGTAGAACATAACATCTTCATCTCTTGACTTTAATATGTTTTCCTCTTGCATTTTGTGTTTCTCTGTTGTATATTGCTGTATTATAGTCATAAAATGGATAACTGTCTGTAGAAACTGTTCTTGTACTGTATCCTTATAGTTCATACCTGAAATGCATCTAACCATTTACAGCACTGACTTTGTAAGTAGTAAATAGAAACACACTATCTTTCTCTGTCTCTCAAATGCATACACACACACACACACACACACACACACACACACACACACACACACACATGGTTTCCCCTTCCAGTGCTCGAACTGTAAAAGACAGTTTGAGAACTTGAAATACTGGCTACATAGTTCAAAAATTCACTATTTGGACATTGCCAGTAGTTGGATGTGCAAGATCACGGTATAGTGGGGACCAGGAATTTATTTTCCTACTGTAGTGCAGTCTTGGACTTGGTATACGCAAGTGGCATGGGGTCTATATCATATGAGTAATTGCATAAATTGCGAACACTCATAATATCGAATGTACTGGACCTCAAACTTCCTATTGTGGGGCGCTGCACCCCCCCACCCCCCGCTAAATATATATTCCAACTCCAAGATTGCACTACAGTGAGGAAAGGACAACTATCCCATTCTTCACTGCACCGCAATCTCAGAAAAAAGCACTTCAAGGTCCGGTACATTTGATATTATGAGCGTTCGCAATTTGTACGATTCACTCATATGATATAGACCCGTGGCAGGGGTGCTGGTGGAATTGCTCCTCTGCAAAATAAATAGGTTTTCATTTGATATCTAAACGCTGAAGCACTAGACAAGCTCATATACATACACATACATCTATATGTACATACATCTATCTGTACATCTTTCTCTCTCTCTCTCTCTCTCTCTATATATATATATATATATATATATATATATATATATATTTATTTTCAAACTTTTGGCCAGCTATATCTCTGCCCCTAACACAACCTTAAACATTATGTAACTATAACCCCTTTCACTAACAGTACCACTATTCATATAGAGCCTCTTCTGGGTTTTGCAGCTGGGCTTTACTGATATTGGGCATTTTTAGCAGGAAAGAAGTAAGTTGTGTTTTTTTATTCATTCTTAGTACTGTTTCACTGTTTTGAGGGTTTGCATTTTTTTTTCAGTCATTTGAAGCTAATTCTTTTGTTTATTCAAAGTTTAGTTATATATGTATACATATAGACATACGTGCACACAAAAAAAATAAGAGCAGAAGCCAAAGTAGCTCCAATTGCAGAAAAGATCAAAGAGAACAGATTACGATGGTGTGGGCACATGTGTAGAAAGCAGAAGACAATCTGGTGAGGGAGATTTGGGACAGACAGGAAGAAGGTAAGGGGAAGTGAGGGTGTCCAGCAAAGAGGTGGATGGATTGTGTGAAAGAAGATCTGCGACAGTCAGGCATGAGTGTTGAAGAAGGCAGGAGAGTAGCACTGAATTGGGAGAGTTGGCGACAGTTAATATGATACCCCGACCCCATGTAAATGGGAAAAAGGGGATGATGATGATGATATATATATATATATATATATATGTGTGTGTGTGTGTGTGTGTGTGTGTGTGTGTGTGTGTGTGTGTGTGTGTATATATATATATATATATATATATATATATATATATATATATATGTATGTATATGTATGTGTGTGTGTATATATGTATGTATGTATGCATGTGTGTGTGTGTGTGTGTGTGTGTGTGTGTGTTTATATACATACACATATACGAACTTAAAAAGTAAAAGTAAAAAAATAAATAAATAAAAATGTGGCACTGATACAGTGAGCTTTTATTAAACCAATCAATTTTTTTATTATTTTGGTTTGTCTTATCACAGTAGTTTTATAACTCAATTTAACTTTTTCACATTTTCTTCTACAGCATTTTTGATTCTGCTGTATAATATGTTTAAGATGTATTTGTGAGATATGCCTGAGAACATATTTCTTTAGGTAATGCTTTTCTGAACTCACATATGTTATCTCGGGTCTGCTTCAGTAGACTGACAGCTCACTTACCCAAATCACAGTTGCCGAAGACAACAAGACAAACACTTTCAAAAGACCTACATCCAGAAGTCTGACGTTTCATGTGAGGTAAGTAACCTCTTGGCCATCTTGCTGAACTTTGCCCCTCACCCCCGCAGTGCATTCTTGGAGTTGGTATATTTAGTTAGGGGGTGGGGGGTTGAAACCCCCCACATCGGTGGGTTTAGTTTTACTTACTTTAGTTAATTTTATCGGGATGACCAAGCGGTTACTTACCTCGCGTGAATTGTCAATCTTCCAGATGTCAGTCTTCTGAAGGTGTCGGTTTTGTCGTCTCGGGCAACTGGGTGTCAGGTAAGTGAGTGGTCGGTTTACTGAAGTAGACCCGTTATCTCTTTTCTGGTCTGTTTTGGTGATCATAATACGCACATTAATGAGCACATAGCGAGTGAGTTTATTTATTTTACCTTTTCATTTTTTAAATTAAGATTTTTTTTTAGGGAAAACACTCCAAAATATAATATTTTATTCGCTTGAAATTACTATTATTTTTTTTTTAGTTTTTGCTTTTTCATTTCTGTAGTCAAAACAGTTCAAAGTTCTGTGTTTGGTTCTTTCACAACATTACAATATTCTTCTCAAGATGGTAAAGTTTTGTCTCAATAATAGGCTTTCAAGGACAATGAGGCTTCTGCATCTTTACATATCAGGGTTAGGGAAGGAATTAAGAGATTCATCAGTAGGATTTCTGTCATAAATTTCTGTTTACAATTGCACGTATATGTAACATGCGTATGTTTTTGCTAAAATTTTAGAAAGCTTTGCAATCTGATGAAATTCTTAAAAGAATAAAAGCACTAACTGTGTAGGAGATTTAATAACTCTACTGTGCACATTTTTGAGTCTTCTTTTTCTCTGGGCAGGATTCATGAAGGCTTGCACGGAGTCTAAGAGTAGTGTAAGACTCCATGCAGCCATCGCGATCCAGGAACAGCCCGAAATTCCGTGTAAGAGACCAGCTAAAACGTCTCTTACATGGACTGGGCGTGGATATGCTAATTACCTCACTTGCAGCCGAAAGGCATGCAAATGAGGTAGATTAGCGATCCATGAAGCTGAAAGCAGCCTGTGTAAGAGTCGTGTTAGGTGCAGAAATGTACTCAGTTGACAACTGAGTACGTTTCTGTAAATAACACAATGGAGCCATGTCAGCTCCAAATAAAGGGTGCAGATGTAGCAGGCAGTATGCCAATGGCCAAATATGTGGCAATTGGCAAGGTAACCCGATGCAAAAATGAAATAAAATAATTTTTTTTCGGCGATCGGCCACGTTTAAACGCAGCGCAGCCCAGCGCAAATGGGCTGCACTATATAAAACCTAAAAATAAAGGTTTTAAACCCACAAATGTGGGTTTTATGCAATGCATGGATTTACAATGCAGGGACTAGCAGACCAAAAACAACATGGCCACCGTTTAGTGGTTGCTAAGGGGGGAAGCTGAGTGTAAGACACATAACTAAGCATTAGTAGGCAATCTGATGTAAATGAGTGTTAGGATACTGAATCTCACTGTCACATAGCAAATGGGCACACTCTGAGTAGTGTAAGAGTTAGATAAGGGGGAGTAACAGAGTAGGAGATAGGTGACATCACAGGGGGGGAATGTCATAAAGAAATGAAGTTCATTGGAGGAAAATGTTATGTGAAAGATGTCAGTCACACATCATAGAAAGAGGAGTGTCAACAGATAGGCATGGAAAAGTCAAGAAATGGAAGGTGTACACTGTGGCTAACACCAAAGTTTCTTGCTGAGCGTGCATGCGCGCGTGTGTGCACCGGGAGGCGCGAGTAAGATAGTGTGCGCATGTGTAAGCGCAAGTGCACGCGTGTAAGGCAGAGTAAGCATGTAGGAGCCTGTTTACAGACTTGTAAGACTGTTTGCGCTGGTGTGCGCGCATTTTAAACCGAATAAGCAGATTCTACCCCGTGTAAGCATGTGTGCATGCGTGTAAGCCACTGTGAGCATGTTTTCGCTTGTATGTGCATTGCTCCCCCCTGAGGAAACAGAAAGGAAAAAGGAAGCAGGAGAAATAGTAGGAAGCTAGCAGGGAATACTGGTGGAGCTAGCAGGTGAAAACAATTAGAAGCAGGCAATTACTCAGGCAGAATACTAGCCCAGCACAGCACTTAAAACTTTGCAAACAGCAATGCAGTATGTTTCTCTCAAGAGACACTGCAAGACAGGAGTAAGCTATTAGAAGTGAAAACTGAAAAATCTTCACTCAGACCAAAAATGCTAGGGGCTGCCATAGCTGTCATAAGGAGTCATAGGCGAATTGCTGAGGGTGGTGACAATGCAAATGCTGCCATACAACCCACAGTGAAGAGACAGAGAAGAGTGTACAGGCCAGGGTCACCTACCAGGGGTTACATGGAGATAGTGGAGCACTATAGAGTGGACAAAGATCTCCTGCAGCAAATAGTGGAGCTGTGCAGGCCACGCCTCACACACAGAACCAACAGAGGGGAACCCATCCCAGTGGAAACCAAGGTATGTGTTGGCCTAAGAATACTAGCAACAGGTACCTTCCAGAGACCAACTGGTGATATGATGGAGATCTCACAGGCATCAGCATCCAGGGTACTGCACCAGTTCCTGGATGCCATGTCAGCACATGTCGGAGATCATGTATATTTCCCCAATTCCTGTGAGGCATTGGCCAGCAATATGTGTCTCTTCCAGCAAATAGCGGAATACACTGAGGTAGTGGGTGCAACAGACTGCACACATATACGCATCAAGGCACCAGCTGGTGAGCGGGGTAGGGCCTACATTAACCGCAAGGGCTTCCCCTTCATCAACTGCCAGGTCGTGTGTGATGCCCAGGGCATAATAACCAATGTGTGTGCTGGCTGCCCTGGAAGCTACCATGATTCCCATATCTGGCATCTGACGCAGCTGTACCAGACATTTGCCAATGGGGACATCCCACATGGTCACTTGGTTGGGGATGCTGGATATGCAATGGAGCCGTGGCTGATGACACCCATCAGAAATGCACACACACCCGAACAAGAACGCCATGATGAGGCACACGCACAAACACGAAATGTAATAGAGTGTGTGTTTGGGCTGCTCAAGTCATGGTTCCGGTGCCTGGACACATCTGGTGGAGCCTTGCAGTACTCACCAACTACATGTACCCAAATTGTCATGGTATGTGCTATGCTATATAATATGATTCTGCGAAAATAGCTGCAGCAGGACAAGCATAGGGGTGGGACAAACAGCCCTCCACCATTGCCAAGGCCATCACAGGCAGAGCGTGACTCAGAGGAGGAACAACCTGAGCCTGCCCCAGTAGGCAGAAGGAGGCGTGCCCAGTATGCCCTGGCCTTGGCAAAGAGGCAATGCATAGCACATACACTGGCTCAGTAGGAACCCTGAGAATGATACCCCTCTCTGACTCACTCATATAGTAAAAGGGATGCCTAACATGACACAACCTGCTTTCAAACATGTACAGGGAGTGTAGTATGTGCATGCGACATAGTCAGCCCTGAGGCATGATTGCCATGTGTTAAGCAATGTAACACCATCTAGTTTATGCAAACATGATGACCCTGCCAACATCCCACCTGCACCAAGCATGATGCCACACTAGGAAGACAACAAGACCAAGTACAATAATTGGCTGAAGTATTGCTGCAAGTCACAGGAAAACAAATGTCTGACAGCCTGGGATGGCATGCTGAGCAAGACATGATGCACCACCTGCTAGGGATGGCACACACCCAGCACACCTGGCTGTGTGGATACTGGCAAAGGCTGTTGTCACCCCCACTGTGCTTTGAATAGGTAAGGCTGGAAAAACAAACACATCACCATAGGTAGCACAAGGTGTAACAACCTGGATGTAATGCTGCCCAATGCCAGAGGTCTAAACTGCAAGATGCATGCAGATCAAACCCACCTCAGCATGGAGAATGGTAATATCTATTCTGTAACAGAAACCTGGGTCAAGGCTCAGAAGAGCACCCTAATACTACCAGGTCATGCCGTATACCATGCTGCACAGCCCCAAAACATGGAACAAACTACAATAGGAGTGTGGCAATCAATAATTGTCAAGGATAACCACACCCCCAGGTTGGTACCACAGCAAGAAGCAGCATGGACTATCCATGGGCAGGTAACAGTGGCTTGAACTGCATCCCAGTTTGCAGCCTGCTACAGACCACCCTTCCAAATGGAGGAACCCCAATCAGCCTTCCTGAAGACACTGCAGAGTATGAATGTCTCACCAAATACCAAACAAGGCACACACAAATTAAGACACAGGTGGTACTCCAGTATGTATGGAAGAAGTAATCAGGAACCTAGGGACACAAGTGGACAGTAACCTGTCATGTGACACTGACATTGCCAAGGTGGCCAGGAAGACCTGCTATATTGCCCACCTTAACATGAAAGGATGCACATGTAGATCAAGAGAGGTCACTGTGCCCCCATACTCTTCACTTATCAGGCCCATACTTGACAACAATGCCCTATTTTGGATGTACCTTACCTGACACCTGAAGCAGTCAGAAAGACCCCAAATGTACCTCACCAAGAGGATAAAGAGTCCAAACAATTGTCATCTGCTGGCTGGCTGAAGAAACCCCATCCCAATTCACATGCAGACTGCCCAGTCAGAGGCGATGTATGCCTGATGTACAAGGCCATGTCCAATCCAGAATGAATGGACATGCTCCACTGCAGAAACCACAAATCCAGCAGAGACACCACAGTGAGATATCTGAAACGCAACACATAAATAAATGGGATGTGCTGGAGGGACAGATACATAACCCAGAGGCTCCTTACACTCTGGAACAGAATCCCAGTCCATGTGAGGCAGAGCTCCACACTCATACTCTACAAGAGAAATCATGTTGAGTGCATGGGAGATAGTAGGTTAACACTGGGGGCCATCTCTGTGTCACATCTAGTAAAGTAAACCCTAAATGTGCATAATATGCACATTGCAAGGGGTGACGAAAGCCACACACAGTCTGTCTAGGCTCAAACATGGCCAGGGCAGATAGCCTAGTATGAACCTATGAACCTATGATGGTACAAATTGTGCAGGACACAAAGGATAATCACATAGCTGTCTTAACTGATGGTAGGAACCATAGTGGTAATCCACAGATATGCTCTGCATTACTCAAATATCACAAACAATACACCAAACCCACACACATTGTCAACATCCAACCTAACAGATTCTTTGCAAACTCCCCACCAGCACCAAACTGCCAAATATCTATCCCAGCAGAGTGATGGCCCCCTGACATTGCAGATGCTGAGGTAACAGCCAGCATCTACAAAGCAAACCACACAGCATCAATGGTACCAGATGGTGTCCTGGTTGTGTCCAACAAGAACTGTAAGAAGAATGGAACACCAAATAGCACTACTGCTCACTCTCAGCTTACCACAAGATATGTACCCAAAGAGCAGTGTACAGCAACAGTGGTCCCTCACCACAAAGGTGTTGCCTGAATGGATACTGCAAACTATCACCCCTCAAACCTGACTATCTTGGTGGGCAAAGTAATGGAGAGGATCATCATGGACACCAGGAATAACGATATTGGGTACCTACAGACATTGGACCCTACCGAGTGTGGCTTTCATAGGGCAGATCCCGCCCCTTAAAACTGTCCGACTCATGTGACACACGCACCAAGGCCATTGATGAGGGGAATGTGGTTCACACAGCCTATCCGGACCTTGCGAAAGCCTTCCATAAAATACCCCAGTAGTTCAGTACAGATAAGCTCACCAGCCTAACTATAAACCCCTATCCAAGTAGATGGGTTGCAAACCAGCTCAAGGACAGAACTGACCTGGTCAGAAATGCTCCAGCCATGTCAGACTACAAACCAGGTACACCTGGCATCCCACATGGCACAGTCCTGGGACCTCTCTCGCATGGTATATATATGTCACACAGGTACAGGCCAACATGGAATGACTGTGTCTGAACAGGTTGGCAGATGAATACAAACTGGCCACCATATGGGACCCTCCAGCTGACACAAGCAGCCTACAAAAGGCGCACATAGAAACAGACAAGTGGTGGAACAGCCATGTCAACAAGCAAAATGCAGATTAGTGTATAGTCAGCCCCTGTGGAAACACAGTATGTGTCCACAATATACCACATAGGTGTTAACCCAGTAAGTACATCAGGAGCAATAAGAGACCTGGGGACACAAGGTGATAGATATCCTGCATGTGACAACCATGTGTCCGTACTGGCTACAGACACATACCATATACCCATCTAATCATGAAGGTAAGCACAGCTAGGTCAGGGGAGGTCATTGTGCCTCTATAGTCATCTATCGTCAGCCACACAATTGTGTACATTGGCCCCTGTGGGATGTACAGTGGCAGACACCTGCATCAACTAGAAAGACCACAAAAATACACCACCAGGAGTATCTCAAAGCTGTAACAGATGCCACATCTTGCCTGATTAAACACAGTGCAGCTCCACATACTGCCATACTGGCTGGATAGAGGTGATCTGTGCCTAATGTACAAAGCCATGAGCAAGCTGGAATCAATGGACACTTGGCACCATGTAAACTCTGAATGCTGATGACCTACGCACATAACAGGTCTGAACCCCAGCAGTGACATAAACAGGACATGCTGTACCGATTGATCCATGACCCAGAACCTCACTCCACTCATGACTGAACTCACAGTACAGGTTATCCAGGGAGTCCCTCATTGACTGTCATCCAGGGGAATAATGCTGACTGGATGTGAGATGGTTGGTTTACCCTGGATATCACCAGTATGTCACGGGTAGACAGAAGCACAGCACGCTAACCTTGAAATATGTCAATGCAAACACAAGTGAATATGTGTTTTGAAGGAAAAACACTGTGTGACTAGCATTACAAATGTCCTAGGGCACATGGCCATTGTTTGTCACTGTCCACACAAGTTGTGGAATACATAAACAATGTTGGACAATCTTGTTCCATGTTGGCCATATCTGAACAAAAAGCAACATGGTCATATCTACACAACTGCCCCTCAACCACTCTGTTGTGTGCACTATAAATACGTCAAGCAGTGATAGGACTAAATCCGATGATACTGTCCACCTCAGTGAAAGTACTGAACCAATACACTATATGACAATACAGTTTGGGCAGTCAAGAAGGATGTTGACAACTGTATCCAAACTATCCCACGGCAAGCCTGCAGGCACAGCATAATGCCTGTTAGGTTCAGACACAAAGCAGTTGGGCAGTAAGAACACAACCTGATGTCCAACACTGAACTGTACATGTGAAACCTAGATTAAGTCCATACACAAACACAAATGTGGTGGACCACAGATCTCAACATATGTAAAGTACACACTGGGCATGCTCACACACTTAGATAAATGAGACGTGTCAGTCAGGAAAACATATGAACTGTGAACTGGGCATGCTCACACACATAGGCCATATTACAGTTTAGCAGTTGCACACACATATCTGGCATTTGTATGTGTTAATACAGGAACCTCCCACAATACAGACATCTGCCCAGTGCACACAGTGAAATTACAACAGAGACATAAGTAAAGTAGTGGATCCCACTCACATGCATACATCTGCCACAGTACACAAGTTGTTCATAGAGATAGGGAAAGCTATGGCAATAAAGACCCACAAAAAGTTGCTGAGCAACAGATACTTGCATGGTGTGTGCAATTATATGTGTAAGACAGATGTCCCTTTTGGCAACTAGTATATCACACCACATGCTGCATATTCCCCTCTCTAAACACAGATGATGTCAGCACCCTATAAGTACAGCAGGAGAGGGCACGCTTCCTAGTAATTCAAATAGCGTGCTTTGCTACTGCGTCTCTCACTAGTGTCATAACATAGTTAGGTAGGGGTTTGAATCCTGCAAGTGTGTGTGTGTGTGTGTGTGTGTGTGTGTGTGTGTGTGTGTGTGTGTGGGCGGGACGTAGGGTGTGTGCAACTATATGTGTAAGAGAAATGTCCCTTTTGGCAACTAGTATATCACACCACATGCTGCATATTCCCCTCTCTAAACACAGATGATGTCAGCACCCTATAAGTACAGCAGGAGAGGGCAAGCCTCCTAGTAATGCAAATAGCGTGCTCTGCTACTGCGTCTCTCACTAGTGTTATAACATACTTAGGTGGGGGTTTGAATCCTGCAAATGCCACGTGTGTTTTTTTGTCACACAGACTGCCCATGTGTGTGGGGTGTTGTTCACAATAATGCATGACATCGATTAAACCAGTAATGGCAATGCACACATGATGTATGTGTGTGCCACATACACATATGTACCTGTGACCTTCAATAGTTCCCATGTCTGAAGCCTGCCTCATGTGAATACATGGAATTTGCACTGGATAACATTCTGACTGATTTCCTGTGCAGGGTCTGCATGTGGTATGTGAATATACAGTGTGAGTTGTATATGGTGTCATCCTAGCAGCGAGGGATACACATCTGGTCTGGAAGACATAGTCTACATGTTGTTGATGAACAGGTGCTGCATGTTGTCACCTGCTGTGGGAGTGGTAACAGGTTGTACCATAGCAATTCAGTGACTACATGCTAGGAACCTGTCAGCTAGTGTCTTGGAGCTACAGTAATGCTCACACTCTATGTTTGGGTAGTTGCAGTCCAGCCATATCATGATGTATGTTGAGACTGTCATATTCCCAGTGTTGTCAGGGGGGACAAGTGGGTTTCCTGGGTATGGGAGGGTGGTGTGTGCCAGCCTATGAACCTCAAGGCAGTCTAACCCACTGTTAGTTGCACATGGATAGGCCCTGATGCTTACTGCTGTGCCACCAACCTGGAGGTGTGTGTATCTGTGGCGCCTTTGGATACTTCCCCCCTGTTCAGGTTTGGTGCATGTGTAGGGGACGACAAGCATGGTATGAGGTATAACCTTGCAGTGATGGGGTGCACCTGTGAGCCTTGAATCAGGAATCTGTTACTGCACAGATATTGCTGTTCTCCATGCTAAGGACAGTTTCCAGTGCATGCATCTTGAGGTGTACACTGCTGGCGTTGAGTAGCATTACTATTACTGTACCATCCCGTGTGATACCCGTGGAGGTGGCTATGTAATTTGAGCCCTGCAATAAAAAGGCACCATGTGTGTAGCAACAGCCTTTGGCAATATACAACGGGCCATGGGTGACATGTGCAAGCTGCCCCTAGCATAGCATTGTGGCTTCCCTAGCATGTAATCACATGCTGACAGGCATTGGATACCCTATGAATGCCACCAAAACATATGCCAAATGTACACATTGATCATCCTTTCTACATATTGTGGCAGCATTCTTGGTGAGGCTATGATGCCAACCAAGGTCAGGGTCATACCAGCCTGTGCCACATGCTCAGAGAGCCCCTCTAGATCCACATCATGTAGTCCATGGAGGTATGTCACAGGTCATTCACAGTGGCACGGACAATGACTGAGTCATATGTGTACATGCCTCCGACTGACCTGTATGCTTGTGTTATGTGGTGGATCATAGTGCCCCATGGGCATATCACCGTGACCTCCTCCTTTTCCAGCCTGGTGAGCGGGACCTCAGTGTACCTGACGATAGAGGTACCTACCACAACTGTAGCAGGTGTGTTGTCCAGCCCTACAGGCTGTGACTGTTCGGCACACAGGCTTTGTGAGCTATGTGTTGCATGTGCTCTGTTCCAGCTTGTGTGCCAGCTTTGGAGGTGTCTGCTGCTCAGGCAGGATGCTATACTGAGGCTCCAAGAATTTCCCAGTGTGTTCATGTGTTTGGATTGCTGTCGGTGTAGGTCTATGTGACACTGGTATTGTAGTCACTGTAGTATCTCACGCCACCTGACAGGTTATGCCAGTACTGAGTTAAGAGAGCTTAGCCCCCAGTTTGGCTATGTGGTTGCATCGCTCACATGTGTGGTACGTTCATGAGAAGGGGAGAGGGTTGTCTGTGTACATGTGGCAGCTGTGACATTGCCACATGACTCACATATTCCACAACTGGACCAGAGAGGTGATTGACAAGTGACCTTTGCACATGCTACCATAGTATTGTGAATGCCATGGTAATTAACAACACATAGGGCCACTGGGGAACAAGGTACACAAGCTGAGTATGTGAGGGTGTAGTGCTTCTGATGTGTTAGCGCTGGCATATATGAATGCTCACGTGAACAAATGCCAGGTAAGTCATATGCAATGTGTCACAGGCAACGTACATGCAAACAGGACAAACAGTGACGTTCTGTCAAGTGAGACATGGACAAAAGTATAGTAAGCAATACAGATGTCACTAGGGATCCACAGAAGCGCCGTAAATCAGCATTGCAGGTGGAATCAGTGTTCCAGGGTAATAACAAGCAAACATGCATGCAAACAAAGCTACAGTCAGCAGGCCTGGATGTAGTCCATGCTACAACAAACAAGGTGTACCACTTCCAGTAGGTAACAGTGCAAATATGCAGGCACTATAAGCTTGTACCCAGAAATGCACAGGTCAGATGGCCAGGGTCCAGTCTCACTGCACACAAGTGTACAGACCATGTACCATCATAATGTACAATAACCGGACGGAAACTCAGGTGCTCATACCTGCACTAATACACATGTCTAATAACAGACACTGAGCCTTCACTCAGTGGTTCCATACTTAGTAGGATGTATGCTACCTGTCCTGCCACCATGGTATCCCTGACATATATGGGGACTCTCCCACCTGTCATAGTTAGTTATGTGTGTTGGGGCTGTCAAGCATGGTATGAGGTGTGAGCTTGCAGTGCTAGGGTGCTCATGTGTGTCATGTACCTGTTGTGTAGTACTGCACAGATATCAACATCCTCAAACAACCTCACTGCAGAGTCAAGTGTGGACACCATGCAACTTTCAGTTTACATGTCCATCATTGAGTATCACTACTTTCATTTTCTCATCCCCTGTGCTACCTATGTATGTGGCCGTCTGTTGACAGCCTTACCACCAGTATGCAAAGATGTGCAGACGTTACACTATGGTACTTACTATGGGTGTAGTAAACAATACAAGACAATCATACTGTTACTGCATCAGGCATGCTGGGATATACCCACAATGATATCACTGCACTGTACTGTTGACAACATGATACTATTACTACACTTCTATGTAGTCACCCTGTGCATCGGCAACATGTTAACCTGTTCCTGCACTGATGTTACAGATTGCAGGAGGTGGCACAGTTTCATAATATGCACAGGGTGTGTACTTGGTATGCCTGAGTCTGCCACTGGTACAACCAATTGACATGTATGTGTATGTGTGTTGGTGAGGGACAGCAGTACAAGGTGGGGCAATGTTGATGCAGTGTGTGCGTATATGCGGTAGCCCTAGGTGTTATCAATTCGCATGTGTGTATGCATGCACACAGTTCCACCTCATGGCTGCCATATACCAGTGTTTGTGGACAGCCACAGACTGTACCTGCCAGGTCATACAGATCAGTGTGTCTGGCCACGGACACGGTACCTGTGCCTGGCAGGGGTGCTACGGACCGTATCCGGTACTAAGCCAGACTGGGTACTGTCATCAGAAGCAGGTGGTTATTGACTGGAGACAGGTCCCTGTTGGGACTGTCCAGAGGCACGTGCACATGGTCTCCTGGGGCGGTCTGATGACAGCACAGACCCAGCATTGCTGGGGCTGCTGCTGGCACTATGGGAGTGGCCGCGGCCCTGTTGTCATCCCCGACGACTGCCAGCTGCTGCTATTGCTGGCATATGCCCACGTCGACACCTCAACCATCCACCATTGCCCTGGCTCATGGATATGTAGTTGTGGAACAGATCTAATGTGTCCCCCCAACGTCTGTCAATGACCTTGGTGAAATTACGGATGGCAGCCGCAATGTCATGTATACTGTCATTCATGGCTGTGCGACATACTCTCAGCTCCCTCAGACCCTGTCTGGTGTACCGTTCCATATGTGACTGTGCCTGCATGACAGCCTGAAACATAGCGGAGGTTGAAAGGCCTCTGTGGGCATGTCTGACAGGGGCAGTACGCCCACAGATGCTCCCACGAGACCCCCTGGACATCTGCCTGAGTGGTACCATGTCAGGACCCTGGCCTTGGCTGCTGTGTGGGGATGCATGTGCCACAGATACCACATTACCCTGGTCAATACCCACTGTATCCTGTCCATCACCTAGGGACATTGGTGACAAAGGATGTATTTACAGGATGGCTGTGCGCATTGATGGGGTCGACAGCTGTCTACTGTCAATTGGCTGACCAGTGACGAACCCTGGCACACCTCCCTATGCCATTACACAGGTATCATCATTATCACTATCCATGGCAGCTGATTCAGGTTCCCTGCTGCACGACACCACAGCAGCACCAGAACCTGTGGGAGGAAGACAGGTAACACAGTTTACAATGTGTACACAATGTTACCAGTGATGCACACATGCACACATGCACACAGGCACACAGGTGCACATGCACACATGCACACAGGCACACATGCACACATGCACACAGGTGCACATGCACACAGGCACACAGGCACACATGCACATGCACACAGGTGCACATGCACACATGCACACAGGCATGCATGCACACAGGTGCACATGCACACATGCACACATGCACACAGGCACACATGCACACATGCACACAGGCGCACATGCACACAGGTGCACATGCACATAGACACACATGCACACAGGCACACAGGCACACATGCACACAGGTGCACATGCATACACGCACACAGGCACACATGCACACTCCTCAGTATGTGAGATATCAACACCCAGACACAAACACGCCTGCATGCAAACACAGAGCACTACTGATTGAGCTTATTATTACTATTACTATCAAGACTATTAAAGGTATTGTTATTACACACTCACCAACATGGATAGACTGCCTTGCTGTTACACAGGAGGGACCTGCAGAAATGATGAAATTAATGTCAGTGGGCACAACTGTGCCATTGATACTGTATGATACAGTTCAGTAGTACATTTACCCGACAGACCAGGTCTTGCCACAGTGCAGCCATCTCCTGCTGATTCTGGCTGGTGCGGGAAAAGAGTATTGCAAAATCCCGCACCAGGCTCTGGTGTATCTCCTCATCTTAGGCTGCAGAGTATGATGGATTGCGCTGGTGAACCATAGCCCTGAAAAAGAAATGAAAAGGATGTCAGCGAAATATGGCACACATACTACACATGATACTCAACTGTAGTGATATAACATATCTGCCATATATAGCATCTGTCTGTCTATTGGTGGATACACACGTAAATGCCCAGATATCAGTGCTCAGCCAACAACTGTGCAACAGTACCTGGCACACTCCATACGACAAACCACCAAACTCCAGCAGTCAGCAGACTGATTCAGCTCCAATGCACCACATCACATTGGGGGTTTGTATGAAGGTACTGTATGGGGAACATTATCAACCCATGCACGTTACATATGTCAGTGGTAATGCACACTACTCTTACTTGCCATTACCCTACGTACACCACAGTCACATACAGGGTAACACAGCACAGCACATGGCAATGTAGTATGTTTGGACCACAATACCTCACACATCTGTCTGTGGCCTCACACCAAGGACACACACTACCATGATAGACAGACAGTCATGGTGGTCAATCACACCATTACATAACATGCACCCAGTGACTGGTACACTCATTCCACCTCACATACTCGGTTTGCAATGGGTTTGTGGGTGTGCATTGTGTCTTAGGTAGGTAGTATGCTATTGGCCCTGCAACTACAGCAGCATACTGTTATGCTACCCTGCCCCTTGTGACACATGTGATGTGATGGTACCTGCTCCTGTCCAACAGGTACACAGGGTGACTCATATGGCATATTACCTATCTGCATAACATTCAGCAGGGGTATGTGTGACATGTACTCATGGGGAGTCTTGCTTCTTAATGCTGTGTGGTTTATTGCAGGGTATGTCTTATCTGTGGGTAGGAACCTGTACCTCCACCATGTGCTCTGTACTGCGGTGACAAGGACGACACACAGCGGTCATTTCGGTCGTGGATGGTGTGAGGTGTTACTATGGTTGTTGGACAACTGTCATGGGTGTGACATAACTATGTATATCTGGCAGTGGTAACCTCTATGTAGGTAGTATGTGTGCGCTCTGTGGTCTTTTCAGTCGCTCTGCATTGGTAATGTGTTGGAGTGCATTGTCACAGTTTCTTACGTGTGACTGTGTCCTTCTCCATATCTGTAGCTGTCATGGGAGGTACATACTGTGTAGGACATTGTGTGGTGTGGAGAGGTACACTGACCTACATGTCCATGGATGACACACCATGTCTGCTGACACATACCATGTACAGGTATTCCAGGACTAGTGTGCCACCGTGAATATCAATGGGGAGCCTACTGTACACGTGTTTGACCCTGTTCCACCCTGACACATGCAGTGGTGGGCAGGCAAGCACATATGTGGTGGTTACTGGTGTAGGTGATTTGGAATGGGGTATGGTACTCCAGTATCGACACTGGTGTTCACTCCATGCCTTTGTCACCAGGCACCTGTTGCAATACATCTGCACACATGTGCCTCACTCAGTATATATATATATATATATATATATATATATATATATAAATGTCTGTATATATATATATATATACATATATATATATATATATATATATATATAGATGTACATATATTGATATAGATATGGAGAGAGAGGAAGAGAGACAGAGAGGGGGAGAAAGTGAGTGAGGAGGTGGGGCAGGGGGAGTGTGAGATAGTCATATACAGACATATCTGTAGACAGTCAGATATGTCTATGTATATGTATCTACATATATCTATATATGTATGTGTGTATTACATATATATGTATGTACATATTCTATCTATATCTGTCTATGTATTCCTACATCTCTATCTATGTATACATATATGCATATTATATATGTATATATATATATATATATATATATATATATATATATATATATATATACATATATTGACATACTTACATATACATATGATAGATATGTTTATAAACATGTATATTTACAGAAATGTATACACACACTAACATACTGGTAAACATACATAACTGTGCAACCTACATTGTACATTGCACTACAACCTACATTGATATGTGCACATAGATACCATCACATTCATATGTATGTACAGTCTTTAGTGATAGTTGCTGTATGTCCCCTGCCCTATGCACATCTTCATATACAGAGATGCAGACCAATAACACATATGGTGGGTTCACAGTATGTACACTATTAAATTATTACTTTACATTACCTGTGTTTGTCACAGCTGATAAAGTTGCCGTTTGTACAGGTCTCCTGCTGCTGCTAGTCTGGCTTGACAGTGTCAGTGCTGACAGCTTTGTAGTATGTTTTATGGAAATATTGAGTTTGGTTGTGGTATTTTTTTTCTCTCTCTCTCTCTCTCTCTCTACCTCCAGAGGGTGCAATGAAAGTATTGCATGTGTGGACTGGGAGTACAGGATGCTTTTGTAGGTATCTGCATATGTCCATGTGATGGCCTCTGCACCAATTGCTAGCCAGCATTTGCTAATTGCATGCAGCCTGTTGTGTAGTGATTGCAGTTCTCACTGTGATTTCAGGACAGTGCTATAAAAAGGTATGTTAGGTAGGCGTAGCCCTTTCAGATTTTCAGGGTGCGGACCATGCTGGTATGCTGTGGACACTGTTCTGTGAGTGTAAAGGTTGGTATCTCTCTCATATTTTAGGCTGTGTTGTAGACACTGCAATGCATGTTGTAGTGTATCCTGTGTATTCCTTTCTCCAGTTTCCTCTTCTAAGTGTGTATGTAAACTGACATCTAAGACTACTACTACTGTGTATATGTGTGTGTGTGGCTGTTTCTCTTCACAGAGTACTATTATACAAATCCACTACATTTGACAGTAAATATACATGACATGCTTTGTGTACTAGACTTCCTATATTCCCTTTACATTTATTCCTACTATTGCATGATATATTTATTGTAGCACGATGTTCTTGTATAGCAGTCATAGCTTAGTGGTAAGTCATGCAGACTACTGTTTCCAAGGTCCTGGGTTCGGGACCGACAGTTGGATTTTATTTTCCTTTGAGCAGACTACAGGCCTTGTCATTCAGAGTGACTAAGGCACTTTTAAGCAGTTGTAAGCGGGTTAGCGCTGGTTTGCGCGGAGCTCACGCATGCGCACTGGCGTTTAGCTCCACACACACATGCGTAGCTAAGCGCACAGAAGCGTACGCCCACTTACAACTACTTAACAGTGCTTACTCTTGCGCACACCCATGTTATTTTCTTTGAAAGAAATGAAAATGGGGAGACAGGATAGTGGTGAAAAAGGGGTCACAAAGAGGGTAGGACAGTACGGAAACAAGCTCAGGATTTGCAGGAAGGGTGTGGGAAAGGCCCATAGCTGCCCATTTCTTTATCAGCAACAGCTGTGCATACATGTGTAATTTGGTGTGAGATTTGAAACCTTCCACCCCTGAGAGAGGGGTGAGGACAACAAAATTTGTTGTACAGCCAATTGTAATTGCCAGTTCACATGTCCAGCAGACATGTCTGTGAAATGGGCAGCTATGTATGGGGCGTAATTGTTTTGCGGGAACAGAGTGCCCTTTTTTTTTTTTTTCAGGTGAGAGTGGAATGTCAAGTACAGGAAGTAGGTACAGTTGGGAAGGTAGGTAGGGGTGGTTAACAGACAAGACAAACAAGATGCATACAGGGGTGGTGTATGACACATGTGGGGGGGATACACATTTGACGGGGATGGATGTTGGGATAACTAGAGCTCATGAGCCCACAGATGGCAACAGTGGAACTGAGATCCACACCAATGGGCAGTTGCCACTGTGCCTTCTCTGCCCAGGACAGGGCTGTGCTGGGGGCTATGTAGGATGGGCAGCAGGCACACCTGTGAGTTGTGCCACCCGTGCCTCAAGCTGGCGTAGGGGCCCAAGCACAGAATGCCTGATCTCCCTACGTACCACAGTCCGGACACTACGGAGGGTGAGTGTACGGTCTCCTCCGGCCATGCTTGCAGAGGGGGGACGAGCCCCATCCCCTGCAGCACTTCCACCCGAAGGTGGCACAGGGCCACCGGAGGAGGGTCCGGCCTAGGCACTAGTGCCAGGTGCACTCCCCAGCTGAGGCGGGAGAGGTGGGTCTGCTGGAACCCGCTTTTTCTGTTGTCCTATGTTTCCAATATTTTAGGATGGTGTGGGTTAGTAACAAACAATACCATTCACAATTAGATGTAACAGCATGCATTAGTATTTCCATTAACCAAATACCCATATATTCAAAACATTGAACAGCAAGCATAACACATGCATAATTTCAACAACAGTACACAATCTAAAAGCATGCAGGGTTGTTTGATGGCAACAGGCCATCAGGTTTGTATGTATGAACAGGGCACATGCATCAACGTACATGCAAATATTTATGAACCAACAGGACAAATGTCCAGGGGAATTAATTGTGAATACACATACCCATTTCATGTGAGATGGATTATTTGTGGTTATAGGGTAGGGTGAAGAAATATTTCATTAACAACTTAAATTACCTATACATATGCTGTACATTTCTACTAGCTGCAGATATATACACCCTACAGGTCTGGCTACAATTTCCTATGTGTAAACTTAGGCATGTTGGTGATGGGAATGTTACTGCTACATTAATATACATTGCATTTTTATTCATACACGTTCTAATCTGCCTCTGTTCAGCTACAGCATCCTGCTACATTTAATTTATATGGCTCTAGACAACTGTGGATGTTTGGTATTGCATACAAACAAACTATCTGCATATTGCTAAGGTACAGCTACATATCCAAATTGTGGGACACAAATTCCAGCTTCACTACTTTATCGCACACATTTCACTCTTTGGTTGTGCCTGTCAAATTCATTTCATGCTGTACTGACTGCATTATACTTTATTCAGGAGTTATAACAACTGTCTTGGTGGATTCATACCTCTTTCTCACACTCTCACTTGTTTTATATTTACAATTCAGGATGGTACTTAATTCTAGGCTTTATTAACATGTTTTACTTGGTTACAACAAAATCCTTTCCAACAGTTTCACTTGTGTCATGTTTCACAGTTTAAACATGGATATATTTCACACCTTTCACAGCCTTTTAATTCAGTATAGAATAGATTTATTTGTATTTAATATTATAATGTTTCCCTTTTAAATATGCAATGAGATTGTCTGATGAACTTTCAACTCAGTGTTACGCCGATATATAAGGCAGTTGTGATTTTATATGGTATTAAACTGACCTGAAGAAGCTATTTTTAGCGAAAGCGCTTGTCAAATAAAATATTGTTCTGTTCACACCATCAGCGTTCTCTTTGTTTATGGATTGAAACATCGAGGCTATCGTGTGGTTGTTCATGCTCTGCTTCGCTCCTCACCGTCTGCACTCTACATTTATTTGGTAATTGTTTGGTCTAAGGAGCGTTTATCCAAGAGGTGCTATACATTTCATTGATATTTCACACATGTGTTGTACTGAACTTGTGTAGCTGTAAGATACAGCCTGCTGCAGGTTGTGTCCTATTACATTACAGGTGGAACATCCTTATTTCAGACTTGTTTCACTTTTATTTTTGGATTACAGGCTGCATCACACTTATGTAATCACACAGTACTGGCAGAATCTCTCTTACACTGTTACTTGCAGTTTTTATTAATAACTGGCTACACTGCAGTCTTTTGCAAGCTGTCATACTTATATTTATTTACAGTTACAGGGAGAGGATTACTAACCTGCCTGGTGGCGCAACCGCACAAGCCTATCGGCATAGGCTCTATGATTCGCGGAACGTACACCTGCAGCTGTAACATAAATGAAGTGAAATTGGAATACACATCTCCATAATATCAGCTAGTTTTATTTCTTAAATAATTACATGTAACTTACTCAGTAGCGGGGCATTGGGCATTTGCAGGGCCTCCTGGATCCAACGGTTCAGTTGGCCCTGCTTCCGTCTCTTCAGGTCTGCATGGTGGTGACGGACCTGTTCACCAGTCCTTGGTATTCCTGTGGCACTGGTGAGATCATGTGCCAACCGGTCCCATGCCTCAGCCTTGTATGCTCCCCACAGGACCTGGCCCTGCATGAGTTGGGCCTCATGATCATGGACGAGGAGCCAAACCATATATTTGGACTCCTCAATG
>NC_056733.1:1726821385-1726838354 GCF_019279795.1 Protopterus annectens
GGAAACTGGAGACAGTAATACGCAGGTTACACTACTACATGCATTGCAGTGTCTGCAACACAGCCTGAAATATGAGAGACATACCAACCTTTATACTCACAGAACAGTGTCCACAGCATACCAGCATGGTCCCCACCCTGAAAATCTGAAAGGACTATGCCTACCTAACATACCTTTTTATAGCACTGTCCTGAAATCACAGTGAGAACTGCAATCACTACACAACAGGCTGCATGCAATTAGTAAATGCTGGCTAACAATTGGTGCAGAGGCCATCACATGGACATATGCAGATACCTATAAAAGCATCCAGTACTCCCAGTCCACACATGCAATACTTGAATTGCACCCTCTGGAGGTAGAGAGAGAGAGAGAGAGAGAGATAAATAAATAAAAACAAAACCCTTTAAAACAGCAATACAAACATTGTCATCACTCCCAAGCCAGACTGAAGCTGGCAAGAGAAGCAGCAACAGGCCAAGTATCTGAAAGCCAACGCAATCAGCTGTGACAAACACAGGTAATGTAAAGTAGTAATTTAATAGTCTACATACTGTGAACCCTCCATATGTGTTATTGGTCTGTATCTATGTATATGAAGATGTGCATAGGGCAGGGGGCATACTGCAACTGTCACTGAAGGCTGTACATAAATATGTATGTGAAGGTAACTATATGCACATATCAATGTAGGTTGTAGTGCAATGTACAATGTAGGTTGTACAGTAATGGATGTTTACCAGTATGTTAGTGTGTGTATACATATGTGTAAATAAAATGGTTTATAAATATATCTATCATATGTATATGTATGTATATCAATATACATATGTATATAACACAAGCACTCAGGTCTCTCAACAGCAGGTACAAGTATGACTCAGTCATTGTCCACGCTGGTGTCAACGACCTGAGGCATCCTTGGACTACATGAAAAGGGACATCGAGGAGCTCTCTGATTATGTAGCCCAGGCAGGTATGACCCTGACCTTGAGCAGTATCCTACCTTCACCTAGAATGATGCCACAATACAGTGATAAGATGATCAGCTTTAATAATTGGCTTAAATTCTGGTGTCATTCAAAGGGGATCCAATGTCTGTCTGCCTGGGATGACATGCTGGACAAGCCACACTGCTTGAGGGACGGCTTGCACCTGTCACCCTGGGCTTCGGATATTGGCAAAGGCTCTGCCACCCCATAGTGCCTTTTTAGGCAAGGCTCAAATTCTAAACTTACCACCCTAGAACACCAAAAAGGAAAAAAACTAGGGTAATGCTGCTCAATGCCAGAAGTCTCAATCTCAAGATGCACGCACTGAGGCCCTTCTCAATATGGAGAACATCGATGTCTGTGCTGTGACAGAAACCTGGTTCAAGGCTCCTGAGAGCACCCCAGCACTAACAGGTTTCACCTCATATCATGCGTTCCGGCCCCAAAATCTGGACAACACCAAGAAAGGAGGGGGGGTGTCCATATTCATAAAGGACACCCACACCTCAAGGTTGGTGGCAACGCACGATGCATCGGAGACCATCCAGGTGCAATTAACCATAGGCAAGACTGCTCTGCAATTTGTAGCATGTTACAGGCCACCCTCTCAAACTCAGGAACCTCACATGGCCTTCCTGAAACATTGGAGGGGATAAATGTATCTCCAAACACCATCATACTAGGTGACTTCAACTGCTCTAATATAGACTGGGAACACTACTCAAGCCCAAACACTCTAACCCAAAGATTCCTGGAGTTCATAAACTCAAATGCCATGGAACAACTAGTCACCATCCCCACAAGAGGAGAAAACATACTTGATCTCATCATCACGAACATGGGATCAAAATGTTCAACACCGGAAGTATACCCCTCACTGGTGAGATCAGATCATAAACTAATCTCGCTGGAGGTCCTCATCCCGCCCCCACCTGAAACAAAAAAGACCACAGTGAAAAACTTCTCAAAAGCCGATTTCACACTTCTAAAAACTAGTGTGGTCTCCTTTAAGGCCCCTGAGCCAGTGGTAAACATTACTCAAACCGCTGAATCACTTACAAATGCCTTCTACCAGCACCTACAGGACTGCATGGATCAGGCAATCCCAAACAAAACTAAGACTCTCTGTACCAAAAGCAAGCGTCCAGTCTGGTGGACCCCAGCCATAAACAAGCTCTACAACAAAAGGAGGAAGCTACTACAAGATAGAGCAAAATCCTTGAAAGGTAAGACACCTTTGATCATTATAAGTAAAAACTAAGAGCTCTCATAAAATCATCCAAGGCAAATTTTGAGAGAAAATCGCCAAGGACTCTAAAGAGAATCATAAGGCCTTCTTTAGCTATGTTAGAAACCTAGGAGGAAACTCCCAGATATGCTCAGAATTAGTTCAAAATGATGTGAAAATTACTGAACCTACACACATTGCCAACATACTGGCTGACAGGTTCAGTGCAAACTCCCTCCCCCCCAAAAGGAGAGATATCTATTCCAGAGGATTGTAGCCCCCCAAACATCTCCAACGCCCAGGTGAGAACTGCCCTCACTAAGGCAAAAAACAGCATCCATGGGACGGATGGTGTCCCGGCTGTGTGCTTCACGAACTCAACGAGGAATTAAACCCACAGTTAGGACAGCTGTTTAATCTTAGCCTCACCTCAGGATACGTGCCAAGGAGTGGCGCACGGCTGACTGTGGTCCCACTTCATAAGGGCGGTGCCTCCACAGACCCTGAAATTACCGCCCCATTAGCTTGACAAGCCTTATCTGCAAAGCCATGGAGAGGATCATAATGGAACTCATAAATAAAGACATAGGAACTTGCAGACTTTGGATCCAACCCAGTTTGGCTTTGTCAAAGGCAGATCCTGCCTCTTAAACTTGGTTGACTTTTTCAAGACAGTCACCAAGGCCATTGATGAGGAAAGGCAGTCCATACAGCCTACCTCGACCTGGCAAAGGCCTTCAACACAATACCCCACTCAGGTATCATCGAAAAACTCATCAGCTTGAATGTAAACCCATACATCACAAGATGGGTTGCAAACTGGCTAAGTGACAGAACCCACAGGGTCAGAGTTGCTGGAGCCATGTCAGACTCAAAGCCTGTCACAAGTGGTGTCCCACAGGGTCAGTCCTGGGTCCACTCTTGTTCGGCATCTACTTTTCTGAAGTACAAGCAAACACAGGAGGGTTATGGCTGACAAAGTTTGCAGATGACTGCAAACTGGGCGCCATAGTCGAAAACACATCTGACACAGATATCCTCCAGAAGGGCCTCACAGAAATGGATAACTGGTGCCAGAGCCATGGCCTGAAGTTAAACGCCAAAAATGCATAGTTATACCCTTCGGAAAAACAAGGTTACCCTAGCTACCATATAGGTGGCAATCCACTGAGCACAGAAAAGTCATCAGGGATCTGGGGACCCAGGTTGACAGTAGCCTTTCGTTTGACACTCATGTTGCTAAAGTAGTTAGGAAAACCTTCTATATCGCCCACCTGATCATGAAGGGATTCACATCTAGATCAAGGGAGGTCATCGTCCCCCTGTACTCATCACTCATTAGACCTATGATTGAGTACAATGCCCCGTTCGGAATGTATCTGATCAGACACCTGCTGCAGCTTGAAAGGCCCCAAAAGTTCCTCACCAAAATGATAAAGGGTCTCAAAAATATGTCTTATGCTGCCCGACTGAAAGAACTCCAGCTCTATTCAGTCTCATACCGCTTGCTCAGAGGTGACCTGTGCCTGACATATAAGGCCATGTCAAACCCAGGCTTGATGAATATGCTTCACCTCAAAAAATCTAGATCCCTCAGAACTACAAGGGCGGGAGACTTAAACCTTGACACGATTATAAATAGAACATGCTGGAGGGACAGATTCATCACCCAGAGACTCCCTATGCTGTGGAACAAAATCCCAGTACATGTGAGGCAGAGCACCTCGCTGGCCTTGTTCAAGAGGAATCTTGACCAACGGATGGGAGATCGCAGATATACCCCAGGGATTACTTCAGTGTCACTGCTTGACAGAGGCACAGCAAAATGATAGGCATAGTTTTTATTCAAACTAAAGGGGTGGTAAAAGCCACATAACTATGGGCTAGGCTTATAAATGCCCTTGGGCAGATAGCCTAGTATGAACCTATGAACCTATGAACCTATATATGTATATATATATATATATATATATATATATATATATATATATATATATATATATATATATATGGATCTACCTGACTACATCGAAAGTTCAGAAGAGCGAAAACGACTTCACTGACGCCAGAAGATCGACAAGTTAGAAGACCGATGGAGGAAAACACCAACGCTGAAAACACTGAGATGGGGAAAGGATGTGTAAGTATGCGGTAGTGACGGACATTAGGGTGCGAGTAAGGTAAGTGTGCGATGTTGACGGTCTGTAGGGATAGGGGTGGGATAAGTGAGTTAGGGTTAGAACGCGGGTTAGGTAAGGGTGCGAGTAAGATAAGTGTGCGATGTTGACGGTCTGTAGGGATAGGGGTGGGATAAGTGAGTTAGGGTTAGGGCGCGGGATAGGTGAGTGTGCAATAGTGATGGACCTTAGGGTTAGGGTTTCGGTTAGGGTTGTAGATAGTTGTGTATGTAAGGGTTAGTGTTGGTTTGTAAGGATTTTGGTGTGCTTGTGTTTTTCGTGTGGTTTTTGGACAGGGAATTTGTTTTGTTTGTTGATTACTGTTGTTATGATGTGTCGAGTGTATGAGGTGTCGTGTTTGTGAACTGTCGATTATGTGGTGTCAGTGAAGTCGTTTTCGCTCCTCTGAACTTTCGATGTAGTCAGGTAGATCCATATATATATATATATATATATATATATATATATATATATATATATATATATACATATATAATATGCATATATGTATACATAGATAGAGAGGGATGTAGAAATAAATAGACATATATAGATAGAATATGTACATACATATATATGTAATACACACATACATATATAGATATATGTAGATACATATACATATACAGACAGATCTGACTGTCCACAGATATGTCTGAATATGACTATATCTCTCTGTCTGTCCCACCCCCTCTCTCTCTCTCTCTCTCTCACCCCCTCTCCCTATATATATATATATATATATATATATATATATATATATATATACATGTAGATATACATACACACACACACACACATATATATATATATATATATATATATATATATATATATATATATATATATATATATATATATATATATATATATATATATATATATATATATATATATATATATATATATATATATACATTTATATATATATATATGTATACTGAGTGAGGCACATGTGTGCAGATGTATTGCAACAGGTGCCTGGTGACAAAGGCATGCAGTGAACACCAGTGTGGATACTGGAGTACCATACCCCATTCCAAACCACTTACACCAGTAACCACCACATATGTGCTTGCCTGCCCACCACTGCATGTGTCAGGGGGTAACAGGGGCAACAAGTGTACAATAGGCTCCCCATTAATATTCACGGTACCACACTAGTCCTGTAATACCTGTATATGGTATGTGTCAGCAAACATGGTGTGTCAGCTATGGACATGTAGGTCACTGTACCTCTCCACACCCCACAATGTCCTACACGGTATGTACCTCCCATGACAGCTACAGATATGTAGGAGGACACAGTCATATGTAAGAAACTGTGACAATGCACCCAAACACATTACCTATGCAGAGTGACTGACAAGACCACAGAGAACACCCATACTACCTACATAGAGGTTAACACTGCTGGATTTACATAGTTAAGTCACACCCATGACATTTGTCCAACAACCATGGTAACACCTCACAACATCCAAAACCTAAATGACCTATGTCTGTCATCCTTGTCACCACAGTAAAGGGCACAAGGTGGAGGTACAGTTCCTACCCACAGATAAGACATACCCTGGAGTAAACCACACAGCATGAAGAAGCAAGGCTCCCCATGAGTAGATGTCAGACATACCCCTGCTGAATGTTATGCAGATAGGTAACATGCCATATGAGTCACCCTGTGTAACCATTTGACAGGAGCAGTTACGATCACATCACATGTGTCACAAGGGGCAGGGTAGCATAACAGTATGCTGCTGTAGTCCCAGGACCAATAGCATACTACCTACCTAGGACACAATGCACACCCACAAACCCATTGCAAACCAACTATGTGAGGTGGAATTAGTGTGCAAGTTACTGGGTGCATGTTACATAATGGTGTGATTGCTCACCATGACTGTCTGTCTATCATGGTAGTGTGTGTCCCTGGTGTGAGGCCAGAGACAGATGTGTGAGGTATTGTGGTCCAAACATACTACATTGCCATATGTTGTGCTGTGTTACCCTGTATGTGACTGTGGTGTAGGTGGGGTTATGGCAAGTAAGAGTAGTGTGCATTACCACTGACATATGTAATGTGCAGTGCATGCAGTGCATGGGTTGATAATGTTCCCCATACAGTACCTTGATACGAACCCCCAGTGTGAGGTTGTGCATTGGACCTGAATCAGTGTGCTGACTGCTGGAGTATACTAGTTTGTTGTATGGAGTGTGCCAGGTACTGTTGCACAGTTGTCGGCTGAGCACTGATATCTGGTCATTGCCATGTGTATCCCCCAATAGACAGACATATGCCATATATGGGAGTTAAGCTATATCACTACAGTCGAATATTATGTGTATTATGTGTGCCATATTTAGCAGACATATATTGCTGACATATTTTTCCTTTCCTTTTCAGGGCTATGGTTCACCAGAGTAACCCTAGATACTCCGCTGCAGAGGATGAGGAGATACACCAGATCCTGGTGCGGGATTTCGCAATACTCTTTTCCTGCACCAACCAGAACCAGCAGGAGAGGGCTGCACTGTGGCAAGACCTGGTCCGTCGGGTAAATGACATAGGCACGCATAATCTGACATATGAGCAGGTACGACATCACTGCAGTGATTTAATTAGAAATGTCCATCAGCGTGCGTTGGATATCCACAGGCAGCAGCTTGCCACAGGTGGTGGGGCGGCTATACATCCCCCCTCACCAGACTGGAGAGACCACTCCTAAGTGTTGTGGCTCCAGCCCAACAGCAACAACACCAGCAGCATACATGCATAATGATGGAGGCTGGAGCCACACAGCAGCATGACTTTGAGCAGGTAATATGCCATATGTATAGTTGATTGTTCTGTACACTGGTAGATAATGCATGTGTGAGGTGTGTCCTTGGTATGTAGCTGTTATCATGTTATGTATTGTGCAAGTGTGATATTCTAGATATCATCAGCTGACCTGTGAAAGCCAACTGTTGTACTACTAAACTGTATCATACTCACAGTATCCATGGCACAGTTGTGCCCACTGACATTAATTTCCTCATTTATGCAGGTCCCTCCGGTGTAACAGCATGGCAGCCTATCCATGCTGGTGAGTGTATAATAACAATACCTTTAATAGTCTGGATAGTAATAGTAATAATAGGCTCAATCAGTAGTGCTCTGTGTTTGCATGCAGGTGTGTTTGTTTCTGTTTGTTGATATCTCACATACTGAGGAGTGTGCATGTGTGCCTGTGTGCATGTGTGCCTGTGTGCATGTGTGAATGTGTGCCTGTGTGCCTGTGTGCATGTGTGCCTGTGTGCATGTGTGCATGTGTGCATCACTGGTAACATTGTGTACACATTGTAAACTGTGTTATCTGTCTTCCTCCCACAGGTTCTGGTGCTGCTCTGGTGTCATGCAGCAGGGAACCTGAATCAGCTGCCATGGATAGTGATAATGATAACACCTGTGTAATGGCACAGGGAGATGTGCCAGGGTTCGTCACTGGTCAGCCAATTGACAGTACACAGCTGTTGACCCCATCAATGCACACAGCCATCCTGCCAGTACATCCTTTGTCACCAATGTCCCTAGGTGATGGACAGGATACAGTGGGTATTGACCAGGGTAATGTGGTATCTGTGGCACATGCATCCCCACACAGCAGCCATGGCCAGAGTCCTGACATGGTACCACTCAGGCAGATGTCCAGGGGTTCTCGTGGGAGCATCCGTGGGCGTACTGCTCCTGTCAGATGTGCCCACAGAGGCCTTTCAACCGCAGCTATGTTTTGGGCTGTCATGCAAGCACAGTCACGTATGGAACGGTACACCAGACAGGGTCTGAGGGAGCTGAGAGCATGTCGCACAGCCATGAATGAAAGTATGCGTGACATTGCGGCTGCCATCCATAATTTCACCGATGTCATTGACAGACATTGGGGGGACACATTAGATCTGTTCCACAACTACATGTCCATGAGCCAGGGCAATGGTGGACGGTTGAGGCGTCCCCGTGGGCGTATGCCAGCAACAGCAGCAGCTGGCAGTCATCGTGGATGACAACAGGGCTGCTGCCACTCCCATAGTGCCAGCAGCAGCCCCAGCAATGCTGGGTCTGTGCTGTCATCAGACCGCCCCAGGAGACCACGTGCACGTGGCTCTGGACAGTCCCAACAGGGACTTGTCTCCAGTAAACAACCACCTGCTTCTGATGACAGTACCCAATCTGGCTTAGTACCAGATACGGTCCGTAGCACCCCTGCCAGGCACAGGTACCGTGTCCGTGGCCAGAGACACTGATCTGTATGACCTGGCAGGTATAGTCTGTGGCTGTCCACAAACACCGGTATATGGCAGCCATGAGGTGGAACTGTGTGCATGCATACACACATGCAAATTGATAACACCTAGGACTACCGCATACACGCACACACTGCATCAACATTGCCCCACCTTGTACTGCTGTCCCTCACCAACACACATACACATACATGTCAATTGGTTGTACCAGTGGCAGCCTCAGGCATACCAAGTACACACCCTGTGCATATTATGAAACTGTGCCACCTCCTGCAATCTATAACATCAGTGCAGGAACAGGTTAACATGTTGCTGATGCACAGGGTGACTACATAGAAGTGTAGTAATAGTATCATGTTGTCAACAGTACAGTGTAATGATATCATTGTGGGTATATCCCAGCATGCCTGATGCAGTAACAGTATGATTGTCTTGTATTGTTTACTACACGCATAGTAAGTACCATAGTGTAACGTCTGCACATCTTTGCATACTGGTGGTAAGGCTGTCAACAGAAGGCCACATTATAGGTTCATAGGTTGGTACTAGGCTATCAGCCCTAGGGCCTATACAAGCCTAGCCATAACAATTCCTTGGCTATTTCTTCCCACTTTATTTACTTTCCTGGACCCCTGTCTAGCAGGGTGACTGACGTGATCCCTGGGGTGAATGTCCTTTCTCCCATCCAATCATCAAGGTTCCTCTTGAAGAGGTCCAAAGAGGCACTCTGCTTGACATGTAAGGGCAATCTATTCCAGAGTCTGGGGAGTCTCTGGGTCAGGAACCTATCCCTCCAGCATGTTTTGTTAATTGTGATGACAAGGTTTAGATCCCTGGAGCGTGTAGCTCTGAGGGATTGGGATTTCTTTAAGTGTAGCATGTCCAACAGCTCTGGGTTTGACATGGCCTTGTATGTTAAGCAGAGATCGCCTCTGAGTAGACGATATGCAACAGAGTATAGCTGGAGTTTTTTAAGGTGGTCAGCATAGGGCATCTGCTTTAGGCCTGTGATTCTTTTAGTGAGGTATTTCTGAGGCCTTTCCAGTTGTTGCAGATGTCTTGAGAGGTACATACCCAATGGGGCATTGTATTCTATAATGGGTCTAATGAGGGATGAGTACAGTGGGACAATGACCTCCTTTTTTCTGGATGAAAAGCCCTTTGTAATGAGGTGTGCCACATAGAAGGATTTCCTGACTGTTGTGGCGATGTGGTTATCGAAGGTGAGACCACTGTCCACCTGTGTTCCTAAGTCTCTTATCACACTTTCTGTGTTTAGTGTACTGCCACCTATATGGTAATTCATGGATACACGTTTTTTCCCAAAGGGATAACAATACATTTCTTGGCATTGAGCTTGAGCCCATGGCTCTGGCACCAAGCATCTGTTTCTGTAAGGCCCTTTTGTAGAGTATCCACATCATTTGGGGATTCAATAATGGCTCCCAGTTTGCAGTCATCTGCAAACTTTGTTAGCCAGAGTCCCTTAGTGTTGACCTGTACGTCAGAGAAGTAGATGCCAAACAAGAGCGGCCCCAGGACTTAACCCTGAGGTACTCCACTTGTCACTTGTCTGGAGCTGGATTTGGAGTCAGCTACTTTTACAGTGTGGGTTCTATCAGTAAGCCATTTAGCAACCCATTGGGTGACATAGGGATTAATGCCCAACTTAGTAAGTTTATCTATGACTCCAGAGTGGGGAATGGTGTCAAAGGCCTTGGCAAGGTCTAGATAGGCTGTGTGGACCACCTTACCCTTGTCCATGGCTCTGGAGACTGATTCAAAGAAGTCAATCAGGTTCAGGAGACAAGATCGGCCCTTCACAAACCCAAACTGGGTGGGGTCCAGTGTTTGAAGGTTGCCAATGTCTTTGTTTATAAGTTCCATGATAATACGCTCCATGGCCTTGCAGATAAGCAATACATAGGTAGCACAGGGGATGAGAAAATGAAAGTATTGATACTCAATGATGGACATGTAAACTGAAAGTTGCATGGTGTCCACACTCGACTCTGCAATTAGGTTGTTTGCGGATGTTGATATCTGTGCAGTACTACACAACAGGTACAGGACACACATGAGCACCCTAGCACTGCAAGCTCACACCTCATACCATGCTTGACAGCCCCAACACACAGATCTAACTATGACAGGAGGGAGAGTCCCCATATATGTCAGGGATACTGTGGTGGCAGGACAGGTAGCATACATCCTACTAAGTATGGAACCACTGAGTGAAGGCTCAGTGTCTGTTATTAGACGTGTATTAGTGCAGGTATGAGCACCTGGGTTTCCGTCCGGTTATTGTACATTATGATAGTACATGGTCTGTACACTTGTGTGCAGTGAGACTGGACCCTGGCCATCTGACCTGTGCATTCCTGGGTATAAGCTTATAGTGCCTGCATATTTGCACTGTTACCTACTGGAAGTGGTACACCTTGTTTGTTGTAGCATGGACTACATCCAGGCCTGCTGACTGTAGCTTTGTTTGCATGCATGTTTGCTTGTTATTACCCTGGAACACTGATTCCACCTGCAATGCTAATTTACGGCACTTCTGTGGATCCCTAGTGACATCTGTATTGCTTACTATACTTTTGTCCATGTCTCACTTGACAGAACATCACTGTTTGTCCTGTTTGCATGTACGTTGCCTGTGAAACATTGCATATGACTTACCTGGCATTTGTTCACGTGAGCATTCATATATGCCAGCGCTAACACATCAGAAGTACTACACCCTCACATACTCAGCTTGTGTACCTTGTTCCTCAATGGCCCTATGTGTTGTTAATTACCATGGCATTCACAATGCTATGGTAGCATGTGCAAAGGTCACTTGTCAATCACCTCTCTGGTCCAGTTGTGGAATATGTGAGTCATGTGGCAATGTCACAGCTGCCACATGTACACAGACAACCCTCTCCCCTTCCCATGAACTTACCACATGTGAGAGATGCAACCACATAGCCAAACTGGGGGCTAAGCTCTCTTAACTCAGTACTGGCATAATCTGTCAGGTGGCGTGAGATACTACAGTGACTACAATACCAGTGTCACATAGACCTACACCGACAGCAATCCAAACACATGAACACACTGGGACATTCTTGGAGCCTCAGTATAGCATCCTGCTTGAGCAGCAGACACCTCCGAAGCTGACACACAAGCAAATGTTAAGCTGGAACAGAGCACATGCAACACATAGCTCACAAAGCCTGTGTGCCGAACAGTCACAGCCTGTAGGGCTGGACAACACACCTGCTACAGTTGTGGTAGGTACCTCTATTGTCAGGTACACTGAGGTCCCGCTCACCAGGCTGGACAAGGAGGAGGTCATGGTGATATGCCCGTGGGGCACTATGATCCACCACATAACACAAGCATACAGGTCAGTCCGAGGCATGTACACATATGATTCAGTCATTGTCCGTGCCACTGTGAATGACCTGTGATGTACCTCCCTGGACTACATGATGTGGATATAGAGGGGCTTTCTGAGCATGTGGCACAGGCTGATATGACCCTGACCTTGGTTGGCATCATACCCTCACCAAGAATGCTGCCACAATATGTAGAAAGGATGATCAATGTGTACATTTGGCATATGTTTTGGTGGCATTCATAGGGTATCCAATGCCTGTCAGCATGTGATTACATGCTAGGGAAGCCACGATGCTATGCTAAGGGCAGCTTGCACCTGCCACCCATGGCCCGTTGTATATTGGCAAAGGCTCTTGCTACACACATGGTGCCTTTTTATGCAGGGCTCAAATTACATAGCCACCTCCATGGGTATCACACGGGATAGTACAGTAATAGTAATGCTACTCAACGCCAGCAGTGTACACCTCAAGATGCATGCACTGGAAACTGTCCTTAGCATGGTGAACAGCAATATCTGTGCAGTAACAGATTCCTGATTCAAGGCTCACAGGTGCACCCCATCACTGCCAGGTTATACCTCATACCATGCTTGTCATCCCTTACACATGCACCAAACCTGAACAGGGGGGAAGTATCCAAAGGTGCCACAGATGCACACACCTCCAGGTTGGTGGCACAGCAGTAAGCATCAGGGCCTATCCATGTGCAACAGTGGGTTAGACTGCCTTGAGGTTCATAGCCTGGCACACACCACCCTTCCATACCCAGGAAACCCACTTGTCCCCCCTGACAACACTGGGAATACGACAGTCTCAACATACATCATGATATGGCTTGACTGCAACTACCCAAACATAGAGTGTGAACATTACTGTAGCTCCAATACCCTAGCTGACAGGTTGCTAGCATGTAGTCACTGAATTGCTATAGTACAACTCGTTACCACTCCCACAGCAGGTGACAACATGCAGCACCTGTTCATCAACAACATGTAGACTATATGCTCCAGACCAGATGTGTATCCCTTGCTGCTTGGGTGACACCATATAGGTTCATAGGTTCATAGGTTTATACTAGGCTATCTGCCCTAAGGCATTTATAAGCCTAGCCCAAATTTTTGTGGCTTACGCCACCCCTTATATGAAAAAATACTGTGCCCATTAGTTTGTTGTGCCTCTGTCCAGCAATGACACAGAGATGATTCCCGGGGTAAACCTACGATCTCCCATCCACAGGTCTAGATTTCTCTTGAACAGAGTCAGCGAGGTGCTCTGCCTCACATGGACCGAGATTTTATTCCACAGCATAGGAGTCTCTGAGTGATAAATCTATCCCTCCAGCACGCCCTATTTATATCTGTGCTAAGGTTTAAGTCGCTTGCTCTAGTGGTTTTGGTGGATTTGGATTTTTGAGGTGGAGCATGTCCATTAATTCCGGGTTGGACATGGCCTTGTATGTCAGGCACATGTCACCTCTGAGCAGACGGTATGCGACTGAATAGAGCTGGAGTTTCTTCAATCTGGCAGCATATGACAGATTTTGGAGTCCCTTTATCCTTTTGGTGAGGAACTTTTGGGGTCTCTCCAATTGCTGCAGATGTCGGGTGAGATACATCCCGAATGGGGCATTGTACTCGATCATTGGTCTGATAAGTGAAGAGTACAGGGGAACAATGACCTCACTAGATCTGGATGTGAATCCCTTCATGATCAGGTGGGCAATGTAGAAGGTCTTTCTAACCACTTTAGCAATGTGAGTGTCAAAGAAAGGCCACTGTCAACCTGGGTCCCCAGGTCCCTGATAACCTCTTCTGTGCTTAGTGGATTGCCACCTATATGGTAGCTTGGGGTTACCTTGTTTTTTCCCAAGGGTATGACTATACATTTTTGGCATTTAACTTCAGGCCATGGCTCTGGCACCAGCTATCTGTTTCCGTGAGTCCCTTTTGAAGGATATCCGTGTCCGATGCACTTTCCACTATGGCACCCAGTTTGCAGTCGTCGCAAACTTTGTCAGCCAAAGTCCTCCCATGTTGGCCTGTACTTCTGAGAAGTAGATGCCAAACAATAGGGGGCCAAGGACCGAGCCCTGTGGGACACCACTTGTGACCGGCTTGGAGTCTGACACAGCGCCAGCAACTCTAACCCTGTGGGTTCTGTCCTTAAGCCAGTTTGCAACCCATCTTGTGACATATGGGTTTACATTTAAGCTGGTAAGTTTTTCTACAATACCCGAGTGGGGTATTGTGTCGAAGCCTTTGCAAGGTCAAGGTAGGCTGTATGGACTGCCTTTCCTCATCAATGGCCTTGGTGACTGTTTCAAGAAGTCGACCAAGTTCAAAAGGCATGATCTTCCCTTGACAAAGCCAAACTGGGTAGGGTCCAATGTCTGCAAGTCCCCATATCTTTGTTTATGAGCTTCATTATGATCCTCTCCATAGCTTTGCAGACTAGACTTGTTGCTTATAGGCGGTAATTACCAGGGTCCGTGGGGAGGTGCCGCCTGTGGAGTGGGACCACAGTTGCCGACGCCACCCTTGGGCACGTATCCTGTGGTAAGGCTGAGATTAAACAGCTGCCTTATGCGCGGTTTAATTCCTCATTTAGCTCATGTAGCACACAGCCGGGACACCATCCGTCCCATTGATGCTGTGTTTTTAGCTTTAGAGAGAGAGCTTTCACCTGCGCATTTGAGATGTCCGGGACGCTACACTCGGCTGGGATAGTTATCTCTCCTTTAGACTGCCTCAGGGGAGTGAAGTTTGCACTGAACCTGTCTGCCAGTATGTTGGCAATGTCTGTGGGTTCAGTGATTTTTGTATCATTTTGGACTAATTCTGAGCATATCTGGGAGTTTCCACCCAGGTTCCTAACATAGCTGAAAAAGGCCTTATGATTGTCCTTTGAATCCATGGCAATTTTTTCTCTCAAAATTGGCCTTAGTTGATTTTATGAGTGCTCGTATTTTTTACTAATAATGTTCAGGGGTGACTTCCCTTTTATGGTTTTTGTTCTATCATGTAATAGCTTTCTCCTCTTATTGTAAAGTTTGTTAATGGCTGGGGTCCACCAGACTGGACGCTTGCCCTTTGTGGAAAGAGCCTTGGTTTTATTTGGGATTGCCTGATCCATGCAGTCCTGGAGGTGTTCATAGAAGGCATTTGTAAGGGCTTCCGGAGCTTGGGTTGTGGTTTCCTCTGGCTCAGGGGCCTTGAAGGATACCACACCAGTGTTGAGTGGTGTGAAGTGTGCTGTAGAGAAGTCCTTCAGTAGGGTCTTTTTTGCTGGGGGTGGGGGCGGGATGTGGATTTCCAGTGAGATTAGTTTATGATCAGATCTCACTAATGAGGATATACTTCCGGTGTGGAGCATTTTGTCCCCATGTTTGTGACAATGAGATCTAGTATATTTTCCTCTTGTGGGAACAGTGACTAGCTGTTCCATGGCATTTGAATTTCTGAACTCCAGGAACCGTTGGGCTAGAAAGTTAGGGCTTGAGTAATGTTCCCAGTCTATATTCTGGTAGTTGAAGTCACCCAATAAGATGGTGTTTGGAGATAAATTTATGCCCTCCAGTGTCTTCAGGAAGGCTGTGTGGGGTTCCTGAGTTTGAGAGGGTGGCCTGTAGCATGCTACAATTTGTAGAGCAGTTTTGCCTATGGTTAGTTGCACCAGGATGGTTTCCAAGCTTATGGTTGCCACCAACCTGGAGGTGTGAGTATCCTTTATGAATATGGATACACCTCCTTTTGTGGTGTGGTCCGGGTTTTGGGGTCGCAACGCATGATATGAGGTAAAACCTAATAGTGCCGGGGTGCTCTCAGGAGCCTTGAACCAGGTTTCAGTTACAGCACAGACATCGATGTTCTCCATACTGAGAAGGGCCTCGAGTGCGTGCATTTTGAGATTTAGACTTCTGGCATTGAGCAGCATTACCCTCAGTTTCTTCCCATTTTGTTTTCTAGGGTGGTAGGTTTAGAATTTGAGCCTTGCCTAAAAAAGGCACTATGGGGGTGGCAAGAGCCTTAGCCAATATCCGGAATCCCAGGGTGACAGGTGCAAGCCGCCCCATGGGCAGCGTGGCTTGTCAAGCATGTCATCCCAGGCAGACAGACACTGGATCCCCTTTGAATGACACCAGACATTAAGCCAATTGTTAAAGCTGATCATCTTGTCTCTATATTGTGGCATCATTCTTGGTGAAGGAAGGATATTGCTCAGGGTTAGGTCATACCTGCCTGGGCTACATAATCAGAGAGCTCCGCTATGTCTCTCTTCATGTAGTCCAGGGAGGTACGTGTCAGGTCGTTCACACCAGCATGGACAATGACTGTGTCATATTTGTACTTGCCGTGGAGTGACCCGGTGCTTGTGTTATGTGGCGGATTCTAGCCCGATAGGCAGCTTACTGTGACCCTCTCCTTGTTCAGCCTGGTGAGTGGGACGTCAGTGTGTCTGACTATGGAGTCACCTATGACAAGTATGTTTGGTGTTGTATTTGGCCTTAAGGGCTGTGACTGCTTGCACACTGCTTTTGTGGTTTATGTGTTGCTTGTGGGGTGTCTTGAGGTAGCAGTTGTTTGGGTGTCTGCTTTGGAGGCCTCTGCTGTTTAGGTAAATTTTACTCAGAGCCTCCAGTATGTCTTTGTGTGTTTATGTGTTTGATTCAGTGGAGTGGTAGCATTATGTGAGGCTGGTTTTGTGGTGTGTGTAGTTGCCTTCTCCTCCTGTCTGGTCTTGCCAGTCCTGAGTTGAGAGAGCTCAGCCTCCAGTTTGGCTAAATAGCTGCATCTCTAAGTATTTGTGTTATGTGGGAGGAGGAGAGGGTTGTCTGTGTACATGAGGCAGTTATAACATTGCCTCAAGATTCCCAGATTCACCAGCTGGCAGTTAAAAAACATT
>NC_056733.1:1726838854-1726858854 GCF_019279795.1 Protopterus annectens
GGGGTGTTTATGTTGGGGGGACTCCCAACCCTGCCAAGTAAGTGTGTGTGTGTGTGTGTGTGTGTGTGTTTCCAGCTGCATGACAACAGTACATTGCTTTGAGAGTATTCCCTCTTCATAACATCCATGTGGCGTCTTTGCCTTTGATGCTGCTGTCTGCAGGCTAGACGTGTGCCTGTGTGAATCATGTGATCCACTGATCAAGGTAGCGCATTTTATAACTGCGTAATGCTGCCGTGTGGTACAGTGCTTACGTTTATGTTCTGCTCCCAACCCTGCCACGTGTGTGTGTGTGTGTGTGTGTGTGTGTGTGTGTGTGTGTGTGTGTATGTATCTATCTACATATATATATGTGTGTGTATATATATATATATATATATATATATATATATATATATATATATATATATATATATACAGAGAGTGAGAGAGATATATGTATGTATATAGCTATATATATATATATATATATATATATATATATATATATATATATATTGTATAAAGATGTGTATGTTGGGATTATCACTCTTGACTGTGCTGCATTGTCTGTACGTGAACACCTAGGATGTATGTACATCTGCTATGGCTCTGTGATAGTGCACATACTGTGTGCTGTAGTGATCATGGGTTATGCATGTGTAGTGACCGGTTATTGTGTTGCTGAGTATTACACGGGCATTGGAAACAATGTTAGTGCAGCACCTTTAAGTGGTCATATGCAGATCTTGGAAACAGTCAGCAGTGGTTATTACATTGGAGTGTGAGTATGGCTCATATCCGTCTGTAGTAACAGACAGTAGGTTAACATTACAGACACACGTTTATCCACAGGTTGTGGTACAGATCCCAGGACTGTATGTGTAGACATTGACAGGTGCAGGACTGGGTTGTGTTGGATGCATGGAGGGGGTGTCCATGGCCAGTAATGGGGATCTCTACAGCCTGGCAGGTACGGTCTGTGACTGTCCCACAACCTCCTGTATATGGCTGACACATGCTGTACCTGTGTATATGCAGACACACACACTTACCACAAACAGCTATGGTTATCACATACACACACCCATTGCACCACCATTGGGCCATGCAATAACCATTGACTCTCACACACACACACCTACGTGTACATTGGATGGCTCTATGACAGCTCTGGACATGTTAACACCACACCCTGTGCATATGATGTCACCTGTACCACCACTCGTGATGTGTAACATTGATGCAGGATCTGACTAACCTGGTGCTGCTGCACACAGTGGCTTTTTTCCACTGTATTGATGTTAGCATGCTGTTAACACACAGTGTGTTACTTCCAGGTGTACTTCAGCAAGCATGATGCATTGCAGCTATGACCATCACTGTAGCATAGTTTACAGCACTGTTACCTCTGATGATGTAGTCTCCATCCATGTGCCATTTCAGTGATGTGTGTAGTATTGGCAGCATGTGTGTCTGTGTGTGCAGTACGTGTGTGATGTGTGTAGTACACATGTATACCTGCTTACAAATGCATACACGACATTACACGGGCTTCGCCATTTGTACACTAGCTGACTCGTTCTTCCACACGTGCACACGGGCTAACACGCGAGCACACATACTTACTCGGGCATACTGGCATGCACGGGCGCAGACACACTGTGGGCAGGTTTGCAGGTCACATCGGTGGTATCCATGGCGTACGCTGTCAGTCTGCTGACGTTCCCTGGGATAGCTCATGACACGTCTCTTCCACTGAGTACTGACAGCACACATGTGACACTGCTCCAGTGAGGTTACAGTGTTTTGTACATACACACTCCTGTTGTCACCTATCTTCTACTCTAATAGTCCCCTTAACCTACACTACACTGTAGAGGCTTGGCCCATATGGCATGACATGTTGTGATTCACTATCCTCAGCCTCACTTGCCTCACATTGCCTACAAATGCTTCATTACATCTCTGACAGAGCGCTTCCACACATAGGTACCAGTATGCAGTAGCCATGTTGTCTCCGGCTTGCCATTCATCTGCATGGCATACTAACATCTAACTAAACCTACATTTTGTATGTATATTATCCATATGTCTTGTGTTGAAGCGCAGCGCGTTCTCGTGGCGCTGCTCTACGCTTCCACACCAGGGACCGTTGGAGGACAACTACTGGTTCATTGATATCCAATGGACAAAGCCACCACTGGCCTTGGACTTGGACATTGGCATGCTTCTTCGACTGTATTCATACTGTATTTGCAGCTGTCATTGCTCCGTTTAGCAACATGCAAAACGTTAGTCGCATAACATTCGGGTACATTTCTGCACATAACTCTGCTCTTGCACGGACAGCTTACTGTTTCATGTATCGCGTAGTTACATAGGGTTAACACCTGTCCCACTTTGCGAGGGACAGTCCCTCTTTGGGCAGTTGTGTCCTGCAAAATATTGTGAGAAAATGGCAAATGTCCTGAGATTTTAGGACAAAAGTATTTTCTATATTGTATGTAATAGTTGCATAAAACAGTTATTCTGTATCTGAAACACCTAAATGTTATACGAAACAGAATAAGGAACAAAAACGCTACAAGAATAAACTTTTATTCAGGCAAACAACTGAAATTCTGGCCTTTGTACTGGCCGTGGGTATGTTTTGCCCTGCAAAATCTTATGTTTGTAGCACAAATGTCCCACTTTGGCCATTTGGAAAGGTGGCAACCCTATAATTACATCATTTGCATAGCTTACACATACAAATGGGGTATGTTGCAAATCTCAACACTGTCTGTGCAATGTTTGTGTTACGGGCGGTCTTGCATGCCCCTGCGGGTGTTTGCTGAATAGCCTGGCAGTCATCTTTCCTTGCTGTACTCTCATTCAATCCATAAATGCCGAATGCGTTGTGTATCATGGCCTAGGCTTTGCTGTGTGCTATGTCTATTTGTGGTGTATGCATGGCTGTGGGTATGTCCCACTGTCATCACTGGTAAAGGTGACACCCAATAGGTACTTCCTGTAGACTGCTGTGTCATTTGACATGTCAGCACATACCTGCGGATGAACTTCCTACTGCAGTACTTTTCATACCTTCTGCGTTATCTTGCGGTCGATAATGCTGTTTCCTCAGACATGTATCTGTTTCTGATCATACCTATCAACCTCCTAGTGCAAAACATCTGTACAAAGCCTAACATGATGGGGGGACAGATAGGGGCAGATTCTACATATTGCTCTTACAAACGTAGATAGTTGGCAGTATTATAGGTTTTGCATTAGTATGCCCTTTCTGAGGGATTTTGGGTTTTAAACACATATGTTTACCATTATTTAATGACGTCAGTTCTCAGGTATTTGGCAGACAGGTACACATACCTCTCAACCTTCGACAGCAGGAAATCTGGACAAAGCCATGACTAAAAGTGGGGCAAAAGCCCAAAAGTAGGGCCAATTTTTAAATATTGCTCTTACAAACTTAAAAAGTTGATAGAATAACATGTTTTGCATTAGCGTGACTTTTCTGATGGGTATGAAGTCTGAAACTCAAATGTCTCTCATTATTTTCTAACTTCAGTCTTTAATGACTTGCACTAATTTGCCAGAAAACCACAATTTTATGAAAAATGTACCAAATATATGAGGCAAAAATCTGGACATTCTGCAAAAATTTGTACAGTTGAGAGGTATGCAGGTACAGATTGTGAAAGGGACACACCACACATATGAGGCATACATCTGCACATTCGTACAGTTATGCCAATACACACAATACATAGCGCCATCACAGGCCAGTTACCATTACATTCCTATTGCTGAACACACCCACCCACTGGATTATATTCCTCACACAGGCCAACAGGTGCTTATCCACACTACTTATTCCATCATGTACCTTATGTGTAGGCCGGTATTTGCTCTTTTCGTCAGTGGTAGAGCTCACGTATGAGTATGGTGGACTGGACACTGTATCGGTGACACTGCATGACACCCTGAGGGACACATGTCGTTTGAGTCTATTAACCTTCCACATTGACTTTCACAGGCCATACGTTGTAATTCACATTTGTGGACAAACATGCTTATGAGTTGTACATGTTTTGTCATTTGCCCTGATGTCTTTCTTCCCACCTGTCCACCTAGTATCACTAGTTCTGTACATTTCATTAGGACGGGTTACCTTCATACCTCTCACCTGTACACATTATGGGTATACACCCTGGGGTTTGACCTATGATTCTGTTACATTTGTCATGATAATGTGCCTTTCTGGTAGATTGTTGGCAAGCCATGACGGACTGTGCGGTTAGGTAATCATGACTGACATTTCTATTTCATGATTACTAGCTCTCATAACATTCATATTCCTGACTACGCAATTATTCTATCAACGGTCTGACTTTGTCTGAGGTATATTTAATATAGTCCCTATTTATCTGTCGTGTGCTATGCCTTAGTCCAGCTGTCTTATTCTGACATTCTGGCTGGTATGGTTAACATCGGTCGTACGCGTGTCCATCTATGATAATCACCTACATGACACTGATATAGGTCCCTACGTCTTCCCCCAATGGTTTACACAATATCCAGTAGATGGGTTGCACCTTTTTGGAGAATGTAGGCGTGTGCTATACCCATATAGGTATATTGATCACTCCCAATGGGACGTACCTAATAGATCTGTGCCAACCAACACCTTGGCCCAGTTCTGCATACCCATGATTCCCATACCTGACACACCTCCACAGTACCCATTAGACATTTTTAATGTGAGCAATAATAAAGTGTGAGGACACTTCCGAGCACTCCCCACTCTGCGGATATCAGCTCGTACGTCATACATTCAATCGACCCATGTGTTATTACCCTTGCACCTGCTACTGTTGCATGTACACCTATATCGTAGTTGCAGGTGTGACTTCTTTTGCATCAATGATGGTTGGCACTTTGTATAGGATCAATTTTTGGGGTCCTGCAAAGGACACCTATATTCATGTTTAACGTGTAGAACTTGCAGGCCCTGTCACACTGGTACTTTCCGGGCAATGGTTTGGAAACCATCGGTGTATTCTCCTTTCATGCATGTCTGTCTGTCTATCCATATTAGCTATTCCGTGACCTATTTATGTACATGTGTTATATGTACAGGGACATATGTTTGTTGTGTGTATATCTATTCATGCATCACGTGTGTATAAATTTCTATATGTACATATATACATATGTCTGTACATTCCTCATCTCGTAATTTGCTTTGGATTATGTCTGTGGATATATGTGTATATATATCTCCATATCATACCTTTCAACTGTACAGATTTCCTCTGCATGTACAGCTGTTTGCCTCTTATCTTTGGTCCATTTTTCATAACCTTGTGTCTATCTGGCAAGTTAGTGGCATATCATTAAAGACTGACGTTGGTAAATAATGACAAACATTTCAGGTTACGACTTCATACCCTTCAGAGAATCCATGCTAGTGACACACCTGTTATTCTATCCACTTTCTATGTTTGTTAGGGCAATATCTGGGGATTGCCCCTATTTGTACCAGTTTTTGTCATGGCTTTGTCCGGTTTCGTACTTTATGGGTTTAACAGGTATGAGCCATGTACATAGAATGTGGGGAAAACACCATTCATTTTCTATTCTGTGAGCAGATTACACACACTCAGGTTCACTTGCATATCCTTATTGTGGGTTACATGTGTTTCATAGATAATTGTGCTTCTGTGAACTTTCATAATTCTGACCGTAACAGTTACATATCTGTATTCCAGTTTACGGACTACTGTGCAAAACATACATTCACCTTTACATATTTAAATGTGTGTACTGCACGAACGCTTTCATTACACTTTCAAGTTATATGTGCAGTGGTCGTAGGTCAACCGGGACTGCATTCACGTTGGCCGGATACCGGAACCACTATTCTATTGGTGTTCTCCCTCATTGATATGCATACCCATAGTACTTAGCTACATCAACATATGCCTCACCGCTTCACCTATGACACAGGCATCCATTCTCCTGCTGGGAAGAAGGCGGTACTACATATTACACATTTCCTATTGCCTACTGCTGTGGACTCCGGCTGCATTGTTAATCACTCCGAGGATATGCAGAACACCAAGGCATATAGTCCAGCCACATACATGTCTTTGATTGTCAGGGTGTTCATGTAGTGATCTGGGTTTAGGCTTGTCCACCTGGTGAACAGAACTTTCCTGGCTGAGGTCAAATGTCAGACAAAGCATATGGACAGGGATTATCTCCCTATTTTGAAGTTTTACCTGTGTTTATAGACACAGGTATTTTGGCACCTGTCAGCAGCTTATTCTGTTGGCGTTACATATTATGGGTGGGGTTGTTATAGTCCATACTCCACAGTGAGGGGTGTTCCCATTCACATTTGACTATTACCTTATGCAGTCATATGGGGATTATTATTTTTGGACATGAAATGACTACAGGTATGCAGTTGTACATTACACAAGTGTGAAGGGCTGTTCCTGTAAATATATATGGACCATACCTCTCAACCCCTTTAGAGCACCGAACCTGCACCAAACCTACACAATGGGGGGACAGTTAGGGACACATTTTAACGATTGCTCTTACAAGCTTAGAATGTTGATAGAATGCTAGGTTTTGCATGACTTTTCTGCAGGTTGTGGAGTCTTATACTCAGGATATTTCTCATTATTTAGTGACGTCAATCCTCAGCTATTTACCACACTAGTGCAGATTGTCGGAGGCACACACCAACACTATGGGGCGAACCTGTGGTCATTCTTAGGGTTGCCACCATTTCGACTGCCCAAACTGGGACATGTTCTGTAGAGATGTCAGATTTTCCAGGACAAAATATACCTACAGCCGTGCATAGTACTGAACTTTAACCTTTTTTGTATATATAATAGCTTATTCTAGTAACATTTGAATTGCTTATGCTACTTCACATAACATATTGAGGATTCATATATAAAATAACCATTTTATGCGACTATTAAAGTAAATTAGGAAATAAACTCTCAGGACATTTGCTATGTCTTGATTTTTTTCACAGGACACAACTGCCTACAGAAGGATTGTTACTCGCAAAATGGGACAGGTGGTGACCCTAGTCATTCTGCAAATATCCGGACAGTTGAGTAGTATGGCACGGACCTCTGTAATACGCTGTTGTGTTCTGTCATGGCAGCAGCTCAGCATTAAAGACTGCAGTCGGAACATGCTGATAGACAGTTGGGTTTCAGATTTCATACTCCAGACATTAATGCCAATGTGCAAACTGTTATTCTACCAAATTCTATGTTTCTAAGAGATATGTTTACAGATTGTCCCTAATTTTGGACCTTTGTCTCACTTATATTTATGGCTCTGTTCAGATATCTTGCTCACACAGGTTGACAGGTATGGTCAGTCACGACTGCACACAGTCAGTGTCCCTCACACTTGATCAGGGTTGACCTGTTTATGTAGTGTCTTCCTCGCCCTCATGCAGTTTTCCACTTTGCAAATGTGTGCATTATATTCTCCCTCCTATTCGTGTCTGGACACGTGTGTCACAGGAAGGTATTTTAAACTGGGTGGTAAGTTATGCATGCCCACTTAGGGCTGGACAGTGACATGGACCTCCACTGCACGTTCTGACTTGTGTCCAGATATCTACTGGATTGGACATCATGTCGTCATACCCATTCTACTATTTACACAAGTTGGTCATCCCATGAGGGATATCCCAAAAATTGGTCAAGACGAAAACAAGTTAGATACCAAAGATTTTTGTGGCTTCACGAAAACGTGCAGGGGGTTTTACCTGCAGGGGATACATGGTTTGCAATCCTGACACTGCCTAGGGTGGCAATACCTACTACATATGCATAGGGGTCACTGTGTGTAGCTGTTTCTGCAACAAACCAGTGGATCAAGTACGGCTGGATTTGGTGGACATTCTGGTATGGTGGCAGGTTGTGTGTTGTGGAGGGTATGCTGGGAAGGCTATTATGCATCCAGGTGTGTTGCGTTTGTTATGGCCAGCTCCATCAGGACCCATCTGTGGGTATGTGACGGTGCCGTATCTATACATCTGTCTTGCATATTTCCATATTCATATGTTTGTGGGATTGTGTTCTACACTATGGCCTGTCTGCTTGTCTTGCAGCTGTTTCTACATGAGGTTGTGTGTTTCTTTCCACTTCACCCGCTGCCCCCTCATACACCTCCGGTTCACCTTTTCTGCATATGACACAAGTATCGCCTTTGAGGAATTTACCATTAAACACACACCCCTCACACGCGAATTACTCACACCCCATAGAGCACTACTTTGGTTGCTGGCCCATGACACGGCCAGAGTTACACATTGACTATCCTACATGTGTCGGGTACCTTTATGGTTGTGTAGACTACCCTGCCATGTTTGCTTTCCACATGCTATACCTCACACACATAGGTACACGCCCTTACTTCACTTTCATTACTTGGTTGGTGTATCCGGGTGCTACCCGTTCGACTGTGTCACATACACGTTCGGATTATACAGCTGACTTCTGGAGTTTGCCAGCCTGTTCTACTCATTGGTAGGATGGCACCTTTTCCTATGTCCAAGCTATTCCTTACATATGTCCGACCATTGTGGACATTGCCTCCCCACAGTCGATGGTTGTGTTTCCACCTTTTCAATTGGCCACAGTGTGACATAGGGTTACCACCTGTCCCACTTTGCGAGGGACAGTCCCTCTTTGGGCAGTTGTGTCCTGACATGTAATTGTCAACATGGCAAATGTCCTGAGATTTTAGGACAAACATATTTCTGATATTTTATGTGATAGTTGCATTAAACAGTTAATTCTGTATCTGAAATACCTAACTGTTATGAGACACAGAATAAGCAACTAAAATGCTACAGGAATACGCTTTTCTGTAGGCAAAACAGTTATGTTCTGTCCTTTGTACTGGCTGTGGGTATGTGTCGGCCTGTACAGTCTGATGTCTGTGCCAAACATGTCCTACTTTGGCCATTTGTAAGGGTGGCAACCCTACTGTGACAGTTGCGGTGAACACAGCATATTTTACAGGCCGACACATACCCACGGTCAGTTCGGCAGATAGAACTTACAATTCTTGCCTATATCTAAGCTTATTCTTGTAGCATTTCAGTATCTTATTCTGTTTGTTATGACATTTATGTATTATACGTCCAGTGAAATATGTTTAATGCAACTATTGCATGACATTTACAGAGGAATTATGTCCTATATTCTCTGGACATTTTCCAGTTTTACATGTTTGTGTCAGGACACATCTGCCCACAGAGGGACTGTCATTCGCAAAGTGGGACAGGTGGTAATTTTGGTCGACGGTACGGATCATACTGTTCCTTTCAGCCTGCATGTGTCCGTGTTGTTATGGCTCATTTATATGCTCCTTCTGTTTCGTTTACATGCATATGCTATTTCCTATCACAATTGGTATGTGAAATATGGACATACCTTTTGTATGTGACTATTACATGGCTTGTGGGATATGATTCAGACATACGGTCACTACCTATATCTACATTTCTCCTTGTGTATTTTGTTATGGACACTTCTGCACAGCTACGTTCCCTACCTCAAATTATGGGTCGGCTGGTGACCCTCTCCATTGGACTGGACGTACCTACTGGTGGCACGCTAACATCTGATAAGTTTCACTTCCACATGGTATAGCTATCTACACTATGTTGGACTACAGGCACACGGTTTTCCTGTCATTTGTTCATGGGTAGGGACCCGTTATTCCCTACCGTGCATTTGTGTTTGAGTCTTCATTTTCTGTTCGCAGGGACTCTGCTTTGCATAGGTTTCAGTCTCCACGGACACTGATAGGTATGATTACTATTGCTGGCGGAATATAATATTCAGCAGTTCAGGTTGTTCCTGGAAAGCCAACATTGACACGCCTCTCTGTGCATCTTTGATACACCCCTTGCACTCACGCACGTTTCCTATGCACGTGGCTGTGGCGGCTGCACGCCTTCATTAATATGCATATGGTGCGACTACTCCACATCTATGCTGCACGGCCGGCGCAAGCCTTACGCTGGCCTTGCACCGAGCTTCATGAATCCAGGGGCATATCTCAGTGACTGCACAGATGTTTACATTTTCAAAAGTGAGAACAGCTTTAGGCAGTGGAGTTTTGTTGTTTAGGCTCCTAGCATTGTGCAGTAACACCTTTAAATTTTCTTGATTTCAATTTGCTACATTGGAAGTATCTTCAGTCTGGCATTACCTAAAAGAGGCACTCTGGTGGAGAACAATGTTTAGCTAATATTCAGAAGTCTAGAGAGGAGAGATACAGACAACCCCTGTCAAACCAAGGTGGTCTGTTGTGCATCTTTTTCCATACTGACAAATATTGCACCCACTTAGATTGACACCAGAAACTAAGCCAATTATTAGTCATGTTCTGTTTATATTGTGGCATCATCCTTGAAGAAAGTAAAATGCTGCTCAATGCCAGGCTTATACCAGCCTGAGACACATACTCTGAGATCTCCATGATGCCTCTCTTCATATAATTTAGGGAGGTACATTTCGGGTCATTTACATCAACATGAACTTTGACTGAGGCATACTGCTACTTGTCGTCCAATGACCTGAGTGCATATGTAATGTGGCAGATACTGGCATCTGATAAGCAACTGACCCTAACTTTGGCCTTACTCAGTCTGTAGAGAAGAACATCAATGTTACATTCTATGGTAGCTTGCCTTATGAGCTTAGAAGTAGAGGTTCCATGAGATGTGGCTGTATGTGTTGATGTGGATGCTTTTTGAAAGACTGTATTAGGGACTGCTGAAGGTATTTGGTATGTGTACATCATCTAGGAGGTCTTTGGGGGTTAGGAAGGCTATGTTTAAGTGCCTCAGCATATGTGGGTCTATGTGTCTTCTCCAGTCTGTGCATGATGGGTGCAGTGTGTGTACCGCTATCAGCATAATTGAGATTAGGAGTGCTTTTATGTGAAAGCTTTGCCTCCAGTGACATTGTGCAAATACATATCTCACATACCTTATCCATTTGATTCAGAATTGGCTGGTTGTCAGTTAAAATGATGCAATTTCTACATTGCCTCGGGATGTCCATATGCACCAAGCTGGTAATGGAGACAGTGGGAAAGTTCATATCTGTGGCAATAGGCCCATTTTATTGATTATATGGTTGCAGTCAGAATATAAAGTAATGCCAGGAGTAGCTAGTTTTAACTCTAGTGGCAGTGCTTGTCACTGTAAACTAGTTACCCTATGTGCAACTAGCTACTGGTGAAATTTCAAGGGTACTTTTACAGGAAAAATGTCAACTCAATGAGCCTACTTCTATGAAGGGCACTGCCAAACACTTGAGGGGAAACTACTAAAGTAGATCCTGATGATTTATGGCTGGAGTATTTAGGGAGAGATTCTGAAGTTAGGTTAGACAGCAGCTAATCAAGTACTGAAAAGCAGGAATTAGCTGTGTCAAGAATTATGAAAAAGGGTGTTCAGTTGATTTGCTACTACCTGCCTACTACTAGTGCTGGTCTCACAACAGCTTCAAACTGCTGGAATACAATGCTCCTTTGCTTCTTCTCTCACCAGAAGCAAAAGAGCAGCACCAACACCAAGATGAGGAAAAGGTCACAGACTCCTTGACGATCAACAGTCTTGTCCCAAATGATACAAGGGTTTGTAGGCTTGTTGTAATCTTTTCCTGGTAGGTGCCTTGAAAAGCAACTAGATCAAGCAGGAAGGTCCCACACAGACAATCGCTGCCTAATAAGAGATAATAATGAATCAATGCTCCCTGCTCCTTCTCCCACCAGGAGCAAAATATAGCCACAAATTCCAAGATGGCAGCTATGAATCAGTTTTTCTTGTGATCTGCTGTGCCCAGGAAATAATGTCCCTATGGTCCTTGTCTCAATAGCAGCAAAAGAAAATCACTGATCTCAGAATGACTACTGAGAGGCGGAATGTGAGCTCTCTAATAATTGGTGGTCTTGGACTAGATATTACAAATTTTAAAATTAGATAGAAAATGGGTTACTATCCTAAGAGCTGCAGAGTGCAGTAAACAGACATGAAAGGGGTAACTCAAGCATTAGCAATCTAAGGAGAGAGACAATAGTTTTAAACAGACAAGATTGATTGGAAGGGGTAGGCACTTAGTATTCTGTCCATACTGAGAATAGCCAATGAAAGAGGAAAAGGAAAGAAATGTGTGGTCAAATTAACATAAGGGGCCCTCAACTAAAGAGACAGTTGAGTTTAAGACCACAATAGTAACAGGGTGGAAAGATGGGGGAATATTTAATTTGTGTGACTCACAAGAGACAGAGCTCTGTTCTCCTTCCTTGTTTAAGTATGCAATTGCAATCAAAATAAAGTTAAAACGCAGTGTAAAGAAAATACATTGCAAGATATAAATTAGAAAAAGGCAGTTAACCAATACAAATTACAGGTAAGGAAAAACAAACTAACCATTCCTTCACAGCAGTCTATGGCAGAGTCTGAGTGAACTTTTCTAGTAAAGTCTTGAAATGTTTTATTTTACCCCTTAAATACAATATTTACTTCCTAGCTCCATCCTCATTTCACAAGTCATTAACCTTAATTGACATTTTCTAATTTCAGTGTGACTCACAAGAGACACAGCTCCGGTTTCCTTCCTATTTTAAATATACAATTGAAAATGGAATACAACTAAAACACAGTATAAAATAAACAGACTACAATATACAAAATAGAAGCAGGCAATGAAACAATACTTATTACAAGAAAACAAAAACAAACTAACCTTTCCTTCTGAGCAGTCTGTGACAGAGTCTGAGTGAGCTTCTCCCCTGAAATCTTAAAATGTTTATTTTACCCTTAAATGCACAGCTTAATTCAAGCTCCATCTCAGTTCATGTCTAATTAATCTTAAATGACCTCTTCTAATTTCAATGGGCCTCACAAGAGACACAGCTCTGGTTTCTTTCTTGGTTTAAATAAGTTATTGAAAGCATAATATAATTAAAACACAGTGTAAAGAAAATACACCACACTACAAAAATAGAAGAAGGAATGGAGCAATGCAAATTACAAGAAAGCAAAAGCAAACTAACCTTTCCCTCACAGCAGTCTATAGCAGAGTGTGGGTGAGATTTTACAGTAAAGCTAATTGATCTTAGATTTCCTTTGACAGCATGTGACACCACAAGTCATGGAGTCATTACTGAATATCTTTGCTCTCAATGTGGTTTACCTTTTGCAGTACCCAAATGATTTGCATCCCCAGCTAAACCTGCTGTCAGTAAGTGGTTTCTGGTTCTATTCCTCCATACAGTGCTGGCATGCAGAGGGCCACTGACGTTCATCTTGGCTACATTGTTTTTCTTTATGTACTGGCTGCACTGAGAAAGGTCATTCAAGGCAGAGCTGCACATTATAGGTTCATAGATTCATAGGTAGGCACTAGGCTATCTGCCCAAAGGCAATTATAAGCCTAGCCAGAATGTGTTGTCTTTCGCCAACCCCTTAGATTAGTTCCCTGTGCCTCTGTCCAGCAGAGCCACTGAAGTGATCCCCAGGGTAAACATTCTGTTTCCCATCCACTCGTCAAGGTTTCTTTTGAAGAGTGTTAGTGAGGAGCTCTGCCTAATGTAGATTGGAATCTTGTTCCAGAGCATGGGAAGTCTCTGGGACAGGACTCTATCCCTCCAGCACGTCCTATTTATTGTTATGGTGAGGTTTACATCCCTGGAGCGTGTGGCTCAAGGGGATATGGTTTTCTTTAGGTGGAGCATGTCCATCAATTCTGTGTTGGACATGGCCTTGTATGTCAGGCAGAGATCACCTCTGAGTAGGCGGTATGCAACCGAGTACAGCTGGAGTTTCTTCAGTTGAGCTGCATAGGGCATCTGCTTGAGGCCAGTGATCCGCTTGGTGAGGTACTTCTGTGGTCTTTCCAGTTGTTGCAGGTGTTTTGTAAGGTACATCCCAAATGGGGCATTGTACACTGTGATGGGTCTGATGAGTGATGCGTAGAGGGGCCCGATGACCTCTTTCGATCTGGATGCGAACCCTTTTGTGATTAGCAATGTGATTATCAAAGGAGAGGTTACTATCTACTTGGGTCCCCAGATCCCTTTTTACATCTTCCATATTTAGGGGGCTACCACCTATGTGATAGTTTGTGGGTACTTTGTTTTTTCCAAAGGGGATGACTATGCACTTCTTGGCATTTAGCTTGAGGCCATGGTTTTGACACCAGGTATCTGTCTCAGTGAGACCCTTTTGGAGGATGTCTGTGCCAGCCGGAGAGTCAATTATAGCCCTTAGTTAGAAGTCATCTGTGAGTTTGGTCAGCCATAGTCCTCCTATGCTTGCCTGTACCTATGAGAAGTATATTCTGAACAGGAGGGGTCCTAGGAGTGAGCCCTGGGGAATGCCACTTATAATCGGTTTAGAGTCAGACCTTGCTCCCACAACTCATGCCATGTGGGTTCTGTCTGTGAGCCAGTTGGCAACCTATTTCTTGACGTAGGGGTTTATGTTCAGGCTGGTGAGCTTGTCTATAATACCTGAGTAGGGAATGGTATTGAAGGCCTTTGTGAGGTCTAGGTAGGCTGTATCTGTTAATGAGATCCATGATGATGCGCTCCATAGCTTTGCAGACCAAGCTAGTCAGGCTTATAGGGCGATAGTTCCCAGGGTCCGTTGTGGCTCCACCTTTGTGGACTGGAATAACCATTGCTGTTCACCACTCTGTGGAGAGGCTGAGTTTAAACAGTGTGTTTAGGTGTGGGGTTAGTTCATCTTTGAGCTTGTGTAGGATGCAGCCTGGGGCACAGTCCGGTCCCATTGATGCTGTGTTTTTGGCTTTGGAGAGGGCTGTTTTAACCTGAGTGTCTGTGATTTCAGGGGCATTACATTCTTCTGGTATAGTTATGGGCTCTTTTGGGAGTGAGAGGGGAGTGAAGTTTGCACTGAACCTGTCTGCCAGAATGTTGGCTATATCGGTCGGTTCAATGTATTTTGTGCCATCCTGCACTAACTCTGAACAGATCTTAGAATTGACACTTAGATTATTGACATAGCTAAAGAATGCCTTGTGTTTATCCTTGAAGTCCATGGCAATTTTTCTTTTGAAGCTAGCCATGGGTGATTTTATGAGGGATCATAGTTTCTTGCTGATACTGATCAGGGATGTCTTCCCTTCTTGGGATTTTACTCTTTTCTGTACTAATTTCCTCCTTCTATTGTATAGCTTGTTTATGGCAGGGGTCCATCAGACTGGTTTCCTTTTCTTGGAGGAGTGAGTCTTGGTTTTGTTTGGGATAACATGATCCATGCATTCTTGTAGGTGCCTGTAGAGTGCACTAGTAAAGGATTTTGCAGCTTGGACAGTGTTATCCTTTAGCATGAAGGCTTTGAAACGTTCCCCCTCGGTCTTAAGTAACGTGAAGTTTGCTTTTGAAAAGATTTTCATGGTGGTTTCTTTGACTGGGGGTGGTGGCTGAATGTGAATATACAGAGTGATTAGTTTATGGTCAGATATAACCAACAAGGGGTTGATGTCTGGTGTGGGACACCAGTCGCCCATGTTGGAGATGACCAGGTCCAATATGTTGTCACCTCTAGTCGGGGTGTTGGCCAGTTGATCCAGGGCATTTGAGTTTATAAATTCTAGGAAATGTTGGGCAAGGGAGTTTGTACTTGAGTAGTTCTCCCAGCTAATGTTTGGGTAATTGGGTCCCCAGATCCCTTATTATGTCTTCCGTATTTAGGGGACTACCACCTATGTGGTAGTTTGTGGGTACTTTATTTTTTCCAAAGGGGATGACTATGCACTTTTTGGCATTTAGCTTGAGACCATGATTTTGACACCAGGTATCCATCTCAGTGAGACCCTTTTGGTGGATGTCTGTGTCAGTTGGAGAGCCAATTATAGCCCCTAGTTTGCAGTTGTCTGCAAACTTGGTCAGCCATAGTCCTCCTGTGCTTGCCTGTACATCTGAGAAGTATATGCCAAATAGGTGGGGTCCTAGGACTGAGCCCTGGGGAACACCACTTGTAACCGGTTTAGAGTCAGACCTAGCTCCCACAACTCTCACCATGTGGGTTCTGTCCGTGAGCCAGTTGACAACCCATCTTGTGACATAGGGGATTATGTTCAGGCTGATGAGCTTGTCTATAATACCAGAATGGGGAATAGTGTTGAAGTCCTTTGCAAGGTCTAGGTAGGCTGTGTGTACCACCTTCCCTCTTCTATAGCCTTGGTAACTGTCTCAAAAAAGTCCATCAGGTTTAGGAGGCATGATCTCCCCTTAACAAAGCTGAACTGGGTAGGGTCCAGTGTTTGGAGGTTCCCAATGTCTCTGTTAATGAGTTCCATGATGATGCGGTCCATAGCCTTGCAGACCAAGCTAGTCAGGCTTCTAGGGTGATAGTTCCTGGGGTCTGTTGTGGTTCCACCTTTGTGGAATAACCGTTACTGTGCACCACTCTATGGGTGTGGAGAGGCTGAGTTTGAATAGTGTGTTTAGGTGAGGGGTTAGTTCATCTTTAAGCTCGTGTAGGACACAGCCTAGGACACCATCTGGTCCCAGTGATGCTGTGTTTTTGGCTTTGGCAAGGGCTGTTTTAACCTGAGTGTCTGTGATTTCAGGGGCTCTACATTCTTCTGGTATGGTTATGGGCCCTTTTGGGGGTGAGAGGGGGTGAAGTTTGCACTGAACCTGTCTGCAAGGATGTTGGCGATATTGGTCGGTTCAGTGCATTTTGTGCCATTCTGCACTAACTCCGAGCATATCTGAGCATTGCCACTTAGATGCTTGACATAGCTAAAGGATGTCTCGTGGTTATCTTTGGAGTCCTTGGCAATTTTTCTTTTGAAGCTCGCCTTGTATGATTTTATGAGAGATCGCAGTTTCTTGATAATACTGATCAGGGATGTCTTCCCTTCTTAGGGGTTTACTCTTTTCTGTACTAGTTTCCTCCTTATATTGTATAGCTTGTTTATGGCAGGGGTCCAACAGAGTGGTTTCCTTTTCTTGGAGGATTTCATCAGCAATATGATACAACTTACTTTCTCCTAGGAGCATGTTTTGGACTCTGTGAGACTGCATGGATGTGATCCTCTTCTCATCCCTATGAAACACTAACCAGTGGATATGGGACAGTAATGGTGGTTGTCAACATTCATCCATCTAAAGTTTCTTTCTTCTGGAATTTGTATCTCTTGTTTAAGGTGGGTGTGCTTCCTGACAATACTGTGCCACTTAAGGAGCAGATTTAATCTGTTGTCAGGACACATTTTCTCATCTTAGAGCTATTGCCTGGACCAAGCACCTTGTGCCTTCTCTGGGCCTTGCAAAGATTGTCCAAGCAAGAACTCCTATAGTGGCTTTGGTGATACAGTTTATCTTGAACTTACAGAGAGCATCCTAGCCCAGTTGTTGCTGACAAAATATTCTGCTGCTAAGATTTCATCTGAAACTTCCTATATATCAGTCACATGACCCCTGTGTTTTGAGAGTTGCACTGCTTGGTGGTCGAGGCATGTTAACGGTTAACATCTTATCCTTGACCTTCAGTGCTCCAAACAATTCCGATCGTGCTTATCTAAAGAAATTCATGTTGTTCAATTCCCTAGTAAAACCACACAAAACATCGTCCAAGAGTTTGATAGCTGTTGCCAGGATTCACCTGGAGATGTCAGATAAACAGTTCTTTGCTTACATTTCTCCAATCATATGAAATCAGAAATGTTCCTAGTAGGACTATAGCTGGGTCATCTGGTGCCCTGTGCAGCTCATCAAACTTGTACCCCTTCAAATCAAAGTTCTGAAGCAAAACATGGAACAAAAATCTGTTCTGCACTCTTGTAACTGTATCATGCTGGGTGCGACAACTGTAACAAGCAATTTGCCACTGTTAGTATCACAGACTAGATACTTTAGCTCTTCACCCTTGAACACAAAATGCAGTATTGGTATTAATTTGTGAAACCATGGCATCCTCACAGTGTACTACATGAGTGCCAGTACTGGACTCCCTTACCACCATCACCTGCTAATAATACCCCTTTACAGCTTGCTCCTGGGACAGCCCTTCCTCTTAGTTATGTCTCTGCTTACCTGATATAGATGTGAATCACTGGTATCTCATTATGAATATCCCAAACTATAATCTATTTAGCAGAGCCTTTTTCAGCATACAAGGAATCCTTTCTTAATTGTCCTAATTTAGCATAACTGTTTATGAGACATTTTTATCATCCCAAGATTATTTTGCTTGTCAAAATCCTTTGTTTTCTGTTTACTTTATGTTTCCTTAGGTATGATCCCTAGGCTTAGATACCTTAATAAATAAACATTATAATGTATATCCTGTTATGGATCTAGAAGAGTTCCACATCTAGAAGAAAAAAAGTAGTCATAGTCGTGATCTTCAGGTAGGTGTGGATACACCTGGTGGTCAAACATCTGAGTTTCAATGTCAATTCAAAGAACTGAAGCTACTTCATTAATAATTCTAGAACAAGACTTATTTATGTTTTCTGTGCCTGTTCTCAGGGCTAATTGCATAACAATGAGTAGAAACAATTACATTTTAAATGTTAATAATTACTGGACTGATTATTCAAGAAGTTTGTAGCATTTAGTAGAGAGTACAATGACATAGCAAGTCCCTCAACTGCATGAGACAAAATAAATAATAATAATAATAATAATAATAATAATAATAATAATAATAATAATAAAACCTCTTACAGGCATAGTTCATTCAAACAGCACAGCTGATCTACAGTTTTGAAAAAGATGAGATTCAATTTTCATTTGAGAAAATATCTTATGTGTGATTTGTGGTTATTAACATGAATCCTTTATTAGTTTTCCATGTTGAATCCTTTATTAGTTTTATATTGTGTATATGAGTAAAAGACTTAGGGTGGCCATGGTGGTGCAGTGCTTAGCATTGCTGTCTCACAGCAAGAGGTTCTCTGCTTTGATTCTCAGCTGGGGTGCCTTCTGTGCGGAGTCTGCATGTCCTCCCTGTGGTCACGTGGGTTTGCTCTGGTTTCCTCCCACATCCCAAAGACATATTATAGGTGGATTGAACACTCTAAATTGGCCCTAGGCATGAGTATGTGCATGTGTGTGCCTTCTGTGGAAGGTTGGGTGCCAGGCTGGCAACTTGACACTGTAAAACTCCACTGCCGGTCATGAGCAGAGAGGTGATCCTCTGTGGCAACCCCTAACCAGGAAAAGGCGAAAGAAGAAGATATGAGTAAAAGACTTCCCTCTCTCTCACTGTATACTTATATATATATATATATATATATATATATATATATATATATATATATATATATGAGTCGACTTTCATATGGCTGAGACCATATGATCGACCTTTGAAAAGCCGACCATGGTGAAGCACTATCTCCATACAGTGTAGAATGGGAAAATGTCCCTCTTCCACACTGCGATCTCAGAGTTGGTATATTTAAGTTACGGGTGGTGTCGGGGATGAAGCCCCCCACGGCGGAGTGCAGGGGGGCTTGCCCCACTGCTAACAGTTTTAAGGTAAGTGTTTGTTGTGTTTTATATGTTTATTTTACATGGTTGGCTTTCTGAAAGTCGATCATATGGTCTCGGCCATATGAAAGTCGACTTTGTGAAAAATCGACCATGTAAAGTAGATTCATATATATATATATATAAGTTCACTTCAGAAGCTTGAAATACTGAAAGCTCAAATTTCAGTATCTTGGTGTAAGATGTACAAATTCCAAAATAAAAAATTCACTGAAGATCTTATGTTTACCCAGTAAAGATAGTCCATCTTCAGGATTTACTGGTATTTCCTCTAACAAATGGAAAATGATGTATGACAATGGAAGCAGACATTTTAAATTATAAAGTTTCTACAGTTAAATGTAACAGAACTGAAACAATAATCTTTAGTTTAAGAAAAACACAGAGCACTCAGTAATACAATGCATTAGTTT
>NC_056733.1:1726863854-1726868854 GCF_019279795.1 Protopterus annectens
CTTTAGACTGCCTGAACTCTGTGTGATTGTTTTCTGATCTTCCTCCCTAGTCACTAAGCCTAAGGAAAGTTGGAAATACAACAGTTATAGCAAACACACCTTAGTTACCTGAATATACATTTTGAGTTATATCCCTATTAGTTATTGTTGATTTGAATAACAGTATGAGATTAAGTGACAGGCAGAGATAGTTCCAACAATGTCCTCTGCATGTTACAGTCATTGGTTCAATAAAGGAGACACAACACGTAGGCATCTGCAAACTATGCAAATCATGTTTTTTTTAATTTATGTTAAAGTTAAGTAATGGTGTCATCTAGTTCTCAGAAATCAGTAACTGAAGTTCTGGGATCTTTTCAGTTATTCTCACGGGGCAGGATTCACGAAGCCTCCGTGTAAGAGTTACAAGTCTTACATGGAGGCTGCAGTTAAACTGAGTGATGTCAGCATGCCATGCATATTCATGAGGGCATGCTGACTCACACCTAAGGCTAACACGGTCAGTGTAAGAAAGTAGGGGGCTTGTCCACAGGGCGAGTCATGCAAACGGACACGCCCCCAGAAGAGTCACAGTCCCAAGAGTAAACATCCACGAGCGAGTCCATGTACATGTCAACAAACACAACACAACACATGCCCCCACAGACTATAAATATAAATATAGAATGTAAAAATAAACAATTAAATTTTTTCTGCAAGTTTTAAAAATGTTTGCCTGTAATTGCGCTCGTTTGCGCGGCTGTGCCCTTCGTTCAGCCACAGTTAGCAGTCAGTGGAAAAGCATATAAGTTCAAAATATGCAAAGTAAGCCAAGAAGAAATAGCATAGTGGTAGAGATGTCGTCTGAAGAGGAGGCAAGCACAGTTCGAGCCCCAACAACATCATTTTATTTTTTTTAGTGAAATAAGCACGAAATCCCCTGACATATATTTACAGATATATAATTATATTTTATGTAAAATGTAAGGAAATGGGCCATGTAGTTTGAAGAAATGTGAGACAATAAAAGAAAAAAGAATGTCAGAAGTGCTCATAGCTGAGCTACGCTCTAACAAGCTGAATATGTCTGCCCGTAGGTGAGCAGTGGATTAACAGGTGTAAACTGAGTGCCCGGGGTTGAGCAGCACTTTAACACGCTGCAACCGTGTGCCTGTAGCTGAGCTGAGCATAATATGCGGGCTGACAGCCAAATGACGCTTAAATCAGCGTGATCTGTTTGCGCGGAGGTGCACACCGAGCCAACAAGCTCACCGGCGGGCAACGTTGAGCAAGCTGTATCAAAACTGCCTTTACACAGACACACCTCCTAGCCTGTGTAGACAGTCATAAAATAAAAAAAGCAATGGCCAGGCTCGAACTCAGGGTACCACGCACCAGAGTCAAAGCACTGAACCACTAAGCCATGATAGTTGCTGTTTGAAATGCAGTATTAGCTTATATATAGGAATGAATGGAAAGAGAAGCATGACAAAGCAGATTTTGTGAAGCTGATACATTTCCAAACTGGCCAATCATAGATAAGTGTGGGAAAAACAGCATATATCAGCCCCATAGGTGGGAATACACAGCATAACTGATTGTGGAATCTACTTGCAGTCAGGATGTCAGGTGTAGGAGAGGGTAGTTGCTTCCGAGCACAGAGGTGGGGCATTGAGGAGTCCAAATATATGGTTTGGCTCCTCGTCCACGATCATGAGGCCCAACTCATGCAGGGCCAGGTCCTGTGGGGAGCATATAAGGCTGAGGCGTGGGACCGGTTAGCACATGATCTCACCAGTGCCACAGGAATACCAAGGACTGGTGAACAGATCCGTCACCACCATGCGGACCTGAAGAGACGGAAGCAAGACCAACTGAACCATTGAATCCAGGAGACCCGGCAAATGCCCAACGCCCCACTACTGAGTAAGTTACATGTAGTTATTTATGTAAGAAATAAAACTAGCTGATATTATGGAGATGTGTATTCCAATATCACTTCATTTATGTTACAGCTGCAGGTGTACATTCCTTGAATCGTAGAGTTTATGCCGATAGACTTGTCCGGTTGCGCCACCAGGCAGGTTAGTAATCCTCTCCCTGTAACTGTAAATAAATATAAGTATGACAGCTTGCAAAAGACTGCAGTGTAGCCAGTTATTAATAAAAACTGCAAGTAACAGTGTAAGAGAGATTCTGCCAGTACTGTGTGATTACATAAGTGTGATGCAGCCTGTAATCCAAAAATAAAAATGAAACAAGTCTGAAATAAAGATGTTCCACCTGTAATGTAATAGGACATAACCTGCAGCAGGCTGTATATTACAGCTACACAAGTTCAGTACAACACATGTGTGAAATATATCCCTGTTTAAACTGTGAAACATGACACAAGTGAGACTGTTGGAAAGGATTTTGTTGTAACCAAGTAAAACATGTTAATAAAGCCTAGAATTAAGTACCATCCTGAATTGTAAATATAAAACAAGTGAGAGTGTGAGAAAGAGGTATGAATCCACCAAGACAGTTGTAATAACTCCTGAATAAAGTATACTGCAGTCAGTACAGCATGAAATGAATGTGACAGGCACATCCAAAGAGTGAAATGTGTGCAATAAAGTAGTGAAGCTGGAATGTGTGTCCCACAATTTGGATATGTAGCTGTACCTTAGCAATATGCAGATAGTGTTTGTATGCAATACCAAACATCCACAGTTGTCTAGAGCCATATAAATTAAATGTAGCAGGATGCTGTAGCTGAACAGAGGCAGATATGAATGTGTATGAATAAAAATGCAATGTATATTAATGTAGCAGTAACATTCCCATCACCAACATGCCTAAGTTTACACATAGGAAATTGTAGCCAGACCTGTAGGGTGTATATATCTGCAGCTAGTAGAAATGTACAGCATATGTATAGGTAATTTAAGTTGTTAATGAAATATTTCTTCACCCTACCCTATAACCACAAATAATCCATCTCACATGAAATGGGTATGTGTATTCACAATTAATTCCCCTGGACATTTGTCCTGTTGGTTCATAAATATTTGCATGTACGTTGATGCATGTGCCCTGTTCATACATCTAAACCTGATGGCCTGTTGCCATCAAACAACCCTGCATGCTGTTGGATTGTGTACTGTTGTTGAAATTATGCATGTGTTATGCCTGCTGTTCAATGTTTTGGATATATGGGTGTTTGGTTAATGGGAATACTAATGCATGCTGTTACAACTAATTGTGAATGGTTATGTTTGTTACTAACCCACACCATCCTAAAATATTGACAACATAGGACGACAGGGAAGGCGGGTTCCAGCGGACCCACCTCTCCCACCTCAGCTGGCGAGTGCACCTGGCACTAGTGCCCAGGCCAGACCCTCCTCCGGTGGCCCTGTGCCACCTTCAGGTGGAAGCGCTGCAGGGGATGGGGCCCATCCCCTCTCTGCAAGCGTGGCCAGAGGAGACCGCACACTCACCCTCCATAGTGTCCGGACTGTGGTGTGTAGGGAGATCAGGCATTCTGTGCTTGGGTCCCTACACCAGCTTGAGGCACGGGTGGCACAACTCACAGGTGTGCCTGCTGCCCATCCTACACAGCCCCCAGCACAGCCCCGTCCTGGGCAGTGAAGGCACAGTGGCAACTGCCCAGGGGTGGGGATCTCAGTTCCACTGTTACCATCTGTGGGCTCATGGGCTCTAGTTATCCCAACATCCGTCCCTGTCAAATGTGTATTCCCCCCACATGTGTCATACACCACCCCTGTATGTGTCTTGTTTGTCTTGTCTGTTAACCACCCCTACCTACCTCCCCAACTATACCTACTTCCCGTACCTGACATTCCACTCTCACCTGAAAAAAAAAGGGCACTCTGTTCCCGCAAAAAAATTACGCCCCATACATAGCTGCCCATTTCACAAACATGTCTGCTGGACATGTGAACTGGCAATTACAATTGGCTGTACAACAGATTTTGTTGTCCTCACCCCTCTCTCAGGGGTGGAAGGTTTCAAATCTCACACCAAATTACACATGTATGCACAGCTGTTGCTGATAAAGAAATGGGCAGCTATGGGCCTTTCCTACACCCTTCCTGCAAATCCTGAGCTTGTTTCCCTACTGTCCTACCCTCTTTGTGACCCCTTTTTCACCACTATCCTGTCTCCCCATTTTCATTTCTTTCAAAGAAATTAGCAGGTGTGCGCAAGAGTAAGCACTTTTAAGTAGTTGTAAGCAGGCGTGCGCTTGTGTGCCTGGAGCTAAACGCCAGTGCGCATGCGTGAGCTCCGCGCAAACCAGCGCTAACCCGCTTACAACTGCTTAAAAGTGCCTTAGTCACTCTGAATGACAAGGCCTGTAGTCTTCCCAGAAGCAAAATAAAATCCCACTGTCAGTCTCGAACCCAAGACCTTGGAAACACTAGTCTGCATGACTTACCACTAAGCCATGACTGCTATACATGAACATTGTGCTGAAAGCAATATATAATGAAATAGTAGTAATGAATGTAAAGGGAATATAGGAAGTCTAGTACACAAAGCATGTCATGTATATTTAATGCCAAATTTAGTGGATTTGTATAATATTAGTGTGTGAAGAGAAACAGCCATGCTAGTTGGTAGCTAGTAGGTAATAATGTTACAGTAGCACCTTGCAAGCCACACACATACTCAGAGCAGGATAAACACTGCCATATTTGAATGGTTAAGAGCCCAGACATAGCAACTGTGACTGAGTTACAGGGATGTCCCTGATTTGAAAACAAATGTAAACTGTGCCCCACTGACTCCCTGTGAAATGTACTAACAGTAGGCAGAAAGGTGTTACAACACATGCAATGGTAACTATGAATTACTGAAAGTATGCACCACCTGCACATCACAAATGGTGTAGTAATACATATGGTCAAAATAACCCATAGTCACAACTGCAGAATATCAGATAATTTCATGGGTGTATCCCACTGATATGTACCATTCCATGAGGCTGATAAAAGATGCACCTGAGAGTACTG
>NC_056733.1:1726871354-1726938185 GCF_019279795.1 Protopterus annectens
ACGAACCCATTGCAAACCAACTATGTGAGGTGGAATGAGTGTGCAAGTTACTGGGTGCATGTTACATAATGGTGTGATTGCTCACCATGACTGTCTGTCTATCATGGTAGTGTGTGTCCCTGGTGTGAGGCCAGAGACAGATGTGTGAGGTATTGCGGTCCAAACATACTACATTGCCATATGTTGTGCTGTGTTACCCTGTATGTGACTGTGGTGTAGGTGGGGTTATGGCAAGTAAGAGTAGTGTGCATTACCACTGACATATGTAACATGCAGTGCATGCAGTGCATGGGTTGATAATGTTCCCCATACAGTACCTTGATACGAACCCCCAGTGTGAGGTTGTGCATTGGACCTGAATCAGTGTGCTGACTGCTGGAGTATACTAGTTTGTTGTATGGAGTGTGCCAGGTACTGTTGCACAGTTGTCGGCTGAGCACTGATATCTGGTCATTGACATGTGTATCCCCCAATAGACAGACAGATGCCATATATGGGAGTTAAGCTATATCACTACAGTCGAGTATTATGTGTATTATGTGTGCCATATTTAGCAGACATATATTGCTGACATATTTTTCCTTTCCTTTTCAGGGCTATGGTTCACCAGTGTAACCCTACCTACTCCACTGCAGAGGATGAGGAGATACACCAGAGCCTGGTGCGGGATTTTGCAATACTCTTTTACTGCACCAGCCAGAACCAGCAGAAGAGGGCTGCACTGTGGCAAGACCTGGTCCATCGGGTAAATGACATAGGCATGCATAATCGGACATATGAGCAGGTATGACATCACTGCAGTGATTTAATTAGAAATGTCCATCAGCGTGCATCAGATATCCACAGGCAGCAGCTTGCCACAGGTGGTGGGGTGGCTATACATCCCCCCCTCACCAGACTGGAGGGACTACTCCTAAGTGTTGTGGCTCCAGCCCAACAGCAACAACACCAGCAGCATACATGCATAATGATGGAGGCTGGAGCCACACAGCAGCATGACTTTGAGCGTGCAGGTAATATGCCATATGTATAGTTGACTGTTCTGTACACTGGTAGATAATGCATGTGTGAGGTGTGTCCTTGGTATGTAGCTGTTATCATGGTATGTATTGTGCAAGTGTGATATTCTAAATATCAGCAGCTGACCTGTGAAAGCCAACTGTTGTACTACTGAACTGTATCATACTCACAGTATCAATGGCACAGTTGTGCCCACTGACATTAATTTCATCATTTCTGCAGGTCCCTCCAGTGTAACAGCAAGGCAGCCTATCCATGCTGGTGAGTGTATAATAACAATACCTTTAATAGTCTTGATAGTAATAGTAATAATAGGCTCAATCAGTAGTGCTCTGTGTTTGCATGCAGGTGTGTTTGTGTCTGTGTGTTGATATCTCACATACTGAGGAGTGTGCATGTGTGCCTGTGTGCATGTGTGCCTGTGTGCATGTGTGCCTGTGTGCCTGTGTGCCTGTGTGCCTGTGTGCATGTGTGCATCACTGGTAACATTGTGTACACATTGTAAACTGTGTTACCTGTCTTCCTCCCACAGGTTCTGGTGCTGCTCTGGTGTCATGCAGCAGGGAACCTGAATCAGCTGCCATGGATAGTGATAATGATGATACCTGTGTAATGGCACAGGGAGGTGTGCCAGGGTTCGTCACTGGTCAGCCAATTGACAGTACACAGCTGTCGACCCCATCAATGCGCACAGTCATCCTGCCAATACATCCTTTGTCACCAATGTCCCTAGGTGATGGACAGGATACAGTGGGTATTGACCAGGGTAATGTGGTATCTGTGGCACATGCATCCCCACACAGCAGCCACGGCCAGAGTCCTGACATGGTACCACTCAGGCAGATGTCCAGGGGTTCTCGTGGGAGCATCCGTGGGCGTACTGCCCCTGTCAGACGTGCCCACAGAGGCCTTTCAACCTCAGCTATGTTTCGGGCTGTCATGCAGGCACAGTCACGTATGGAACGGTACACCAGACAGGGTCTGAGGGAGCTGAGAGCATGTCGCACAGCCATGAATGACAGTATGCGTGACATTGCGGCTGCCATCCGTAATTTCACCGAGGTCATTGACAGACGTTGGGGGGACACATTAGATCTGTTCCACAACTACATGTCCATGAGCCAGGGCAATGGTGGATGGTTGAGGCATCGACGTGGGCGTATGCCAGCAACAGCAGCAGCTGGCAGTCATCGCGGATGACAACAGGGCCACGGCCACTCCCATAGTGCCAGCAGCAGCACCAGCAATGCTGGGTCTGTGCTGTCATCAGACCACCCCAGGAGACCACGTGCACATGGCTCTGGACAGTCCCAACAGGGACCTGTCTCCAGTCAACAACCACCTGCTTCTGATGACAGTACCCAGTCTGGCTTAGTACCGGATACGGTCCGTAGCACCCCTGCCAGGCACAGGTACCGTGTCCGTGGCCAGAGACACTGATCTGTATGACCTGGCAGGTACAGTCTGTGGCTGTCCACAAACACCGGTATATGGCAGCCATGAGGTGGAACTGTGTGCATGCATACACACATGCGAATTGATAACACCTAGGGCTACCGCATACACGCACACACTGCATCAACATTGCCCCACCTTGTACTGCTGTCCCTCACCAACACACATACACATACATGTCAATTGGTTGTACCAGTGGCAGACTCAGGCATACCAAGTACACACCCTGTGCATATGATGAAACTGTGCCACCTCCTGCAATCTGTAACATCAGTGCAGGAACAGGTTAACATGTTGCTGATGCACAGGGTGACTACATAGAAGTGTAGTAATAGTATCATGTTGTCAACAGTACAGTGTAATGATATCATTGTGGGTATATCCCAGCATGCCTGATGCAGTAACAGTATGATTGTCTTGTATTGTTTACTACACCCATAGTAAGTACCATAGTGTAACGTCTGCACATCTTTGCATACTGGTGGTAAGGCTGTCAACAGAAGGCCACATACATAGGTAGCACAGGGGATGAGAAAATGAAAGTAGTGATACTCAATGATGGACATGTAAACTGAAAGTTGCATGGTGTCCACACTCAACTCTGCAATGAGGTTGTTTGAGGATGTTGATATCTGTGCAGTACTACACAACAGGTACAGGACACACATGAGCACCCTAGCACTGCAAGCTCACACCTCATACCATGCTTGACAGCCCCAACACACAGAACTAACTATGACAGGAGGGAGAGTCCCCATATATGTCAGGGATACTGTGGTGGCAGGACAGGTAGCATACATCCTACTAAGTATGGAACCACTGAGTGAAGGCTCAGTGTCTGTTATTAGACATGTGTATTAGTGCAGGTATGAGCACCTGGGTTTCCGTCCGGTTATTGTACATTATGATGGTACATGGTCTGTACACTTGTGTGCAGTGAGACTGGACCCTGGCCATCTGACCTGTGCATTTCTGGGTACAAGCTTATAGTGCCTGCATATTTGCACTGTTACCTACTGGAAGTGGTACACCTTGTTTGTTGTAGCATGGACTACATCCAGGCCTGCTGACTGTAGCTTTGTTTGCATGCATGTTTGCTTGTTATTACCCTGGAACACTGATTCCACCTGCAATGCTGATTTACAGTACTTCTGTGGATCCCTAGTGACATCTGTATTGCTTACTATACTTTTGTCCATGTCTCACTTGACAGAACGTCACTGTTTGTCCTGTTTGCATGTACGTTGCCTGTGAAACATTGCATATGACTTACCTGGCATTTGTTCACGTGAGCATTCATATATGCCAGTGCTAACACATCAGAAGCACTACACACTCACATACTCAGCTTGTGTACCTTGTTCCCCAATGGCCCTATGTGTTGTTAATTACCATGGCATTCACAATACTATGGTAGCATGTGCAAAGGTCACTTGTCAATCACCTCTCTGGTCCAGTTGTGGAATATGTGAGTCATGTGGCAATGTCACAGCTGCCACATGTACACAGACAACCCTCTCCCCTTCCCATGAACTTACCACATGTGAGAGATGCAACCACATAGCCAAACTGGGGGCTAAGCTCTCTTAACTCAGTACTGGCATAACCTGTCAGGTGGCGTGAGATACTACAGTGACTACAATACCAGTGTCACATAGACCTACACCGACAGCAATCCAAACACATGAACACACTGGGACATTCTTGGAGCCTCAGTATAGCATCCTGCTTGAGCAGCAGACACCTCCGAAGCTGGCACACAAGCAAACGTTAAGCTGGAACAGAGCACATGCAACACATAGCTCACAAAGCCTGTGTGCCGAACAGTCACAGCCTGTAGGGCTGGACAACACACCTGCTACAGTTGTGGTAGGTACCTCTATTGTCAGGTACACTGAGGTCCTGCTCACCAGGCTGGACAAGGAGGAGGTCACGGTGATATGCCCGTGGGGCACTATGATCCACCACATAACACAAGCATACAGGTCAGTCCGAGGCATGTACACATATGACTCAGTCATTGTCCGTGCCACTGTGAATGACCTGTGATGTACCTCCCTGGACTACATGATGTGGACATAGAGGGGCTCTCTGAGCATGTGGCACAGGCTGGTATGACCCTGACCTTGGTTGGCATCATACCCTCACCAAGAATGCTGCCACAATATGTAGAAAGGATGATCAATGTGTACATTTGGCATATGTTTTGGTGGCATTCATAGGGTATCCAATGCCTGTCAGCGTGTGATTACATGCTAGGGAAGCCACGATGCTATGCTAGGGGCAGCTTGCACCTGTCACCCATGGCCCGTTGTATATTGGCAAAGGCTCTTGCTACACACATGGTGCCTTTTTATGCAGGGCTCAAATTACATAGCCACCTCCACGGGTATCACACGGGATAGTACAGTAATAGTAATGCTACTCAACGCCAGCAGTGTACACCTCAAGATGCATGCACTGGAAACTGTCCTTAGCATGGTGAACAGCAATATCTGTGCAGTAACAGATTCCTGATTCAAGGCTCACAGGTGCACCCCATCACTGCCAGGTTATACCTCATACCATGCTTGTCGTCCCCTACACATGCACCAAACCTGAACAGGGGGGAAGTATCCAAAGGCGCCACAGATACACACACCTCCAGGTTGGTGGCACAGCAGTAAGCATCAGGGCCTATCCATGTGCAACTAACAGTGGGTTAGACTGCCTTGAGGTTCATAGCCTGGCACACACCACCCTCCCATACCCAGGAAACCCACTTGTCCCCCCTGACAACACTGGGAATATGACAGTCTCAACATACATCATGATATGGCTTGACTGCAACTACCCAAACATAGAGTGTGAGCATTACTGTAGCTCCAAGACCCTAGCTGACAGGTTCCTAGCATGTAGTCACTGAATTGCTATGGTACAACTCGTTACCACTCCCACAGCAGGTGACAACATGCAGCACCTGTTCATCAACAACATGTAGACTATATGCTCCAGACCAGATGTGTATCCCTCGCTGCTAGGATGACACCATATACAACTCACACTGTATATTCACATACCACATGCAGCCCCTGCACAGGACACCACAGTCAGAATGTTATCCAGTGCAAATTCCATGTATTCACATGAGGCAGGATTCAGACATGGGAACTATTGAAGGTCACAGGTATATATGTGTATGTGGCACACACATACATCATGTGTGCATTGCCATTACTGGTTTAATCACTGTCATGCATTATTGTGAAAAACACCCCACACACATGGGCAGTCTGTGTGACAAAAACACACGTGGCATTTGTAGGATTCAAACCCCTACCTAACTATGTTATGACACTAGTGAGAGATGCAGTAGCAGAGCGCTATTTGCATTACTAGGAGGCTTGCCCTCTCCTGCTGTACTTATAGGGTGCTGACATCATCTGTGATCAGAGAGGGGAATATGCAGCATGTGGTGTGGTATCCTAGTTGGCAAAAGGGACATTTCTCTTACACATATAGCTGCACACACGCTACTTCCCCCACACACACACTTGGCATTTGCAGGATTCAAACCCCTACTTAACTATGTTATGACATTAAGGAGAGACGCAGTAGCAGAGCACGCTATTTGCTTTCCCTCTCCTGCTATACTTATAGGGTGCTGACATCATCTGTGATTCGAGAGGGGAATATGCAGCATGTGGTGTGATATACTAGTTGGCAAAAGGGACTTTTCTTTTATACATATAGTTGCACACACACTACTTCCCCCACACACACACTTGGCATTTGCAGGATTCAAACCCCTACCTAATTATGTTATGACACTAGTGAGAGACGCAGTAGCAGAGAGCGCTATTTGCATTACTAGGAGGCTTGCTCTCTCCTGCTGTACTTATAGGGTGCTGACATCATCTGTGATTAGAGAGGGGAATATGCAGCATGTGGTGTGATATACTAGTTGGCAAAAGGTACATCTCTCTTACACATATAATTGCACACACCATGCAAGTATCTGTTGCTCAGCAACTGTTTGTGGGTCTTTATTGCCACAGCTTTCCCTATCTCTATGAACAACTTGTGTACTGTGGCAGATGTATGCATGTGAGTGGGATCCACTACTTTACTTATGTCTCTGTTGTAATTTCACTGTGTGCACTGGGCAGATGTCTGCATTGTGGGAGGTTTCTGTATTAACACATACAAATGCCAGATATGTGTGTGCAACTGCTAAACTGTAATATGGCCTATGTGTGTGAGCATGCCCAGTTCACAGTTCATATGGCTTCCTGACTGACACGTCTCATTTATCTAAGTGTGCGAGCATGCCCAGTGTGTACTTTCCATATGTTGAGATCTGTGGTCCACCACATTTGTGTTTGTGTATGGACTTAATCTAGGTTTCACATGTACAGTTCAGTGTTGGACATCAGGTTGTGTTCTTACTGCCCAACTGCTTTGTGTCTGAACCTAACAGGCATTATGCTGTGCCTGCAGGGTTGCCGTGGGATAGTTTGCATACAGTTGTCAACATCCTTCTTGACTGCCCAAACTGTATTGTCGTATAGTGTACTGGTTCAGTACTTTCACTGAGGTGGACAGTATCATCAGATTTAGTCCTATCACTGCTTGACGTATTTATAGTGCACACAACAGACTGGTTGAGGGGCAGTTGTGTAGATATGACCATGTTGCTTTTTGTTCAGATATGGGCAACATGGAACAAGATTGTCCAACATTGTTTATGTATTCCACAACTTGTGCGGACAGTGACAAACAATGGCCATGTGCCCTATGACATTTGTAATGCTAGTCACACAGTGTTTGTCCTTCAACACACATATTCACTGGTGTTTGCATTGACATATTTCAAGGTTAGTGTGCTGTGCCTCTGTCTACCCGTGACATACTGGTGATATCCAGGGTAAACCTACCATCTCACATCCAGTCAGCATTATTCCCCTGGATGACAGTCAATGAGGGACTCCCAGGATAACCTGTACTGTGAGTTCAGTCATGAGTGGAGTGAGGTTCTGGGTCATGGATCAATCGGTACAGCATGTCCTGTTTATGTCAGTGCTGGGGTTCAGGCCTGTCATGTGCATAGGTCACCAGCATTCAGAGTTTACATGGTGCCACGTGTCCATTGATTCCAGCTTGCTCATGGCTTTGTACATTAGGCACAGATCACCTCTATCCAGCCAGTATGGCAGTGTGTGGAGCTGCACTGTGTTTAATCAGGCAACACATGGCATCTGTTACAGCTTTGAGATACTCCTGGTGGTGTATTTTTGCGGTCTTTGCAGTTGGTGCAGGTGTCTGCTACTGTACATCCCACAGGGGCCATTGTACGCAATTGTGTGGCTGACGATAGATGACTGGAGAGGCACAATGACCTCCCCTGACCTAGCTGTGCTTACCTTCATGATTAGATGGGTATATGGTATGTGTCTGTAGCCAGTACGGACACATGGTTGTCACATGCAGGATATCTATCACCTTGTGTTCCCAGGTCTCTTATTGCTCCTGATGTACTTACTGGGTTAACACCTATGTGGTATATTGTGGACATGTACTGTGTTTCCACAGGGGCTGACTATACACTAATCTGCATTTTGCTTGTTGACATGGCTGTTCCACCACTTGTCTGTTTCTATGTGTGCCTTTTGTAGGCTGCTTGTGTCAGCTGGAGGGTCCCATATGGTGGCCAGTTTGTATTCATCTGCGAACCTGTTCAGACACAGTCCTTCCATGTTGGCCTGTACCTGTGTGACATATATACCATGCGAGAGAGGTCCCAGGACCGTGCCATGTGGGATGCCAGGTGTACCTGGTTTGTAGTCTGACATGGCTGGAGCATTTCTAACCAGGTCAGTTCTGTCCTTGAGCTGGTTTGCAACCCATCTACTTGGATAGGGGTTTATAGTTAGGCTGGTGAGCTTATCTGTACCGAACTACTGGGGTATTGTATGGAAGGCTTTCACAAGGTCCGGATAGGCTGTGTGAACCACATTCCCCTCATCAATGGCCTTGGTGCATGTGTCACATGAGCTGGACATGTTTAAGGGGCGGGATCTGCCCTATGAAAGCCACACTGGGTAGGGTCCAATGTCTGTAGGTACCCAATATCGTTATTCCTGGTGTCCATGATGATCCTCTCCATTACTTTGCCCACCATGATAGTCAGGGTTGAGGGGTGATAGTTTGCAGTATCCATTCAGGCACCACCTTTGTGGTGAGGGACCACTGTTGCTGTACACTGCTCTTTGGGTACATATCCTGTGGTAAGCTGAGAGTGAGCAGTAGTGCTATTTGGTGTTCCATTCTTCTTACAGTTCTTGTTGGACACAACCCAGGACACCATCTGGTACCATTGATGCTGTGTGGTTTGCTTTGTAGATGCTGGCTGTTACCTCAGCATCTGCAATGTCAGGGGGCCAGCACTCTGCTGGGATAAATATTTGGCAGTTTGGTGCTGGTGGGGAGTTTGCAAAGAATCTGTTAGGTTGGATGGTGACAATGTGTGTGGGTTTGGTGTATTGTTTGTGATATTTGAGTAATGCAGAGCATATCTGTGGATTACCACTATGGTTCCTACCATCAGTTAAGTCAGCTGTGTGATTATCCTTTGTGTCCTGCACAATTTGTACCATCATAGGTTCATAGGTTCATACTAGGCTATCTGCCCTGGCCATGTTTGAGCCTAGACAGACTGTGTGTGGCTTTCGTCACCCCTTGCAATGTGCATATTATGCCCATTTAGGGTTTACTTTACTAGATGTGACACAGAGATGGCCCCCAGTGTTAACCTACTATCTCCCATGCACTCGACATGATTTCTCTTGTAGAGTATGAGTGTGGAGCTCTGCCTCACATGGACTGGGATTCTGTTCCAGAGTGTAAGGAGCCTCTGGGTTATGTATCTGTCCCTCCAGCACATCCCATTTATTTATGTGTTGCATTTCAGATATCTCACTGTGGTGTCTCTGCTGGATTTGTGGTTTCTGCAGTGGAGCATGTCCATTCATTCTGGATTGGACATGGCCTTGTACATCAGGCATACATCGCCTCTGACTGGGCAGTCTGCATGTGAATTGGGATGCGGTTTCTTCAGCCAGCCAGCAGATGACAATTGTTTGGACTCTTTATCCTCTTGGTGAGGTACATTTGGGGCCTTTCTGACTGCTGCAGGTGTCAGGTAAGGTACATCCAAAATGGGGCATTGTTGTCAAGTATGGGCCTGATAAGTGAAGAGTATGGGGGCACAATGACCTCTCTTGATCTACATGTGCATCCTTTCATGTTAAGGTGGGCAATATAGCAGGTCTTCCTGGCCACCTTGGCAATGTCAGTGTCACATGACAGGTTACTGTCCACTTGTGTCCCTAGGTTCCTGATTACTTCTTCCGTACATACTGGAGTACCACCTATGTCATAATTTGTGTGTGCCTTGTTTGGTATTTGGTGAGACATTCATGCTCTGCAGTGTCTTCAGGAAGGCTGACTGGGGTTCCTGCATTTGGGAGGGTGGTCTGTAGCAGGCTGCAAACTGGGACGCAGTTTGAGCCACTGTTACCTGCCCATGGATAGTCCATGCTGCTTCTTGCTGTGGTACCAACCTGGGGGTGTGGTTATCCTTGACAATTATTGATTGCCACACTCCTATTGTAGTTTGTTCCATGTTTTGGGGCTGTGCAGCATGGTATACGGCATGACCTGGTAGTATTAGGGTGCTCTTCTGAGCCTTGACCCAGGTTTCTGTTACAGAATAGATATTACCATTCTCCATGCTGAGGTGGGTTTGGTCTGCATGCATCTTGCAGTTTAGACCTCTGGCATTGGGTAGCATTACATCCAGGTTGTTACACCTTGTGCTACCTATGGTGGTGTGTTTGTGTTTCCAGCCTTACCTATTCAAGGCACAGTGGGGGTGACAACAGCCTTTGCCAGTATCCACACAGCCAGGTGTGCTGGGTGCGTGCCATCCCTAGCAGGTGGTGCATCATGTCTTGCTCAGCATGGCATCCCAGGCTGTCAGACATTTGTTTTCCTGTGACTTGCAGCAATACTTCAGCCAATTATTGTTCTTGGTCTTGTTGTCTTCCTAGTGTGGCATCATGCTTGGTGCAGGTGGGATGTTGGCAGGGTCATCATGTTTGCATACACTAGATGGTGTTACATTGCTTAACACATGGCAATCATGCCTCAGGTGGTGCTGCAGGGCTGACTATGTCGGATGCACATACTACACTCCCTGTACATGTTTGAAAGCAGGTTGTGTCAAGTTAGGCATCCCTTTTACTATATGAGTGAGTCAGAGAGGGGTATCATTCCCAGGGTTTCTACTGAGCCAGTGTATGTGCTATGCGTTGCCTCTTTGCCAAGGCCAGGGCATACTGGGCATGCCTCCTTCTGCCTACTGGGGCAGGCTCAGGTTGTTCCTCCTCCGAGTCACGCTCTGCCTGTGATGGCCTTGGCAATGGTGGAGGGCTGTTTGTCCCACCCCTATGCTGGTCCTGCTGCAGCTGTTTCCACAGAATCATATTATGTAGCATAGCACATACCATGACAATTTGGGTACATGTAGTTGGTGAGTACTGCAAGGCTCCACCAGATGTGTCCAGGCACTGGAACCATGACTTGAGCAGCCCAAACACATGCTCTATTACATTTCATGTTTGTGCGTGTGCCTCATTATGGCATTCTTGTTCGGGTGTGTGTGCGTTTCTGATGGGTGTCATCAGTCACGGCTCCAGTGCATATCCAGCATCCCCCACCAAGTGACCATGTGGGATGTCCCCATTGGCAAATGTCTGGTACAGCTGTGTCAGATGCCAGATATGGGAATCATGGTAGCTTCCAGGGCAGCCAGCACACACATTGGTTATTATGCCCTGGGCATCAGACATGACCTGGCAGTTGATGGAGGGGAAGCCCTTGCGGTTGATGTAGGCCCTACCCCGCTCACCAGCTGGTGCCTTGATGCGTATATGCGTGCAGTCTATTGTACCCACTACCTCAGGGTATTCTGCTATTTGCTGGAAGAGACGCATATTGCTGGCCAATGCCTCACGGGAATTGGGGAAATATACATGATCTCCGACATGTGCTGACATGGCATCCAGGAACTGATGCAGTACCCTGGATGCTGATGCCTGTGAGATCTCCATCATATCACCAGTTGGTCTCTGGAAGGTACCTGTTGCTAGTATTCTTAGGCCAACACATACCTTGGTTTCCACTGGGATGGGTTCCCCTCTGTTGGCTCTGTGTGTGAGGCGTGGCCTGCACAGCTCAACAAATAGCTGCAGGAGATCTCTGTCCACTCTATAGCACTCCACTATCTTCAGCTCATGTAACCCCTGGTAGGTGACCCTGGGCCTGTACACTCTTCTCCATCTCCTCACTGTGGGTTGTCTGGCAGCATTTGCATTGTCACCACCCTCAGCAAGTCGCCTATGTCTTCTTATGACAGCTATGGCAACCCCTAGCATTTCTGGTCTGAGTGAAGCTTTTTCAGTTTTCACTTCTAATAGCTTACTCCTGTCTTGCAGTGTCTCTTGAGAGAAACATACTGCACTGCTGTTTGCAGAGTTTTAAGTGCTGGGCTGGGCTAGTATTCTGCCTGAGTAATTGCCTGCTTCTAATTGTTTTCACCTGCTAGCTCCACCAGTATTCCCTGCTAGCTTCCTACTATTTCTCCTGCTTCCTTTTTCCTTTCTGTTTCCTCAAGGGGGAGCAATGCACATACAAGCGAAAACACGCTCACAGTGGCTTACACGCGCGCACACATGCTTATACGGCCTAGAATCTGCTTATTCGGTTTAAAATGTGTGCACACCAGTGCAAACAGTCTTACAAGTCTGTAAACAGGCTCCTACATGCTTACTCTGCTTTACACGCGCACTCGCGCTTACACGTGCGCACACTATCTTACTCGTGCCTCCCGGCGCGCGCACGCACGCATGCATGCTCAGCAAGAAACTTTTTTGTTAGCCACAGTGTACACCTTCCATTTCTTGACTTTCCCATGCCTATCTGCTGACACTCCTCTTTCTATGATGTGTGACTGACATCTTTCACATTACACTTTCCTCCAATGGACTTTATTTCTTTATGACATTCCCCCCTGTGATGTCACCTATCTCCTACTCTGTTACTCCCCCTTATCTAACTCTTACACTACTCAGAATGTGCTCATTTGCTATGTGACAGTGAGATTCAGTATCCTAACACTCATTTACATCAGATTGCCTACTAATGCTTAGTTACATGTCTTACACTCAGCTTCCCCCCTTAGCAACCACTAAACGGTGGCCATGTTGTTTTTGGTCTGCTAGTCCCTGCATTGTAAATCCATGCATTGCATAAATCCCACATTTGTGGGTTTAAAACATTTATTTTTAGGTTTTATATAGCGCAGCCCGTTTGGGCTGGGCTGCGCTGCATTTAAACGTGGCCGATCGCCGAAAAAAAAATTATTTTATTTCATTTTTGCATCGGGTTACCTTGCCAATGGCCACATATTTGGCCATTGGCATGCTGCCTGATACATATGCACCCTTTATTTGGAGCTGACATGGCTCCATTGTGTTATTTGCAGAAACGTACTCAGTTGTCAACTGAGTACATTTCTGCACCTAACACGACTCTTACACGGGCTGCTTTCAGCTTCGTGGATTGCTAATCTACCTCATTTGCATGCCTTTCGGCTGCAAGTGAGGTAATTAGCATATCCACGCCCAGTCCATGTAAGAGACGTTTTAGCTGGTCTCTTACACGGAATTTCGGGCTGTTCCTGGATCGCGATGGCTGCATGGAGTCTTACACTACTCTTAGACTCCGTGCAAGCCTTCGTGAATCCTGCCCACAGTCTAACACATTTTGTTTAAAAAACAGGGGAATATACTAAAGAGGTTGACACTGTACATTAGAAATGAGGTGTACTCTGAGTGAAACAGTGACTCACAGAAATAATTATGAAGATGAAATGAAGGCAGTTCCTCCGTTTTCGTAAAAGGAAATACTTTGGTGGTAGTAATATTACAACAAATATATACTACAGCATACCATTTAGTTATTGTTGTAAAAGGAAATACTTTGGTGGTAGTAATATTACAACAAATATATACTACAGCTTACCATTTAGTTATTGTTGAAAAAGGAAATACTTTGGCAGTAGTAATATTACAACAAATATATACTACAGCTTATCATTTAGTTATTGCTGAAAAAGGAAATATTACAACAAATATATAGTACAGCTTATCATTTAGTTGTTTCTCTGCTGTCTGAGAGGGAAATGTCTTCTTTATTTCATGAATCCTGCCAGTGAAATTTTTTGCTGCCTGAGTAAGGTGTTCTTCACTGTCCCATGGTTCCACTGGATCATTTTGTTTGTCAGCCTTTAGAAATGTATGAAATTGGAATGTTTTATTACAAAAAATTTCTTAGCTGACATTATTAATTGGTAATGTAATGCTTTATACTTTTCTTAAGGTACCAGATACTCAGGAGGCCAAAATTTGTGTGTGTATGTGTGTGTGTGTGTGTGTGTGTGTGTGTGTGTGTGTGTGTGTGTGTGTGTGTGTGTGTGTTTGTAAATAGCTCGCATTCTGTCTGCTAATTGCACCTTTGTGGCTTACCACCCTCAACCCATACTCTGTCCCTATACAGAGATACTGGGATTCCTTATTTCCAAATAGCATACATTTATAAACTTCCTTGACAATGTTTCATTAACTTTTTTAAAAAAGAAATGTTCCACTATCTTCTCCCATGCTCCTTACTAAACTCCTCTCTTCATATCTACTTCCAATGTATGGTCATCTGGAAACCTGTAGCATCATCTTTCTCTTTGAGTGACAAAATGGAGATCTACAAGAAAAAAAAGAACAACTTAATGAGGGAAATAAATATCCCTTTAAGTATTTGGAGGAAATACATAGTCCTGTAACTAGGAAGCAGGCTCATCTTTCACATCTCCTTCCAGAAATTACTTCCCAAAAGACCCAACACTTGGGCATTCTCTATTAAAAAGTAAATTCATAAAAAGGAGGAGACTGTTGTCTTTGTTCCAACTTATTTTAATTAAACTCATTATTCTCTAGCAAGAAATATTAATATTGTGGAATTCATAATTCTGGTAGGTGCATGTCATCCGTACTTATCTGGGGCAAGCCAACATTAGGTTCAGACTCATGATACAGAAAGATGAAAGTACACAGGGTTTTACAACCTGAGCATACACAGGGTTTTATAACCTGAGTCCTTAACTGACAGCTCACTGAGGCCCAAGTAACACATGTGCTGCTAAACCAGCAGCTCCTGACCTAAACTGGTTACTGGATAATGGGCATCAGAAAACTACTGGAATGGCTTAAGAATTAAAATGATGCACTGAAAAAAAAAACATACAGCTAGAATGTGTACTTGGGGCAGTAATGGAGGGACATGGCAAACACTCCAGGTTTTGAATAGAATAATAGGATAGCAACTTTCCAGTCTTCATTAATATATTTATATTGGCTGTATAATGGCAGATAAAAATTATTGAAGGCAGAAAGAAAAGCTTCAAGAAATAGCCTCCTTAGTAACAATCAGGGACTTAATTCACTAATCAAATTCAACACGATGAATGAAGGGATCATATTTTTAACTGTGTACCTTTTTTAATTATTTTATTTATTGTTCATTTTTCCTCCTGTCCTTTAAGCCTCAGTCTCCACTCACTCTACAGCCCCAACCTTTCCCCAAGAAATAAGGACAACATGACCAATTGGTTCCTGTATGCATGAGGTCAGAGCTGTGGTGACTGGTGCCATTGTCTGTGAGGGTAAGAATATTATGTTTAATCCCTAGCCTCAGGATGCAGTAAGCATCAGTGAGGGTATATGGATCATTTCCACAAACAACATAACCCCTCAAGGCTGCTCTGGCTCATTGAAGACGCATTAAAATGGGTTCTTTGGCTTCTACCCACTAACAATATACTCTACCACAGGATTGAGCACATCGGACATGCACCTCACACCATCCCCAAAAAAGAGGGAAGCTGGACAAATTATCTCTCTTTTGTCTTCTCCTTGTCAGCTCCATTAGGTGCCTGAGCTGTTAATTGAACTTGGATCAAATGGGTAGCAGTTAAAGTTTTATATTTGTTTACCAAGAGAGCTCGCTGTGTCATTCTACATCACTGCTATCTTATTGCTAAAAAGGGCAGTGACATTCAATGAGTGAGAAAGATATGGTTACTATGTGGAAAATCAATGAATCGTGTACTTTTGAAGACTGTGTTCTTTTTTCCTAGACAAACCTGAAAAGCTAACACATTGCAATGTCCATTGGTCTCTGTCAGCAGAAAACGGCTACACATCTATCTAATTGGTTTGTCTAGCATGGTCATTTTTCTTTCTAATGTATAAGCACTATTTTTGTTAACCAAAATTTGATTTCTTCCAACACCACTCAAAAACTCATCTGCCCATTTCCCAGTTTGGGAAGCACCTTTCCTCCTATATGTACTATCAACACCAGCTTTTCTAACAGATGTTTTGCAGATTTTTGTATTGTCTCCAGAGAAGCATATTGTTCTCACTAGAACCCCCTTCAGTGGGACTTATAGAGACACTAAAGAGGTTCAATCTCAGAATTGAACCCAGTACCTTGCAGCTTGAAAATGACAAATGTTCATAGGTTCATGAGTGTGTACTAGGCTAATGGCCCTGGAGCCTTTAAAAGCCTACCCCATAGAAGTGCCCTGGCATTGTGCCACCCCACCTTAGTTCCCAGTGTCTCTATCAAGTAGAGCCACTGGAATGATCCCCGGAGTGAACTTTCTATTACCCATCCATTCATCAAGATTTCTCTTGAAGACGGACAGTGAGGTGCTCTGCTTGACATGTATGGGAAGTCTATTCCAGAGCATGGGCAGTCTCTGGGTCAGGAACCTGTCCCTCCAGCATGTTCTGTTGATTGTGGTAATGAGGTTGAGGTCTCTGGAGCATGTGGTGTGGAAGGATTGGGATTTCTTTAGATGTAGTGTTTCTAACAGAGCTGGGTCAGACATGGCTTTGTAAGTCAAGCAAAGTTGGCCTCTAAGTAGGTGATATGTGATAGAGAATAGCTGGAGTCTTTTGAGTCTGTCCATGTAGAACAGGTGTTTAATGTCTAGAATCCTCTTCATGAGGTACTTCTGTGGCCTCTCCCAGCTGTTGCAGATGTCTAGTGAGGTACATGCCAAATGGCACATTACACTCAGTGATTGGCCTAATGAGGGAAGAGTAGAGAAAGACAATTACCTCTTTCTTCCTGAATGAAAAACCCTTGGTCATGAGATGTGCCACATAGAAGGACTTTCTGATGACAGTGGCAATGTGGTGGCTGAAGGAGAGGTTGCTGTCAAGCTGCATCCCCAGATCTCTTATAATGCCTTCAGTGTTCAGTGGGCTCCCATCGATGTGGTAATTAGTGGGAACTGAGTTTTTACAAAAGGGGACGATGACACATTTTTGGCATTAGCCTTAAGGCCATGGTTTTGACACCACTCATTGGTCTCAGTGAGGCCTTTCTGTAGGATGTCTGCATCACTTGGGGAGTTAATAATGGCTCCCAGCTTGCACTCGTCTGCAAACTTGGTCAGCCAGAGTCCCTTTGTTTTGGCCTGGACTTCTGAGAAGTTGATGCCGAACAGGAGAGGACCCAGGACTAATCCCTGTGGGACTCCAGTCATGACTGGTTGGCTGTCTGACTTGGAATCTACTACTTTCACACTGTGTGTTCTATCTGTGAGACAATTTGCAACCCAGCTAGTGATATAGGAGCTAATTTGGTGAGTATATCAATAATTCCCGACTGAGAAATGGTATCAAAGGCCTTGGCCAGATAGAGGTAGGCTGTATGCACTGCATTACCTTCATCCACAGCCCTGGTGACTGACTCAAAGAAGTCAACCAGGTTGAGCAGGCATGATCTCCCTTTCACAAAGCCAAATTGCATGGGGTTTAGAGTTTGGAGATTTCCTATATCTTTGTTAATCAGGTCCATGATGATGCTCTCCATAGCATTACATATCAGACTCATCAGTCTAATGGGGTGATAATTCCCAGGGTCGGTAGTTGCTCCCCCTTTATGGAGAGAGATGACTGTAGCAGTGCACCATTAAGTAGGGACAAAGCCTGAGGTGAGGCTGTGACTGAACAGGGCACACAGATATGGTGCCAGGTCACTTTGTAGTTCATGTAGAACACAGCCAGGGATATTATTGGGTCCCATGGAGGCTGTATTCTTGGCTCTGGACAATGCAGCTTTAACCTGTGCTGCAGTAATGCTGGGTGCCTGACATTCTTCCGGTATTGTGATTGATCCTTTTTGGGAAGAGGGGTAAAGTTGGCATGGAATCTGTTGGCCAGTATGTTGGCAATATCTGTTGGCTCATTATAGAAGGTACCATTGTGCAGTAACTCAGAGCAAATCTGGGTATTGCCGTGGAGGTTCTTGGCATAACTATAGAAGGCTTTATGATAGTTTTTAGTGTCTGCCACAATTCTGCCTTCATAGCTGGCTTTAGAGGATTTGATGAAGGATCTCAACTTTTTGTTGAGGCTATTAAGGGAGTTTTTCCAGTCTAGGGACTTCACCTTTTTCTGCATCAGTTTCTTCCTTCTGTTGTAGAGTTTATTAATGGCAGGGGACTACCAGATTGGCTTCCTTTTTTTGGAGGAGAGTGTCTTGGTTCTGTTGGGTATGGCTAGTTCCATGCATTTATGTACATGTTTGTACAATGCATTGGTGTATGACTCGGCAGTCATGCAGCTATTTTCCATTGGCATGGGTGCCGTGAAGTTAGCCTCCTCTGTTTTTAGGAGCCCAAATTCAGCTTTGGAGAAGTTTTTCAAGGTGGTTACCTTTGCGGGGGGGGGGGGGGGTGAGATGTGGATTTCAATGGTGATTAGTTTATGGTCAGATCTGAGCAGGGAGGGATTGACTACTGGTGTAGAGCAACAGTCGCCCATGTTAGTAATAACCAGGTCAAGGATGTTGCTTCCTCTTGTGGGGTCAGAAGGAGCTGGTCCACTGCATTGGAACTGATGAATTCCAGGAAGCGTTGGGTCAGTGCATTAGTGCTTGAGTAGTTCTCCCAGCTGATGGAGGGGTAGTTGGAGTCTCCTAGTATGAGAGTGTTGGGTTGGACTTTGATAGATTTCAGGGTGCTTAGGAATGTGGAATGAGAGTCTAGGGACATGGTTGGGGACCTATAGCAGGTTATGATCTGGATTGCCATCTTACCCAATGTTAGTTGTACCTGAAGTATCTCAGATGCATTATGCTGGGCTACTAGTCTGGAGGTGTGCATATCCTTTATGAATATGGAGACACCACCACCTTTGGAGCTATGGTCCATGTTTTGGGGCTAAAGGATGTGGAATGGGTTATAGCCTGGTAGCACAGGGGTGCTTTCTGCCACTTTAAACCAGGTCTCCATTACACCACAAATGTCGATATTCCCCATTTTGAGGAGGTCTTTGAGTGAGTGCATCTTGAGATTTAGACTTCTAGCATTGAGCAGCATGCCCCTCAGATTGCATTTATTCATAGCTGATACAGTCACAATTTGGTCTTTTGAACACTGCCTAAAAAAGGTACTATAGGGGTGGCATGAGCCTTAGCCAGTACCCGGAAACCCAGGGATGACAGATGCAGGTCATCTCTTGCAAAACATCGAGGTCTGTCAATTATGTTGTCCCAAGCAGACAGATACTGGATCCCCTTAGAATGACACCAGAAACCTAGCCGATTGTTGAAGTCAATCATTTTTTGTTTGTACTGCGGTATCATTATGGGTGACATTGGATACTGCTCAGGGCTAGGGTCATGCCTGCCTGGGTCACATAATCCAAGAGCTCCACCATATCTCTTTTCATGTAGCCAAGGGAGGTGCATCTCGGGTCATTCACACCCACATGGACAATGACAAAGTCATACTTGTACTTGTTGTGGAGTGACCTGAATACATGTATTATGTGTCAGATTCTGGCACCTGATAGACAGCTAACTGTTACCTTCTCCTTATTCAAACTAGTGAATGGGACATCTGTGTGCCTCACTATTGAGTCACATATTATTACTGTATTGGGTAAGGTGTTTAGGCTTAGGGGTTTAGGTTGAGGGGCACACTGTGGCAGTGAGCTATGTGTCCTGTGGTTTGTGTTGTGGTGGTCAAGTGCATTTCTGTCTTGGAGGTCTCTGCTGTTTGGGTAAATTTCTACTATGAACCTTCACGAAGGTGGGTGTGTGGTTTGTGTTTTTATGTGAGAGATGTGAAGGTGAGTGTTCTGGAGGGCTATGTGTTCCATGTTGTGCGGTGCATGTGTTGACCTTCTCCTCTTTACCAGCTATTCCAGTCTTGGCTGGAGAGTGTGTAGCTTCGAATCTGGTGATATAAGTGCATCTCTCACAAGTCTGAGTGTTGGGAGATAAGAGGAGAGGGTTGTCTGTGTACATCAGGCAGTTGCTACACTGCCTCAGAATGCCCAAGAGCACCAGGTTAATAGGAGAAAGCACAAGGAACTGCCCTTTAATCATGCCAGGAGAGGTGGTCATAATTACTAAGTACTGGAGCTATTTCCGTTAAGAACAACTAGTAATTATGGCACTTAGATATGCTACAATAATTGCTACAAAAACCTGTTGAAGTGCAAAGTGATTAAACTATTTGAAGTGCAAGAGAGAAAGAACTATCACGATTCAAGGGAAAGGCTGAAGAGCAGATTTTCTGCCACCAGTAATAGTTTAACTCAGCTCAGCATCACTAGGTGGAGCTTAAACAAGTGTAAACCCACACAAAAGCAGACCTTTAAACCAGAAAGTTGAAAGGGATGGAAAAACTGCCCAAAAGACCAATAAACTACAATTTCTGGGCCAGAAACCACTCCTCTTGTGGTAGATAGGCTAACTAGTGTTTATCACTCCCACTACTAAGCAAGAAGGCTTCCCTCTAACACAGAAAGACTTGCGGGGTTCAGAAGCTTACAAACAGTCCTGGATATAGCAAATCTGTATCTGGACTAGACTTGTTACAGGAAAGGTGGGAAACAAGTAGAAACACAGACTTTTAAACCAGAAAGTTGAAAGGGATGGAAAAACTGCCCAAACAGTCAATAAACTACAATTTCTGGGCCAAAAACCACTCATCTTGTGGTAGATAGGCTACCTAGTGCTTACCACTCCCACTGATAAGCTAGAAGGCTTCCCTCCAACACAGAAATGCTTGGGGGTTTCAGAAACTTACAAACATTCCTGGACACAGCAAATCTGTATTTGGACTAGACTAGTTACAGGAAAGGCGGGAAACAAGCTTAGAACTTTTTTTTTTTTTTTTTTAATTTTATTTATTTTTTTTACAGAAAAGCAGCTAAAACAGCAGTAAAAACAATTCAAATGCAGTGCAGGCTAGCACCCTTGAGTGTGTAGCAGTATTAAAGCAAATGCAGTTTAAATAAATGCAATTGAATTTAAAAAATGACTAAAAACAAGTGCAGAAAGCAGTAAATTGGGAGAAAATCAAAATGGAGCCACTTAGAGTGCCAGAAAACAAACATCTTAGAACTTTTTTTTCTGTTTTTTTTGTTTGTTTGTTTTACCAAAAAGCAGCTAAAACAGCAGTAAAAACAATTCAAATCCAGTGCAAGCTAGTACACTTGAGTGTGTTGCAGTATCAAAGCAAATACAGTTTAAATAAATGCAATTAAATTAACAAAATGACTAAAAACAAGTGCAGAAAGCAGTAAATTAGAAGGAAATCAAAATGGAGACACTTAGAGTATCAGAAAGCAGACAGTTAAGATGGGCTGGCTCAACAACTCCCCTGAAGCTAACTTATGAGCTACCCTGAGAAACAAAGGGTAGACAACAACAAAGGACAGAAACAATACAGCAAATGTATAAATAATAAAGCAAATATATAAATATAGCACAGTGCAAACTGAGATGCAAAAAGTGTACTTATCAGTTTGGAATATAAGATGTAGTAGTCACTGTACCAGTTAATCTGATGTGAATTCTCATCTGGGTTCTTCTTTCATATATCCTCCCACCAGCTAGTTCTTTTTTCTAGGTGCTTTTTGTCTCACACAGCCTGTTAACCATCATAACTCCTGAAATTAATCATTCCATTTATTCTCTCCAGGGGAGATAGACAGTGCTGTAAGCCATCATCCAGGCAGCCATCAGGAGTCCATTATGTGGACATAGCCCCTCTGTCAGTGGCTGACATGAACATTTCCATATGTGAGGTTCTATAGTACCTAACCATTATGGTTAAGTACATCCCCCATGAATGCTAGTGCTGCATGAACATGGCATGGCAGTGTGAAGCACACATCTAAGCCCTATAAACTGCATGCCATGCACCTCTTTCTACAGTAGGTGTCAGCACTACAATGTGCCAGGCCACCTCCCTGTATCAGAATATGCAAGCCAGTATCAGCCACTCCAACTCTACCCTGACCTAATGCTTCCATATAAAAGTGCATATACCAAAGTCAGGGCATATGGAATATCTACATATACCACAGTCAGGACATACTGGAATATCTGTATATACCACAGTCAGGACATACTAAAATATCTGCATATACCACAGTCAGGACATACTAGAAAATCTGCATGTACCACAGTCAGGGCATACTGGAATATCTGCATGTACCCCAGTCAGGACATACTGGAATATCTGCATATACCACAGTCAGGACATACTGGAATATCTGCATATACCACAGTCAGGACATACTGGAATATCTGCACATACCACAGTCAGGACATACTAGAATATCCTGGAGCCAGTATAAGGGAGTGACTCAATCCCAACTACATAGTTCTTGAAGCCCATCAAACATGGGAGATCACACCTGCAAAAATAAAGATTAACAAAAATGTAAGATAATAAGATTGTAATGCTTGTTACTGGAAAAGCAGTCATTCATGAAGAATCCACCCAGACACAAGAGGAATGGAGCAGTGAAAAGGACCCTCAGCAAAGGTCTTGTCAAAGATCAGTGGATATAGTGAGTACTCGCATATCTGTTATATATATAAATTACTTCAAGGGGGTTTCTGTATTGGGTATAGAGTAAAGGAGAATCTCTAACAATATCTACAGTTCCATATGTAGAAGACAGGCGGAAGTGTAAATTCATCTTAAATGATGTCAGAAAGTAGAATTCTGTAATATGTACATAGCAGAGAGCATTGTGGTTTTAGACAGGTGATCTGAGTTAAGCTGCTTAGTGAAGGCAAGTACTGAAGACCAAATGACAATATTTAAAATGTCTACCACGTGCACATTTCTAACACATACTTTAAAAGGAGTCAGACTCCATGATGGCATTAAACAGCCAGTCAACAGACTGGTGGCAAAACAGAGTGCATCTGGTAATGCATCTGGAAAAGGTCTCTTTGGTTATGGCACCACCTTCCTTAACTAGACCAATGGAAATGGAAAACTACTTAGTCTTCCAGTTGGGGTAACACCATAATACACTGGGAATGTACAAGGCATGAAAGATACACACTGTCTCTCTTGTCTTCCATTTCACCCTAGAAGGAAAACCGAGACTGAAACAAACTGGACGAGAAACAGTTCAGATGCCACTTTTATAAAAACATGGACGGTGGCTCAAGAGTCACACAGTTCTTCTGGAGAACCATACTTGGAAACCCAGTAAATCAGAGCTAGAAGCTCACCAGTCTAGCTGGCAAATGTATTACTTACCTATAAAAAAGGTCTTCCTAGTGGCAAATTCCATCCACGAATAACCACTCATATGTTATCATGAGCTTGCCAGCCTTAAATTTGATTTTCAAGGAAATGAAGTCATTAATCATGGATAAAAGAGGTGGAACTCCTTTAACAACTTTTAGTCAGTCTGAGAAAACTGTAAGCCTGCTTACTGCCCCATACTGTTCCTTGCTCCCTAGCAGTACATATTATCCCTCTCTACTAATGGAGCTTTCCTCTTACTACAAGACTGTGGCTGTTATCATTTGTTAAAATTTGTTACAATTATGGTTGACAGCAGAGAGGCCAGCAGATAGTGAATTATTTATACGATTAGTTTGGGGTAAAACTGGATAGTCAGATGACAGGATAGTGGCTATCATTACATTACAGAGTCTGTGAGATCCCTTCTTCAGGAGACAGAGAAACTAAATCTAATATGAGAGGAATCATATTATGAAATTGATGTTATCATCCATCTCTATGAGCAGAAGTAAACAATCCCGTGGATTTACTATTCCTCCATGCAGGACTAGCTTAGTCCTGCATAGAGGCAGCCATTTAGGAGCAGCAGGGCAGTGTGCCATGCATAGTAATGAGGCACACTGCCTGAACTCTTAATCTTACATGGAGCGAGAAAGAGTGCAGGGGGCATGTCTGAGAGCAGAGCTCTCAGAATATACATGACCCTGCAATGCAGAACAGCAGAAAGAACTAGGAAATGAGTGAGACCACTCATAGGTGTCCGCATATCCCCACCAACATTCCCCCTCATGTACAATGGCAAATAAACACAAATAAAATGAACAAACCTGTATTTTTTTTAAATCTGATTAAAGCTAACCATAGGTGCATGGGTGTGCCCATTGCTTAGCTATGGTTAATGCAGCTTAAATGTTTAAAGAGGATAACAAGGAAGATATATGCAAATGACACAGCATAGCAATAGTGTAGTGGGCAGAGCATTCGCTTTACGAGCAGGCATTCCCGGTTTGAGTCCCACTGCAGCATATTCCATTTTCCATGGCAAAGCAGGTTATGACCAATATATATGTCACATAACCCACTAAATAACATATATCTATGAACTGGAGTACTGCAGTAAATGCACATTTGAGGTGTCAGTGTCATAATGAATAAAGTACTAGTAAGCAGGTTTAAGCACCAATAAGCTGTAGTAATCATATTTAAGGACTAGTAAGCGATCTCAAGCCCGTTTGCATGGGGTAAGCAATACACACACAGGTTAAGCAATTCTAAAGCTAACTCTCTGTAAGCATATGTAACTGGAGGTTAGCATTGATTACCCTCGCGCAAACCCACACAAACCCACTTACAAATGCTCAAAAGTGCCTTAATCACTCTGTGTACAACAGCCCATGTTCTGCCCATTAACAAAAAAGCAGCCATACAGGTCTTGAACCCAGGACCCTGTACACCACAGTCGTTAACCACCAAGCCATCACAGAAGTACAGAAGAGTAAGGCATCAGCAAACAAGTCTTCACCATAGTAAAACTAAACTGAACCTGTGAAAAGAATCAGTATATAGACATATGTGCCTTAACCCACTACATAACATAAATATGTGAACTGGAGTAAAGCAGTAAGCCCATAAGTCAGGTGTAATTGTAATAGAGTGTCATATGGTAATGTAGATTTGCAATCATGTAATAGTACTGTTGTATTAAGCACTGATACCCACACTGTGTACCATAAACTGTATGTGTAGGAATGCCAGTATATGACTGGTGTAATCCCCAGAGACCATTTAGCACAACTGAGAGACACATAAACAGAAAACAGAGAAAATGCAGACAACAAAACCCAAATAGCACATGCAACTGAGATGTGAACTGTTGTTTTGTTTAGCACACATAGCCATGGTTTGAATACTGCCAGTGGTAGTTGTCTGCATACAGAATCATACCCCACAACTGTACAGATATGTCCAGAATGAAGTGGCCCATATCTGTTGCCTATCAACCTGTCCCCCTGGGAAATCAGTGGGATGACCCCAGACATATAGGCAGCAAACAGGAAATACAACTGATTGACACACATCTATGAGAACAAAGCTGGCACACTAGCAACTCCCCAAAACCTTATGAGACTAAGAAGCCATGCATGTCCCATTTAAACCCCAACTTGTCAAGCTGTGGCCAGAGTGTGTACAGTAACAGAGTGAGATGTATGTTCATAATAGTAGTGTGGAATCTGGTACTGTGTGTGGGAACATTCAGATAGTTCTAACAAACATTTCTCACACAGGTCTGCCAGATACCAACATTGTGCCCAGAAATACAAGAATGATACCCTGTACTGGTACTGTTTACATTGGTATTGTATGGCATTGAGACTGATGCAGTTGCTCTGAATAATGAGGTATTACACATCACTGTCACCCACACTGTCCTACAAAATATGACTGTCTAGGAGATCTGTATAAGAGTTTTGTACTACAAGGTCAGAATGCAAAAGCACAGGGGATTAATAAGACAGAAAGCGGCTATGAGATAGACAGCAATATCTATATAGCAGACACAGCTGTGATGGACAGTGTTTAAGTTGTAGGAGACACAGCCATGGTCTGAATCCTGGTAGTGGATGTAGGCGGCGTACAGAGTCATACCCCACAACAGTACAGATGAGGCCAGAATGTACAGTATATGGTTCCATATCTGCTACCTGTCCCCCTGTCCCCCTGGTAAGTCTGTGGGATGATCCCAGATGATTAGCTAGCAAACAGGGAATTCAAGTGATTGTCAAACATCTATGAGAACAAACCTGTCACTGTAGCAACTCCGAAAACTGTTAGGAGAGTAATATTTCAAGTATGTCCTATATACACCCCCATGTTGTCAAGCTGTGACCAGAGTGTGTACAGTAACAGAGTGAGATGTATGTGCAAAATACTAATGTGTTAGATTCAAAGGTTCATAAGTAGTTACCAGGTTATCTGCCCAAAGGCATTTATAAGCCTAGCCAGAATGTGCTTGTTTCGCCGCCCCCTTAGATTAGTTCCCTGCCTCTGTCCAGCAGAGTCACTGAAGTGATCCCCAGGGTAAACTTTCTGCTTCCCATCCACTCATCAAGGTTTCTCTTGAAGAGTGTTAGTGAGGAGCTCTGCCTAATGTAGATTGGAATATTGTTCCAAAGCATGGGAAGTCTCTGGGACAGGAATCTATCCCTCCAGCATGTCCTATTTATTGTTGTGGTGAGGTTTAGATCCCTAGAGCATGTGGCTCGAGGGAATATGTTTTATTTTAGGTGGAGCATGTCCATCAATTCTGGGTTGGACATGGCCTTGTATGTCAGGCAGAGATCACCTCTGAGTAGGCGGTATGCAACCGAATACAATTGGAGTTTCTTCAGTCGAGCTGAATAGGGTATCTGTTTGAGGCCAATGATCTTCTTGGTGAGGTACTTCTGTAGTCTTTCCAGCTGTTGCAGGTGTCTTGTAAGGTAAATCCCAAATGGGGCATTGTACTCTATAATGGGTCTGATGAGTGATGAATAGAGGGGCACAATGACCTCTTTTGATCAGGATGCAAACCCTTTTGTAATAAGGAGGACCACATAGATGGATTTTCTAACCACTTTGGCAATGTGATTATCAAAAGAGAGATTACTATCTACTTGGGTCCCCAGATACAGTATTTAGGGGACTATCACCTATGTGGTAGTTTGTGGGTACTTTATTTTTTCCAAAGGGGATGATTATGCACTTTTGGCATTTAGCTTGAGACCATGATTTTGACACCAGGTTTCTGTCTCAGTGAGACACTTTTGGAGGATGTCCATGTCAGCTGGAGAGTCAGTTGCAGCCCCTAGTTTACAGCTGTCTGCAAACTTGTTCAGCCATAGTCCTCCTGTGCTTGCCTGTACCTCTGAGAAGTATATGCTGAACAGGATGGGTCCTAGGACTGAGCCCTGGGGAATGCCACTTGTAACTGGTTTAGAGTCGGACCTAGCTCCTGCAACTATTACCATGTGAGTTCTGTCCATGAGCCCGTTGGCAACCCATCTCATGATGTAGGGGTTTATATTCAGGCTGATGAGCTTGTCTATAATATCAGAATGGGGAATGGTGTCAAAGGCCTTTGTGAGGTCTAGGTAGGCTGTGTGGACCACCTTTCCCTCATCTATAGCCTTGTTAACTGTCTCAAAGAAGTCCACCAGGTTTAGGAGGCATGATCTGCCCTTAACAAAGCTGAACTGGGTAGGGTCCAGTGTTTGGAGTTTCCCAATGTCTCTGTTAATGAGTTTCATGATGATGCACTCCATAGCCTTGCAGACCAAGCTATTCAGGCTTATAGGGCAATAATTCCTGGGGTCTGTTGTGGCTCCACCTTTGTGGAGTGGAATAACCATTGCTGTGTGCCACTCTATGGATATGTAGCCTGTAGAGAGGCTGAGTTTGAACAGTGTGTTTAGGTGAGGGGTTAGTTCATCTTTGAGCTCATGCAGGATGCAGCCTGCGGCACTGTCCAGTCCCACTGATGCTATTTTTTTGGCTTTGGAGAGGGCTGTTTTAAGCTGAGTGTCTTTTATTTCAGGGACTCTATATTCTTCTGGCATGGTTATGGGCCCTTTTGGGGGTGAGAGGTGGGTGAAGTTTACACTAAACCTGTCTGCCAGGATGTTGGCGATTTTGGTAGGTTCAGTGTATTTTGTGCCATTCTGCACTAACTCCGAGCAGATCTGAGCATTGCCACTTGGGTTCTTGACATAGCTAAAGAATGCCTTGCGGTTATCTTTGGAGTCCTTGTCAATTTTTCTTTCAAAGCTAGCCTTGGATGATTTTATGAGGGATTGTAATTTCTTGCTGATACTGATCAGGGATGTCTTTTCTTCTTGGGATTTTCCTCATTTCAGTACTAGTTTCCTCCTTCTATTGTATAGCTTGTTTATGGCAGGGGTCCACCAGACTGGTTTCCTTTTCTTGGAGGAGTGACTCTTTGTTTTTCTTGGAATAGCACAATCCATGCATTCCTGTAGGTGCCTGTAGAGTGCATTAGTAAAAGATTTGGCAGCTTGGACAGCGTTATCCTTTAGCATGGGAGCTTTGAAACTTTCCACCTCGGTCTTAAGTAACGTGAAGTTTGCTTTTGCAAAGTTTTTCACGGTGGTTTCCTTGACCAGGGGTGGGGGCAAGATGCGGATATCCAGAGTAATTAGTTTATGATCGCTCTAACCAGTGAGTGTAATCTGGAAATTTTTGTGGCAACAGTCAGGTGGTGCTAACAAACATTGCTCCCACAGGTGTGTCGGATACAAACACTGTGCTGAGAAATAAAGACCATTATAACCTGTACTGATACTGTTCACTCTGGTATTGTAGGGAATTGTGAATGTTGCAGTTTCTCTGAATAATAAAGTATCACTGATCACTTTCACCCACACTATGCTACATAATATAACTGTGTAAGAAAGCATGTATATGTGTGTGTCAGGTCACTAAAGGTGGAAGAGGGCAATATTCTAGATATGTCCTGGCACACCAGCATGGGGTCAATACATGGCCAGAGTCTGTGCAGAAAAAGTTGGATAGCTATGTGCACAACATTAACCCAGAATCTGGGGAGTATGTGTAGAAACAGTTAGTTAGTGTTAACAAACATTCCCTCCGCAGGTGCTCTAGGTAAGAGGTGCATACTGCAAGTAAAAGCAGTTCATGTGTAATGATGATGACAGCCATATCACTGTCCAAATTAAGGCTATAGGGTAGTGTAGTAAGACTTTTAAGGTACAGATAACAGCACTGACTAGGAAAGTAATGTAGACTACAGGAATATACTAGTTGTTAATTGACATCTTTCTCTCCCCCCACCATATCTCCAACAATTATCAACATACCCACCCCAAATGGTATGTAATGACACCTATGTTCCGATAATGTCCAATTATTTGGTAAGTATTTTAATTGTTCCCATGCACGTGCTATATTGAATTATTCCAACATTGGTGGCATGGTGCCATTAATGTACCTGCATGCTGTTCTTATTACCACTGTGGTCCCTTATATGCATGTGTTTTGTTTGCTATGCAACTGTTCCGTATCTGGTGTCTGGGTTAATGGGGATATCTATGCATGCTGTTATACCTCACCCTGGAATGTGTTGACTATTACTATCCCACATATGATGATGACATCTAAACACTATAGCATGCTTGGGAAGGCCAGTCCCAGCGGACCCACCTGTCCCACCTCAGCTGGCCATGGCACTGGGAACCAGAATGTCTGAGGCCCAACCCGAGACCTTCCTGTCCATTGGTCCTGCACCACCTTCAAGTGGAACCATTTCAGGGGATGGAGCTCACCCCCCGGGAGTGGGCGCGGACAGGCACCTGTCATCTGTCACCAGGTTGGGGTCATGGTGCATAGAGACATCAACCAGCAACTTAGTGATCTTCTATGCCAGCTTGAGGGCCTTGTGTCCCAGCTACAGCATCAGTCTGTCTCTGCAACTCAGCCCCCAGCACAGACACCATCAGGGCTGTGAAGGTGCAGTGGTGATTGCCCATGGGTGGGGACCTCAGTCCCACTGTTTCCACTAGGGGGCTCATGGGCTTCCAATTTCCCAACACCACTCCCCATCAAGGTGCTTACCCCCCACATGTGTCATATACTGCCCCTGTATGCATCTTGTTTGTCTTGTCTGTTAACCTACCCAGTCAACTTCCCCAAATATACTTAATACCCCACCCCAACATCCCTCTCTCACCTGAAAATAAAAAAAAGGGCACTCTGTTCCCACAAAAAAAATCTCGCCCAATACATAGCTGTCCATTTCGCACACGTGTCCACTAGACACATGTAATCTGGTCTAACTGACATCAAAACTTATTATTGCTGTCCTCACCCCCCCAGGGGTTTGAGTGTCCAAATCTACCTCCAAATTCAGTGTATATGCAAAGCTGTTGCTGTAGAAGACATGAGCAGCTATGGACCTTCCCTACACCCTTCCTGCACAACCCTGGCTAGTTTCCCTACTGTCTTTCCCTCTTTGTGCCCCTTTTTTCACCACTTTCCTATCAACCCATTTTTCTTTTCTTTTAAAGAAATTAGCATGGGGTAAGTGGGAGTAAGCACTTTTAAGCAGCAGTAAGCATGTTTAACCCTGTTTGTATAGAGGTAAGCAATGCCTACACTGGTTAAGCAACTTAGAAGCTAACTGTGTATAAGAAACTGTAACCGGAAGTTAGCAGTGCTTACCTTCATGCAAACCAACTTACAACTGCCTTACTCACTCTGTATCTAATGTCCCTTATTCTGCCCAGCAACACAACAAACAGCTTCTGCAGGGCTCGAACCCAGGACCCTGCACACCACAGACAAAGTGATTTGCCACTAAGCCACGTCAGATATACATAACCCTTATGTAGTCACAATATATATATATATATATATATATATATATATATATATATATATATATGTGTGTGTTTATATATATATATATATATATATATATATATATATATATATATATATATATATCTATGTAGGTATATACGGACATAGTTATATTTATGTAAGCAGATATATTTATCTATATAGGTATATACGGACATACATCTGTAGATAATGGGAAAATAACTAAAACATATATGTCCACATGCACCCTGTTAATGGGGTCCCAAACAATATACGTCTTGTACGAATAGGCATAACCCCCACAACCAAACACGTCCACCCTGCAGTACACTACCAAGTTTTGCAGATCCCATAACCAAGACCTGACATGACACGGACACAAGATGTTAACAGTACTACATCCCACCTGTATGATGCCAGGTTGGTATTGGTAACATATCATGCAGTACAATCTGGCTCCCATAGAAAATGTGCAATGTAGAAGCTATCAATGTCCCTAGGATACATATACACAGACACATATATGCAGATACAGGTATATATATGTATATATATATATATATATATATATATATATATATATATATATATATATATATATATATATATATATATATATATATATATATATATATATATATATATGTGTGACTACACATACACATGCAGATATATGTACAGTAAGATGCATATGTAGAAGGTGCACACAATATGGAGCAGCCACTATACCTACAGTTAACACCTTAACAACTGGACACTGTATGAGCCACCCAAATAAATCACAATTGTTGCCTGCAAAATATACCCACAGAGAGGTCATAGGATATAACACCACACATAGGTTTGCATAAATGGAAAACCTTTATTTGTGTACAGTTGTATATGCCATGGCATATAGCTGTTCAGACACTGACATCCATATAAATAGAGTAATTCAACTGTGAAACAGTTATACTAATACAGTAGTCTGGAAAGGTTTACAAATGTTGCTGTCCAGGCCAAGCCCTTCAAATAGTACAATAGTAAAGACAGACTGGGCCACAAGATACCAAACAATCAACAGTAAGTAATGCATGTGAATAGTTCAGAAGCCTCAGTCTACACTCTGTACACAATCACTAGGTGGTAAAAACCTCAGTTGACACAATGGGATGTAACTGTTACATAACAAGGCATAACTGACACCATCACAAGCACACTAACAAACAGAACAGTCTGTATGGCAGGAGGCAGTAGGATTGCATTAACCCATTTTATGTAATTAATTTAAATACAGGTGAACTGTATGGTAATGTACATCCAGATACCTTAAGGCAGCTCACCCCTGATATCCCCACATGTTGTAACAGCCTAGGTTATTTATGGTGCATCCCCCCAGGCTGAATAATACAGGGCCATATACCACTGTTACATACACTGGCCTCTGGAGTGCATAAGAGCACACATGTATTGTGTAGGTGAAGCCCACACATATATGGTCCCAGCCCCACCGTATGTGTGGGGGATACAACAGCAGTGGACTAATGGCAGGAATGCCAGCATGATATATTCACAGCCCACTACAAAACAACCCCTGACAGCATGTCATATGTGCAATACTTTGTATGTAGGTGGAGGACAGAGGCTAGAACACAGGTCCATATTTGGAAAACTGTTGCCATACACTAAGCAAGTCGCTGGTGTTATAGGATAGTCTGCAGCATACCATTAGTCAGGGATTTGAGGTTAGAAACATAAATGGATGTAGCCGTGTAATGATAGCACTCAACACACACACTGCCAGTGAAATATCTGATACAGGACCTGTGTGGTGGACAGACAAAACATGATAGGCACACCTCTGGCCATCAAGAGGATAGGCCCACAGTTGAGAGCTATGCAGACAGACAGAATTCCAAGGTAAACTAGTATGTACACATAAACCCTGTAACACCAGTACTATACAAAATATAACACAACTCTACTCAATGCTTCTAGCACATAATGCTCCTGTGGACTACAGCAGAGATAGTGGCTAATATATGTGGACATTCTGACACACTCTGGACAGTCCAGTGGTGTGCACAGGACCCCTTAGTGCAAGACATGTGGACCAAGCCTGACAATGTGGATGTTAACAGCCATGTAGATGGGTATAACACATAATGACTGGTATACATTTGCACCCATAGGGTATGCATTCACACACCCCTGTCTGTCCTGACACATTATAGCCACTGGTACAGAGGTGCCATGGCCACATACTACCCACTAGATATTGACATACATCTGCACAGCATCCCACTGCTCTGTATGACATACATGACTGTTAAGAGAGGCCCGGCAGCAGTACATCTGGCAAGTATCTGGACATGACATCTCACTGGGTACATACACTAAGCTGCTAGGCATGTAACAAAGCACTGTGCAGGCTACAGGCAGACTGGTTCAACACTGGCCTACATTTCCTATAGGGGAATGCACATGTACCTGCATATATAGCAGGCTCTACAGGCATGTCACCATACAGAGTACAATACATCAGTGTGAAAGTGCATAACCACAGCCAGTGTTAACACAGCCACAGTCACGTATGGTAAGCTAGCGTTATATTATAGTATATGGACTATTTGTTCAACACCATCCTCATATGTGCCACTCACACACTAACCCTATATATATACTGGGCCGCTACACAGTGTGGGCCGATGCCTGTCTGTGGTATGGGACATGTGTGTGTATGGCCCTACAAACATGTAAGCCGATAGGGTAACATATAGTGGAGCAGCATGTAACATCAGATAGAATGGGACCAAGAACAATGACATCTACCACAGTCTGTACACAGGCCAAAGTACATATTATCAATGCACACACTGTCGACATTCACCTTACGTACACATACCTCAGTACTGTACACACAACCACAGAATGTCCAGGTGATGTCATCAGATATAACCCCTACTATACATAACATGTGTAGCAGTCTGATATCTCACTGGCTTGTTATCAGTTATGATGTCACTAATTATGGTGTACAGCACATCTGCACCTCTTACTGCATGACATATGTACAAAGGCTGACAGAGTTGTGGCTGGAGGCACATACACAGGGCCAATATTGATATGTTGCTGCAATAACCTCATACATTTACTGCTGTAACAAGGTTTGTTGCAACATATGTCCTACGAGGGATATGAAGTCAGTAACTCTAACAGCTGTCACATCTACAGACTGCAATCCTCACACTACCTTCTGCAGTCCACAGATAGGTGCTCTGTGGGTAACACATGAAACAAAAGGCACCACACACTGCCCAGTCTGCAGATGACCCTACAGATAGAGTTCTCTCATAAACATAGCACTGACATGGCAGTTATTAAAACATGTAGGACAGCCATATCCACACACTCCCTGTTAAACCAACATTACTCCAAATGCAGTATAGCAGCACTTACAGTCTGTAGTCAGGTTAAGGCACATTCCCCTCCTGTGTGTTGCCCTGTTTCCACAATGTATGTTGTTAGAGGTATATCCCCAATCCGTCTGAGATGCTGTTTGCCAAACAACATAATGGGTTTCTGCTCACAATGAATGAAAAGGCCCAACACCAACATGATGTTCCTAGATATTGGAGTGTGTTTCCATGCAATTGGCAATGGGAATGTTGCCACAGCTGTTTCACATGCAATCAGCTAGAGGAGAGCTGCAATTCATGCAGAGGCCATCAGCTGATCATGAGCATCAATTAAAATACACATGCTACTGCCTAAGCAAAGCAGGTGTAGGTTTCCACATCCACCAGAGAGTGAGTGGGAGAGGCAGACATAGGCAAAGTTAAGTCAGGAAGGGGTGGGAGAGTAAAACTTAAGCATGTTTATGTCACACATCTACCAGCACAGGGTATCAAACTCCTGACAACTATGCTTTGCTATCACATTTCTATGCAGTTATTAGATGTGCCACATAGGTTACATGTTAAGGAGCCCTCAAAATGTATATGTGATGGTGAGTGACATCTGCAACAGGGATATGGTAGATGCAGTACACGTGCCTGTCTGCATGAACAGGTGCCAGTATCAACACAGCCACATGCTCACAGGGACACACACACATTGACACACATGGCAGGGCCAGGAATACAACTCATCACTAGTGAGATTGCCACAGCACATTACTGTGCAGGTATCACATGCACCACAGGGTTCATACGAGGTTATATGGGCAAAAGATATGTGGAGGTGTCTGACATTGGACAGCATGTTTCAGTATGCCAATGGGAGTTATAGTGAGTGTGAATGTGATCATATGCATCATACAACACACACACAGCATGCCAGTACTGACAATCATGGGTGCATTGCTTCATGGGTGTGTAGTCGTTGACTGTGCCAGACAGCTATACAAGGCTAGGTGATGGGTATACTTTGGCATCAGCCCACATGACAATGGTCTGCATTGTGGCTCAGGGGTGTAGTTTCTGGATTTACACACACAGGTCATAGGTTCATAGGTTCATAGGTTCATACTAGGCTATCTGCCCTAGGGCATTTATAAGCCTAGCCAGAGTGTGTGTGGCTTTCACCACCCCTTAGGATGAGAATACTATACCCATTAGTTTGCTGTGCCTCTGTCCAGCAGTGACACAGAGATGATTCCCTGGTTAAACCCTCTCGATCTCCCATCCACTCGTCAAGATTTCTCTTGAACAGAGTCAGTGAGGGGCTCTGCCTCACATGGACTGGGATTCTGTTCCATAGTGTAGGGAGTCTCTGGGTGATAAATCTGTCCCTCCAGCACGTCCTATTTATATCCGTGTTGAGGTTTAAGTCTCTTGCTCTCGTGGCTCTGGTGGATTTGGATTTTTGAGGTGGAGCATGTCCATTAATTCCGGGTTGGACATGGCCTTGTATGTCAGGCACAGATCACCTCTGAGCAGACGGTATGCACTGAATAGAGCTGGAGTTTCTTCAGTCGGGCATCGTATGACATATGTTTGAGCCCCTTTATCCTTTTGGTGAGGAACTTTGGGGTCTTTCCAACTGCTGCAGGTGTCAGGTAATGTACATTCTGAATGGGCGTTGTACTCAATCATTGGTCTGATAAATGAAGAGTACAGGGGTACAATGACCTCTCCTGATCTGGATGTGAATCCCTTCATGATCAGGTGGGCAATGTAGAAGGTCTTCCTAACCACTTTGGCAATGTGAGTGTCAAAAGAGAGGTTACTGTCAACTTGGGTCCCCAGGTCCCTGATAACTTCTTCCGTGTTTAATGGATTACCACCTATGTGGTAATTAGGGGTTACCTTGTTTTTCCCAAAGGGTATGACTATACATTTTTTGGCATTTAGCTTAAGGTCATGGCTCTGGCACCAGTTATCCATTTCTATGAGACCTCTCTGGAGGATATCTGTGTCTGATGGAGTGTCAATTATGGTGCCTGCATTCACTGTCCAGTCACCTGGGTGACTATTGTGTGTGGCCAGTGCTGTGCATTGCTTTCCATGTATGTGTTCCTTGGTCCTTGTCATGGATGATGTCTGGGATGTGCACACCTCCCACATGCATGTACAGTGACATGTGGACCTGTACCTGGGGTGTCTGGCCCATGTTGTGTACACAGATTATCATCAGATGTGCCAGTCCTGCCCTCATGTGGTGGGAACTGGTAATGGACAGCAGGTTTACCCTGCACCTACATTGATAGCATGATACCAGCATTCCCTGTTGTCAGTGGCATCTGTCCATACAAGGCATATTTTCAGCATGGTATGTCCTTTGTGGGTCTTATTTGATGGCACCACAGGTGTTGCAGGTGTCCAGTGGGGAAAATAAGGAAGGTGCACTGTCGACATGTATGTGCCTATTGGACAGATGGACAGCATACCATGCCCTCTGTAGCCCACTGCAATCACACCATGGTTACTATCATTGGGAAATATGGAGGGTACTACCAACATAGTGGCTGTTTTCTTGGCAAATGTGTGTGTGTGTGTGTGTGTGTGTGTGTGTGTGTGTGTGTGTGTGTGTGTGTGTATGAGACATAGTGGCTGTTGCCTTGGCAAGTGTGTGTGTGTGTGTGTGTGTGTGTGTGTGTGTGTGTGTGTGTGTGTGTGTGTGTGTGTGTGTGTGTGTGTGTGTGTGTGTGTGTATGTGACATGGGTTGAGAGTGTTCTGGGTAATACTAAGGTTGCTAACTTTGTTTGCCTGACCTTGATGTCACATGTAGGGGTATGGATATGTAACCCAGCCTCTTGGCTATTACACATCTGTTATCCCTGGACACTATGATATATACTAGGGCCACCATATAAGAAATTTGCAAAACCCACTCCACATTGAGCCCAGTTGTTACACATTCACAACCACCTCCACACAGGATACGAGTTACAAACACAGACACACACACCTGTCATGTCTGGGATTAGAACTCCTACCTAACTAGTTTATTACATTACCGCAATACGCAGTTATAGGACATGCCACGGAGATTACTGGAGTACACCTTCACTAAAGGTGAATTTCACAATGAATGACATCAGCAGGATTGAAAAGTAGGGCATTTTAATTGTAGTGAGTGTGGCTAGGCTAAAATGCATTGCTCTATACACAGACATTGTAACACACACAAAACATCCACAACCGACATGTGTGGGAATAGAATCCCTACCAGAGTTTTATATCACACTACAGCATGAAGCTTTTATAGCACACACCATGGGGATTACTGGAGTACCCCTTCCTGAAAGGTGTGTTTCACAAGGAATGATATCAACAGGATTGAAAAAGTAGGGCATTCAAATTGTAGTGATTGTGGCTAGGCTAAAATGCATTGCTGCCTGCACAGACATTGAAACACACACAAAACATCCACAACTGCCATGTGTGGGAATAGAACCCCTACCAGAGTTCTATATCACACTACAGCATGACGCTGTTATAGGACACACCACAGGGGTTACTGGAGTACTCCTTCCCCAAAGGTGCATTTCACAATGAATGACATCATTAGGATTGCCAAAGGAGGGCATTTGAATTGCAGTGAATGTGGCTAGGCTAAAATGCATTACTCCCTACACACACACACACACACACACACACACACACACACACACACACACACACACACACACACACACACACACACACACACAGTTGCCATGTCTGGGATTAGAATTCCTACCTAACTAGTTTATCACACTACAGCAATACACAGTCATAGGACGCATCACAGAGATTACTGGACTGCAGCATTCCGAAAGGTGTATTTCACAGTGTATGACATCAGCAGCCTTGACAAAGTAGGGTATTTGGATTGCAGTGAGAATAACTAGCCTAAAAAGCATTGCTCTCTACAGAGACAGAGAGACACACACACAGTTGCCATGTCTGGGATTAGAACTCCTACCTCACTAGTTTATCACACTACAGCAGTACACAGTTATGGGATGCGCTATGGAGATTACTGGGCTACAACCTTCCCAGAGGTGTATTTTTAGGTGGATGACATCAGCAGCCTTACCAATGTAGAGCATTTGAATTGTAGGGGGTGTGACTACCTTAAAAAGTATTGCTGTCTACACAGAGACAGACAGACGCACACACACACACACACACACACACACACACACACACACACACACACACACACACACACACACACACACAGTTGCCATGTCTGGGAATGAACTCCTACCTAACTAGTTTATCAGACTACAGCAGTACACAGTTATAGGACACACCATGGAGATTATTGGGCTTCCCAAAGGTGCATTTCACAGTGGATGACCTCAGCAGGCTTGTCTCATAGTAGGGCTATGGGAAAGGCAGTGTGTGTACATGGGCCATAACCCATTCATCTAGAGGTTGACACACCACATGCGAGTACATGCAGGGTCATATTTCACAGGTATGTGTATACAGCTGCTAGATGACTACTTCTTTGTACAGTCATGTTGCGCAGCTAGCACTTGCACCACATAGTCTGTAATGCTGACAGATACCGTTGGCTAGTATCTACAGTGAGTGACATCTGAACCTCATGTGGTTGTGACCCTTTGGCTGTGTGCTGAGTGGGACAGGCCTGGATGGCTCCTTCTCACAGTCACCCTCTTCCACACATTTATGTATGTCTACCTTTGGCTTATTATAGTGTGTTGTCCTTAGATATATGTCTGTATTCCTATCCACTGTGTGTGTAAAGCATGAGTGGTGCATACTGAGGAGTGTCTGCACTAACATCTGCGACTGCCAGACATGGCATTCATTGTTTAAGTCTGTGAGCATGCCCAGTATGCCATCTGTATTGAATGTGTGGATCGAGTCCAGGTAGTTTGTACTGCAGTGCAGACCTTTGTGTTGTACACCTACAGGTAGCATACTGTTTCTGCAGGGTATCCACTGAAAACTATGCAGGGGATAGTGTGTACTGTAAGTGATTGTGTATGTGCTGCTTCAGCTGCATGGTACTGCTGTTAGCAGAGATATTCAGATGTGTACTGTTATACACAGTGATGTTTTCTGTCCTCATGTACTGTCAGGTGGACATTCTTGCTCACAGTGATGCCCTGGGGGACAAGGGTAACTGTGGCTGTGTCTGGTATTGTGGGCAGACACCTATGTATTCATGGTAAGTTATGCCATTCTGGAGGGGGAACTGCAGACACTTGGTGCTGGGTTTGTGTATCAGGTTCAGCACCTTGGTACAGTACTGGCAGAGGACCCCATACTTGTATGCCCATCAGCATAACATTTTGGGCTTATCTTGCTGTGGCAATGCCCCACAGTTGTACAGATTCACACAGGTCAGCCAGGGGCAGGGGACATGGGTCAGGACATTTACCCTATTGTGGTGTATGGTCAGGTGTGTAGCCATCCATGTATGTGTTTACAGCCAGGGATAGTGTGTGCACACAGCTTGGTATCAGACCTTACACATTACATGCTGCCCATGCTCCCACCTCCCCCTCTGTTATTCTAACCTCTTCTGTACATTATGCATACATTCTCTGATACTTTCCCTAAGGGTATCGCCCCATCACAGGTGTGTGTTAGTGTTGGTCCACAGTTCATGCAGTGGGACATGGTGGACATGTTACTGTGGTTTGTCCACATGGTCTTGCATATGGCTTATGTGGAGTGTGTTATGTTGTTATTTGGGTGTCCATGACATAACATGCATTGGCAGTACGTGTGAGACACAGGCCTTTGGCAGATGCCTGTGGGGCATTAGGTGTTGCTGCATGTCAGATGTGGCAGGTTGTTGCATTCTGATAGTCTTACAGTCCCAGACCACCATACAGTATATTCCCCTTGGGTGACAGGGTAGGTGTGATACACCAATATCTTCTAACAGTCTTGCTCAGGTGGTATGGATGTTGGCAGGGTGCTACCTACAGCTAGGGACACATCTGCATAGGACACCTGCACTGCATGCTGCATTCTTCCTCTATTACCATATACAGCTGGGGTCTTACTGTACCCAGTCCCCACAGCAGGCAGTATGACCAGAGAGGTGCCTGTGGGTGGTGTTTGCATGAGCTAGGTGCATATGTGCTATGGACTCTACTTGCATCTGACACACAGATATGCATTGGTCATTCCAGTTATGCTTGCATGTGCAGGTACATCAGCTGTTTCCCAATACATCAGTCCTACCTTCTTTGTGATCTGCGAGTGTTAGGCAGACAACACCAGTATCCCCTACTACAAGAGCAAATAATGTGATGCATACTTGTATGTACTTTTCCAAGGGTGTGTCCATTTCACAGTGGCACAATATATATACTGTATGTCTGGGGTACTTTCCCCTATGTACTGCTTGTATATCTAGCCCAACAGCCATGCCATGTCAATCTTTCAGATGGTGACACATATTACCACCATACGTTTACAATGGCTTACTGCTAGCATGTGTTATACCAGTGGAGATTGTCTTTGGCACTGCAGTCGTGAGGGCTTGTCCCTGTTATCAGCAGTAGTGGGCAATGGCCATCAGGTCTTACCTCAACATGCATACATACTGACCACTCTCACACATTATGAAACACACACCATCCTAACACACATAGACCTGCATATTGTGCAAATACTACAACCTATCCTGCTACCTTGGCCACCTCTGGGCATCTGTGCTCCACTCATATTATACCTACTCATACATGTTACTACATTTCTACACAGGATATGGGGGGGCACACCTGAGTGTCATTACATTTCTACACTGGATTGGGGGAAGGGGCAGACCTGTCTGTTTCCACATGTCTACATAGGCGTGGGGGGGGGGCAAGCCTGACTGTTACTACATTTCTACACTGGATTGGGGGTAGGGGCACACCTGACTGTTTCTACATGTCTACATGGGGGGGCACACCTGACAGTTGCTACATTTCTACATATGGTTGTGGGGACACACACCTGACTGTTTTTACATTTCTACACAAGATTGGGGGCACGCCTGACTGTTACTACATTTCTACACAGGATTGGGGGGAACACACCTGACTGATTCTACATGTCTACATGGGAGTTGGGGGCACACCTGACTGTTACTACATTTCTACATAGGGTTGTGGGGGGGGGGCACTTGACTGTTTTTTCATTTCTACACAGGATTGGAGGGCACACCTGACTGTTCCTACATTTCTACACAGGACTGGGGGGCACACCTGACTGTTTTTACATTTCTACATAGGATGGGTGGGGCACACCTGGCACTTGCACACATTTGCTATGACTGTACTGGTATGTCAGGTACTCCATTTAATTCTGTATTCTAACCTATCATACTGACTAGAGGCATATCAGTGTACTACATATCTTAGCTTTGGTTGCCCTACATATTAGTGTCTGACTTCCTACCCTTCAGAACTAACATCCCACTGCCTGACCTGCTGTAGTCTGTCTGTGTAGGCCTGGGGGGAGGTTACCCATAGGCATCATTCAGAGGCCATAGCACAGGCTCTGTTTGGGTTTGTCTACACCTGTCCTGCTGGCTGAGACTGTTGTTGGGTATGTGAACCTCCCTGACTGGCATGTGTGAGTCATATGGACATACATGTCACCAGCACATTTCCTGCAGTGGGTTTTGTCACCCTGTGTAGTACTGGCTACTATGGTGACTCCAGTATGTGTTACAGATGTCATGGTGCTACTATGGCTGTCTGCTATCTGCTGCCATAACATTCAACCACCTAATTCCCTTGCATGCTCACATCCATACCATAGATGCAGGTAGTAACACATTCTACTCCATTTGGCAAATGGTAGGTTGATTGAATTACCTTGTGGGTGTGCCAGGACTGAGGATGGTGCTAGAGGGCTGCCTATGTTGGATGCACATAGCACCCTCCCTATACATGCTTGAGCACAGGTAGTGTCATGTTTGACATCCCTTTTACTGTATGTGCCAGTCAGAGAGAGGTGTCATTCCCTGGGTCCCTACTGTGTCAGTGTATGCACTATGCATTACCTCTTTGCCAAGGCCAGGGCATACTGGGCCTGCCTCCATCTGCCTGCTGGGGCAGGTTCAGGTTGTTCCTCCTCTGAGGCATGCTGTGCCTGTGCAGGCCTTGGCATTGGTGGGGGGCTGTGTGGCCCTGCCCCATGTTGTTCCTGCTGCAGCTGTTTCCACAGGATCATATTGTGTAGCATAGCACATACCATAACAATTTGAGTACATGTAGCTGGTGAGTACTGCAAGGCTCCTCCAAATGTGTCCAGACACTGGAACCATGACTTGAGCATCCCAAACACACGCTCTGTTATATGTCTGGTCTGTGCATGTGCCTCATCATGGTGTTTTTATTCAGGTGTATGTGCATTTCTGATGGGTGTCATCAGCTATGGCTCCAGTGTGTAACCAGCATCCCCCACTAGGTAACCACAGGGGATGTCCCCATTGGCAAATCTCTAGTACAGCTGCGTCAGATGCCAAATGTGGGAATCATGATAGCTTCCAGGGCAGCCAGTACACACATTCATTATAATGCCCTGGGCATCACACATGACCTGGCAGTTGATGGAGGAGAGGCCCCTGCAGTTGAGGTACCCTACCCTGGGTGGTGCTTTGATGCATATGTGCATGCAGTCTATAGCACCCACTACCTCAGGGTATTCTGCTATTTGGTAGAAGAGACGCATATTGCTGGCCAACACCTCACAGGTGTTGAGGAAATATACATGCTCACTGACATGTGCTGACATGGCATCCAGGAATTGGTGGAATACTCTGGATGCTGATGCCTATGAGACCCCCATGATATCCCCAGTTGAGTTTTGGGAGGTACCTGTGATTAGTATTCCTAGGCCTACACATACCTTAGTATCCACTAGGATGGGTTCCCCTCGGTCAGTTTGGTGTGTCAGGCATGGCTGGCACAGCTCAACAATTTGCTGTAGGAGGTCCCTGTCCATCCTATAGTGCTCCACTATCTCCAGCTCATGTAGCCCCTGGAAGGTTACCCTGGGTCTGTACACTCTTCTCCATCTCCTCATTGTGGGTTGATTGGCAGCATTCACATCCTCACCACCCTCAACCTCTTGCACATGTTGTTCTATGTTGCCTGCTGCAGCCCCTATCATTTTGTAGTTTTGTTTGTTAAAAGTTACCTGCTTGTATACACCGGTGGTGTAGAGTATGGGAAAAAACAGAGGGGAAGGTGTTTGTATAGTTTATAGTAGTGTTCTGGGCTGGTCTGCAGCTTGTGTAATTGGCTGATTCTGATACATTTCACCTGCCAGCTATGCTAGTTCTCCTTGATTACATTCCTACTGCTGTTTTCCCTTCCCATTGCCTTCCTGTTTAAGCCTGGAGACGCAGCATGCAAACACAGTGCTCAAATGTGCAGAGTGCTGCTATTTCCTGGTTTAGCTTTTTTTTTTCCCTTTAAAACCAGGTGCACAGCACACACACCCGCTTAGACAATGTAAAGAGTGCTAGGCAGATTCAGACACTCCCCTCTTCCTTAGCTGTGCTTAGCATGGAACAAACCTGAGCCACAGGGTTCCAATCCACTTACAGTATGCCTGATACACACCCTCCATGATGTCAACTAACTCCTAGGCTTGCACCAAGCTATTCCTGCTCTTACACTGTTGGGACCTGGCTAGCATGCTGGGGAAAACTGGGATTCACAATCATTCCCCTCATTTGCATAGGATTGCCTGCTAATGCATAGTTACATGTCTCTCACTGAGCCCCCCTCCCCTTAGCAACCACTACTCACTGGCCATGCTGTCTTCTGCCTGACATTGACTTTCATGGCAGAATAGTGATTTTAGTTAGAATGCTTATTTTAAGTTTATTTTCTTATCCCCCCCAATCCCATTTGCACGCCGCTGCCCTACGCTTAAACAGCCGAGATCAGCTAAAAAAAATAAAAGTTGATTTTTTATTATTTTTTTAAGCTGTTTGCAATGCCAATGGCCTTATACTTGGCCATTGGCATGCTTCCTGAGTGATTTGAAGCCTTTATTTGGAGCTGTCACAGCTCCTTTTTGGATTTTGCAGAAATGTACTCGGTTACTAACCGAGAACATTTCTGCAGATTACACTAGTCCTACAAAGCCACTTTCAAGCTTCCTGGATCATAAATTCACCTCATTTGCATGGATTTCTACAGCAAATGGGGTGATTTGCATACAGAGGCTTAGTCCATGCAGGACTAGTGCAGGAGCACTCTTGCACGCCCCTGCAGACTATTCTTGGATTGTACATCAGACATATTGCCTGCTAAAGCTCCTGCACTAGTTCTGCACACCATGCAAGGCTTGCAGAATCCGGGGGAATGCTCTGACCAAAATTGTCTTGGGAATGTCCAGAAATGAAAGCACCTGATACTTGGTCATTTTGAGCCTCCAAGCTGCGACCATGGTGAGTTTTGAACTTTTTTCTTTTACTTGGGACTTACCAGTTTCTCCTTCTTAATTAATAAGTGCAATAAATAAATAAATAAACATACTTGGCAAGCAAATGTGGGAATACAAGGAATAAAAGGAAGGTAAGAAGGAACATTCTTCTCCACTGCAAATTCACTCCTCTCTATTACCCCGCTGATGGAGACAACCATAGTAATAAATGGATTCTCCTGTGCAGTAAACTATTGGCCTCTGTGGTACCCCATTTTAGGAAGAGCATCTTCCTGTACTTGCGATGGAGAAACTTCTGTAACTAAGGACTTGTGCTGCAGCTTAAGGTATCTGTAGTTATGACTGCTTTCCTTGGAACATAAGCAACACCAGTACAATGCATCAGTTGAAGGCCATTACCAAGGTATACAATCCTTCCAGGAGAATAGGAAGGACCACATATCCTCCTCCTTCTTGTTCAAATCCCATGAGAGAATTTCATAGGGAAAACCTCAGCCTGAAACAGAGCATTCAGAATGCCTTAGTGAAAGTGCTCATGGAAGGAGAAACTTGAAATTCCTACTGCCAGGCACCACTATGAATGGTTCTGATGATGTCACAAAGCCTACTAGGGCTTATAAAGACAGCATCATTATCCACAACTCTAAAAGAATGACTTGCAGGAACTTTTCAAAGTATTGCAGCTTTATTGTATGAGGATTACCATAAAGTGAGCTACAGAGCCTACCAGAGACGCATTCAATGTAAGAGATGGAGAGAAGTGTTGGAAAAATGGAAACCTCACCTTTATTTAGAGTAACAGACCCAACATTCCAGAAATAGTTCTAATGATCTGAAATAAGGAAAGCTCAAGAATAAAATGATAGCTTTGTAATGACTGATAGACTGATCTATTAAATACTCCCATATGAAGGTATACGAATGGAACATGAACACAACAGCTGCCATCATCAGAATAAGGTGCAAATGCATATAAGGTAGGATACATTTCCATTCTGCTACCAAGACCAAATATATGGCCATTGGCATAGAAAACTGTTTTGTTTTATAAAAATCAAAACATTTTTTGGGCCAGTCTCGGCCGTTTAAGCATTTGGCAGTGGCATGCAAATGGGATTGTGCCGAAAATAAAAAAAATTGTACAAACTCAATTTTACGGGAAATATGCATTTTGCCATTATAGTCTATGGCGTGCAGAATGAAAATACCAGGGAACAGTGGCTGTCAAGGGGAAAAGCTCTATGTAACTGCAGTATCTATGGACTAAGGCAGTGGGGTATGCAAATGAGGGGAAATTTACTGAATCACAAAAATCTCCTAAGTCCCAAACTGCACCTAACCGTGTAGGCGCTCTTCCAGAATGGTATAACTAGGAGGAGCAACAGACACGAAAAGGGGATGTGTAAGGATGTTGTAAGCACATTGGAGCCTTAAGCTGCAGAGATAAGCTTAGCTAAGCAAGGGGGTGTGTCTGAGGCTGTATTGACTTATTCCATGAACTGAGGAGTGTGTTCATGCCCAGAGGAGGGCCATTTCTTACTGTTTACATAAGCTAAATGAGTTTGTGCGACATGGACCCAGTCTAAAAAAAAAATGGAAATAGCAGGACTGTTTACATTTGGGAACCAGGTTTACACGGCACACATTGGGGCTTAAAAGGGGAGAAAATGGGAAAGGGAAAAAGGAAAATATCAGAATTAAAGCAAAGAAGTACAAATAACATATCTGGCAGGTGGAATGCATCATAGTCAGCCAATCATACAGGCAGCATCTGCAGCACAACAGTATAAAGTATGTAAACACCTTACAGTCTGTTTTTTCCCACAAACTCTCCACCACTGGTGTACACATGCGCAGGAATTATAACTGGAAAAATGTTTGGGGCTGCCATTGCTTTAATACATCAGTATGTGCTACAGGCTGAGAGCAGTGAGAAGGATAATGCTGACAATCACCCCAGATGGAGGAGGAAGAGAAGAGTGTTCAGACCCAGGGTAACCTACCAGGGGCTACATGATCTGGAGATAGTAGAGTGCTACAGGATGGACAGAGACATACTTCAGCAAAATCATCGAGCTATGCCGGCCTCAACTCAGATCCAGAGCCAACAGAGGAGAACCCATCCCAGTGGATACCAAGGTATGTGTAGCCTTAAAAATACTAACTACAAGTACTTTCCAAAGACCTACTGGGGACATGATGGCAGTCTCACAGGCATCTATATCCAGAGTACTTCACCAGTTCCTGGATGCCATGCTACCACATGCCAGTGAGCACATTTACTTCCCCAACACCCGGGAGGAGAGAACCAGCAATATTTGTCTCTTCCACTGTGTAGCAGAATATCCTGAGGTACTGGATGCCATAGACAGCACGCACAGCCACATCAAAGCAACACCCAGTGAACAGGGTAGGGTCTACATAAACTGCAAGGGCTTCCCCTCCATCAACTGCTAGGTCATGTGCAATGCCCAGGGCATTATCATGAATGTGTGCGCTGGTAGCCCTGGAAGCTATCATGACTCTCACATCTGGCATTCATCATAGCTGTACCAGGCATTTGCCAGTGGGGGCATCCCGTATGTCCATCTGTTGGGGGATGATGGCTATGCACTGGAGCTGTGGATGATGACACTCATCAGAAATGCACACACACCCACACATGAATGCCATAATGAGGCACACACACAAACCAAGATCATTATAGAGCATGTGTTTGGGTTGCTCAAGTCACGGTTCTGCTGCCTTGACATTTCCAGTGGACCCTTGCAGTACTCTCCAGCCACATGTGCACACATGTTCATAATATGTGCCATGCTACACAATATGATCCTGTGGCAACAGCTGCAGCAGGAACAACACAGGGAAGGGCCACACAGCCCCCACCATTGCCAAGTTCCCCACAGGCATAGAGGGACTCAGAGGAGGAGGTCCCTGAGCCTGCTCCTATAGGCAGACGGAGGCATGCCCAGTATGCTTAGGCCTTGGCAAAGAGGCAACACATAGCATACACACACTGACACTGTAGGGACCCCAGGGACTGACTCCTCTCTCTGACTCGCACACACAGTAAAATGGATGACACACACACATCACATTATTTGTAACTTACCCTGTATAGGCAGTGTACTGTGTGCAACCAACATAGGCAGCCCTCAAGTACCGTCCTCACAACTGCCTCAAGCACAAGGTAAGTCAGTCTTCTTAACAATAATGACAATAAATGAATGGATTAGCATGTTTTGCTAACATATCTATGGTAATGCTGCATGCATACAAGGGAATGGGGTGGCCTACTGGAATAACAGCACACTACTGGCAGCTATGAGGGACACCAGGAAATGTCTGGAGAAAACTGGCTTCCACACACTATGCAGTAGTAACCAAGGTGGCAAATCCCACTGCAGTATATAAGTGTGGACAACTAACTGGGGGGTCATAGGTCACAGGCATGGATGTCAGTGTGGGGGTTCTATATGCATCCCTCACACCCACACAGCAAGTCAACTGTAGCAAGCCACAGAGAAATGTCTGGTAAAGGCACACAAATGGTGACAATGTTGAATTACTCCCCTACAGACTCACACACTGATAGCACAGCAGGACCCACAGTTGCATTAAGGCTATGAAGGGTAAGAAGTCTGAAACTCAAACGTATGCCACTACAATCTGACCTGTGTTGTTTACTGATATGCCTCTAGTCCCCAAGACAGGGCACAATAGTATGGTAAATGGAACCAAAATGTAAAGCAAATGTCAGCACAGTCTGTGTAAATGTGTACAATTGACAGGTGTGCCCCCCATATACCCACACAAATGCCGTAACATGTATGTTTGCATGGAAATAGCAGCATAGCACACATTGGCAGGGCTGTAAAAATACACATGAAAACATGCTGCCTGTCCATAATATGCAGGGGTCGATTAGCTATGTGTATGTGTGGTTAATACTGTCTGAATCTGGCAGTTGTCTTGTAGTTCCCTAGATACAGTGCTGCCTTTGACAGGGCCATGTGCAGATAACTGCAATACCAACTGTTATGCATGTCAGTAACACCCACTGCTCTGCCACTGACATACCTGGAAGTCACAGTGCTATGTGGAATATACTCCACATATTAGTGACATCTTGAAGGATGTGTAGCAGAGGTGCCAAGGCTTTTGTGAATATAAGTGCTTGTTGGTACTGTTGCTAGTGGTCATTCTCAATAATCCTTTTTTCTTATGTTTGCTTTTACATATAATGAACATACCTGCACAGTTGAATGCACTCTATACCCACACCCATAACTCCCAACCTCTGACAGCAAGATGTCTAGACAAGGGCAAAAATAAAAGTGGAGCAAAGGCAAAATGATAGGCATGTGTTGTAAATATCACCCTTACATACTGAGAAAGTTGGTAGGGTGAGGGGTTTTCAGTAACCAGAATTGTCTGAAGGTTAGGTAGTCTGAAACAGTAATGTCTGTCATTATTTTGTAACAAAACTTTCAATTATATGTAACTAACTTGCCGTAAAAACACAAGTTTACGTAGAAAGGATGAATCCACTAGCCAAACACCTGGACAACCTGCCAAACAATGTACAGGTGAAAGGTGTGCCCACATAAGGATATGACATCTCAAGTTAGAAAGATACCACACAAGCAGGAGATCCCCAGCCAGTATATCACCAGGTTGCTGGACTGTTTACACAGCCGTGTCATTACTAAACTGGCTGTAGCCACACCTCACAAATGGTCTTGTTGGGCAAGAATTTACATACCTGCCCTCATAATATTGGTCTATGCATCATACAACTAGTATTCTTCTGGTAAAGCACTGTGATGATCTGAGGATGTCTGGCACTAGGTAATAACACAATACACTGCAGTTTCAGACTACAGATATGTCATAAAATGTCTGCTAAACAAACCAAGTACCCTGATGAAAGTCCTGTGTACTCCTGAGAGGTATGGCTGTAGCACACAAAACTCTGGACTGGAGTACATCTGTCTCTGGAATTAAGTCCCACTCTAACTTTAGAGGGTCACACTGGGTCCTACACTTAGAGAATCACAGGACATTTTGGAACCTAGATCGGAATATATGACTGTATTGTGTATATATGTCCGTGCATACAGACAGCTATGTACACCCAACTGTCCCCACACACACACATCAGACAGGATTACCCTCAGCTAGCTGTAGGTGGCCCATATGTGATATATCTACATATGTTGCATGAGATACACACACATATATATGGGCAACAGATAACAACACATGTCAAGCATACACACACATATAGATGTGGGGAACTGAGAGACAGACAGTGATAGAGAGAGCAACACAGGGGGACACAGTCAGACTGAGTCACACACATGGATACCCTGAATGGCATACAGTGATGTCCTGCTGTGGACAGTGGCATACCAGTTGTAAACAGTTGCACATGCCAGCATAAAAGGTGAGCGCCATTGTGAAACTGTACTGAGGTTGGGTTTGTAATATCACATTACCTTCTTCTGTGTGTGTGTGTGTGTGTGTGTGTGTGTGTGTGTGTGTGTGTGTGTGTGTGTGTGTGGGTGTGCGTGGGTGCGTGTGTGTGTGTGTGTGTGTGTGTGTGTGTGTGTGTGTATCCCCATAGGTATAAAAATTAGGAGACTCTTCCCACTCAGTACACTTCACATTGCCCTACTTCACAAGTACTGCTGCTGTCATTCACCTTAGAAGTACCATTGGACATTGATCACATCTGTAAGCTCTGTAATGCATGTGATAACTGTGTAACACTATAGTACAAATAGCTTTCTGGACTGACAATTGGCTAAAGATGCTGATAAGGGGAAAGACATCAGCAGGAGTGATAAAGTAGGGCAGTGGGTGGGAGACTTATCAAAATACTTCTTCTTACAAACATACACTCATTTCCCAGATCTGAGATTAGAACCCCTCTCTAGCTAATGATTTGTACTACAGTGTTATGCAGTTATCACACATGCTATGGAGATTACTGTGCTGATAATTGGCCAAAGGTGCTAATAAGGGGAATAACATCAGCAGAAGTGATAAAGTAGGGCAGTGGGTGGGAGACTTATCAAAATACTTCTTACAAACATACACACACACTCATTTGCCAGATCTGAGATTAGAACCCCTGCCTAGCTAGTGATTTGTACTATAGTGTTACACAGTTATCACACAAGCTACGGAGCTTACTGGGATGACAACTGACCAAAGATGCTGATAAGGGGAATGACGTCAGCAGGACTGATAAAGTGGGGCACTGGGAAGTGTTGCGAGTGGGAATGGCTTAAAACTGTTTCACCTACAAACAAACAAATGCACACTCTCTCTCTCTCTCTCTCTCACACACACACACACACACACACACACACACACACACACACACACACACACACACACACACCTGTGATTGTCTGAGTCCTAACTGGGATGATATGAGTAGTGATGTCACTGATTAATGACATACATTTGAGTTTCAGACCTCCAAACCAACAGTAACTGTATGGTCGCACAATTCCTGTTACACCACCAACCTTCTAAGCTTACAGTGGATATGATAAGTGTACACAACCCTGTTAACATGCCATGTTCTTTAATATATAAGATGAGATAACATTAATGCATTCAGATATATTACCCACCTTTCATGTGACACATAACTTGTGCAATCCAATTGATAAACAAATGTGTTACATGTAAACTATAATGAATGAAATATGTACAATATGGTGTCTGCATAAGTGTGCACACCCTTAAAATGATACTTTGTTGAAGCACCTTAAAAGTGACTTAAAGAATTTACTTCTATGGGGAAGGTGTCTATCAGCATGGCACATCTTGACTTGGCATTATTTGGCCACTCTTCCTTGCAAAGGTCCCCCAACTCTGTCAGATTGCAAGGGCAGCTCATATGCACAGACCTCGTCATGTCACACTGGGGTTACGCTATCGGGATTAGGTCTAGGCTCTGTTTGGGCCAATCAATAACCATGAGTGTGTTCAAGTGGAGCCATTCTTAGGTAGCTTTGGATGCATGCTTCAGGTCTTTGTCATGTTGAAGGCTGACACCCCTCCCCATCCTCAGCATTCTTGCAGATGCCTGATGGATGTGGGCCAGATATGAGTCTTATTTTGAACTGTTCATAATTCCCACCACCATGACTACAGGCCCAGTTCCAAATTTAGAACTATGGAGATGGTGGTCTTCAGGTGAAGAGAGGTGTTGCACCACACGTACCTTTTGGTATTGTGGATGTGAGGTCAATCCATACTCTCATTACACCATAACACATTTTCACACATGCCTGTGGGAGACTTGATGTGCTGTATTGCAAGTTGTATCCACCCCTGGATCCTTTTTGGAGTGGGGAAATGCTTCCATCTTCTGACCCTACCCCATAGGCCAGACTTATGCAGAATATGAGAGATTGTTCTCACATGTAGTACACAACACCAGAACTTGCAAGAGACTCCTGAAACACCCTCAGTGTTACTGTATGTATCCTGGAAGCCTTACTGACCAGGTTTGGGCATGCATTTTCATCAGTTTTGGAGGGATGTCAGGTTCATTTCAACAGCACTGTTGTCCCATATTCAATCCACCCTTTGATGACTGTCTCCACTGTATTCCATGGTGTATGCAATGCTTTGGTAATGTTGTTGTACCCTACTCTTGAGTGATACCTTTCAAATATGAGATGCCTTTGCTGCTTTGTAAGCTGTCTGCATGACATGTCTGTTGCTGTTGCAGGCAAGTGAGCAAATGTCATGGATGTCCTATTTGGACAGCAGACTGTTATTTGGTGTTACTTGATGGCAGGTGTGTGCCCAAGCAGACTGAATGCTGTCAGTAAATCACAAGCTGCTGCAATACAATATTATTTAAAGGGTGTGCACATGTATGCATCCAACTTATTGTAAGGGTTGTATACTCCATATTTGGTGCCCAACAGATTGGTTGGTTTTACAAGTGAATAGTTCATGTTATTGGTCGCATTAAAGGTTGGAAAAGGTGTGGACTCACATATTGTGGTCTCCATTTGTATATATCGCAAACACCTGGCATCTTAACAGGAGTGTCTACACATTTTATATCCACTGCATAAGACTAATGTTTCACACATGTCCCTACTTTAGGCCATTTGTCCCCTCATTTTGCTGGTCTCTGTCCAGAAGTCTTGCACTGACAGGTTGTGAGGTATGCTACAGGAATGTTACATTTTCTTCAGATAGGCCCCTGTGGTGACCACTGTGATGCAATGCAGTTAACCCCACCACAAATGAACATGCACATAAAGCAATACGGCTATGAGTGACAGTTGTGTGCATGGTAAATTGCATGCCCTTTACATGCCTGGGGTATTGGCAAACCACAACAGAACAATTCCATCCTCACCAGCTTTAGCCTGTTGTCCCATATGTACACCAGAGGGACATAGGTAGTTGTGGGAGAGAGGTATTGTCAGCAGACTCACATGTGGCATTGGTACAGGATGGAAGCAGCATGTCTTCACATTTACAGTACAACCCCCAATACTACACAATTTGCTGTCCTTCACCATAGATCTGCACTTCTGTGCATTAGAAAAACCCCATCCACAACTGCAATCTGACCTGATACATGCACATAGATACTCTACAGATACAAGTATGTCTGCTACACTAGTCTCATAATCTCTGCTGGGGCCTTACCTGCATGCTCCTCATCCATTGTCTGGGTGCCACCCACCTCCAGCATGTGGGGGTCTGTACCCTGATTTTGTACTGGGATGGGTGCACCAAGGTTGGTGAGGTGCTCCTCGGTGGGTGCCAGTAGGTGCTGCATGGCTGGGCTGCCATCTGTGGCTGTGTGGTCCCTGGCCATGGCAGCAGCCCTTTGCTGGGCATGGCATATGAGGTTGGTTGCATGATGCTGGACCTGCTCAAATGTATGTGTGTGCAGGCCGACATCATTTACCCTGTGGACAAAGTCATCCTACAGGGTGGCCCTCTCCTGCAGATGTTGCTGGCTTCGGCCAAACATTATTGCATGGTGCTATAATATGGCTTCTATAATAATGGTTGTTTCAGCTGCTGAAAATGTTGCCCTTTGCTGATGCGACATTGCACCTGGAAGATATAAACAGGGAAACACATCACAGGACCTCATACATTTGGCAGCAGTATGTACAGAACCTGCACATGTCCATGGAATACCAGTAGCCACCACTCACAACCACACCATACCCCTGTAATCTATTAGCACAGTAATAGCTTGTATTGCACTCCTGGTGCTGATGTGTCATATTCCCCCCAATGAGGGCCAGTTAATTGCATAATCCTCTATTCCTTATTCAGGTCTGTGTAGATGGATGACATTGGTCATCTTCCATGTGGATGGGGTGTGGATGGTGCTGAGGGTTGGTGTGACTACAGTGTGTAATGGAGCTGGGGGAACATGCCTGAGTTCATGTAGGATGTGGACAGGGATGTTATCATGTCCCATGGACACTTATGTTTGTTGCCTTTCAGTAGGCAATATGTACCTGCTCACTGGGGATGAAGGGAGGAGTGCAGGTGCTGTGCATATCCATCTATAGTGATGCTGAGCCGGGGGGGTGATGTTTGCCCTAACCCTATCTGCAGCAGGTTGGCTATAGCTATGTTGTGTGTGGTCTGATTGACTGCCATTACAGGTTGGGTTGGTTTGTTGCCTCTGAGATTGCAGACTTATGGGAAGATGGCCTTGTGATTACCTTTGGCGGATGTGTCCAATTTGTACTCATAGTTAGCCTTACAGTAATCCACCTGTGACCTTAATATGCTTGTTCAAACAATGGCTGACTTGATGCCAGGTTGGGGCCTGCTCCGACTTTGCCCTGTACAGCCAATAAAAGGACCAAGTCTGTGGTTTGTGTATTGCTGCTGTCCAGCAAAGGGGATTACTCTACTTTGGTGGAAGCAGGTTTTACAAGTAAGGTTTTGCTGAGTCCATACAGCTATGTAGGTGTCCATATAGCTGTTTTTAGTAGGCATAGACACAAAGTCATAACACAGTTGAACACCTCTCCAATTTCAAACTGATAATCATGCTTATTGTAGTACCCATGGCTGTGTCAGGGCAATGCAACAACCAGTAGCTGTAGAAATGTCACTCTGTTGGATGCACAGTAACTAAGATTACACACGTGTACAACATGTATGGCTTAATTAACTGACATTTTGCATCTCATGTCTGTTGTTATGAGGTTGCCAGATACACCTCCTCATACTGACATGTGCACAGGTAATACCTGATATTCATTTCTGTTCTATGTCAGTATGACACATTGTATTCACACTCTTGCTGCCCAGTCATCCCTCTCAACCCGTTAGAGCAGGACATCTGTAGGAAGCCACACATACATGGGGGCAATGGGACAAAATTAGTGACACTGTCTTAATAGTGCTGTAACACACTTAAGTCATTTGATAGTACAGTAGCCTTTGCATTGACAGGCATACCCTGGATGATGTCTAACACTCATATGGCAGGAAGAGAGCAGAAAGGCTAGAAGTGTGGTAGTGAAGGTAAGAACTTTTAATGTTGGCAGTATGACTGTTATACAGACAGAGCTAGCTGATATGATGACCAGGGGAATGTTGATATATTGTATGTGCAAGAGACCAGATGGAAGGGGAGTACAGCTTGGTGTATGGGAGGCAGGTCACAATTGTGCTATCATGGTGTGGATAGGATGAGAAAGGTAGTAGGGGTTATCATGAAGGAAGAGTATGCTGAGTGTCTTTGGAGGATGAAATGAGTGTCTGATAGAGTGATGTTTATGAAGATGGAAACTGATGATATAATGATGACTGTTGTTATCGTATATGCAATGCAAGTGGTGGGCAATGGATGAGAAAGGGAAAGGTAAAGTCAGTTGGATGACTTGGTGATGTCTGTACCCAAGGATGACAGACTGGTGATTCCACCAGATTTCAATGGGCATGTTGGTGAAGGGAACAGAGGAGATGAGGAAGTGATGGGTATGTATGCTGTTAAGCAAAGGAATGCAGACAGTGAGATGGTAGTGGATTTTGCAAAAAGGATAGACATGGCTGTGGTGAATACGTACTATAACATGAGGGAGGAGCATAGGGTGACATACAAGAGTGGAGGAAGATGCACACAGGTGGGATATATCCAATGTTGGAGGGTCAACTGAAGGAGATTGGAGACTGTAAAGTGGTGGTAAGGGAAAGTGTATTTAGGGAGCATAGAATGTTGGTCTGTATGATGACACTGGTGATCAAGAAGAGGGGGAATGTGAGGGCAGCACCAAGGGCCAAATGCTGGGAACTGGATGATTGTGAGGTGGCATTCAGGGAAGTGTTAAGACAGTCACTGGGTGGCAGTGATGATTTACCAAATATCTGGGTAAGTACAGCAGAGCTAGTAAGAGAGACGACTAGAAAGGTGCTTGGTGTGACATGTTGATGGAGGAAGAGTACAAGGAGACCTGGTGGTGAACTGAGGAAGTACAGGATAGTATGCAGAGAAATAGGTTGGGGAAGAAGGAGTGGGATTGTCAGAGAGATGAGGAGAGTAGACAGGAGTATAAGGAGATGAGGTGCATGGCAAAGAGAGAGGTGGCAAAGGCTAAGGATGAGGCATATGAAGAGTTGTATGACAGGTTGGACACTAAGAAGGGATGAAAGGACTTGAACCAATTGGCTAGACAGAGGGACTGAGCTAGGAAAGATGTGCAGCAGATAAGGGTGATAAAGGATAATGAGGGAAATGTACTCACAAGTGAGGGGAGTGTGTTGAGCAGATGGACAGAGTACTTTGAGAGGCTGATGAATGAAGAGAATGTGACAGAGAAGGTTGGATAATGTTGGTATGGTGAATCAGAAAGTGCATTGACTTACCAAGGAGGAAGTAAGAATAGCTATGAAGAGGATAAATACTGGAAAGCCTAATGGTCCACATGACATACCCGTGGAAGCCTGAAGGTGTTTGGGGAAATGGCAGTGGTGTTTTTAACCAGATTGTTTAATGATATCTTGGAAAGTGAGAGATTGCATGAGGAGTGGAGAGAAAGTGTTTGGGTACCGTTATAAGAATAGGGTTGATGTGCAGAGCTGTAGTAACTACAGAGAGATAACAATGATCAGTCACAGCATGAAGTTATTGGAAAGTGTAGTGGTAGCTAGGTTAAGCAGGGAGGTGATGAGTAGTGGTCGGCAGTATGTTGTCATGCCAGGAAAGAGCACTACAAATGCAATGTTTGCACAGAGGAGTGCGGGAGTTGCTTTGTGTCTTTCTGGACTTAGAGAAAGCATATGACAGGGTGTCTAGAGAGGAGTTGTGGTATTGTATGAGGAAGTCATGAGTGGCAGAGATATATGTAAGAGTGGTGCATGATAAGTACAAGAGTGGTGTGACAGTGGTGAGGTCTGCGGTGGGAGTGATGGATGCATTTAAGGTAGTGGTGGGATGACACAAGGTATCAGCTGTGAGCCCTTTCTTATTTGCAATGGTGATGGACAGACAAGATCATACAGGAGTCCCTCTTGACTATGATGTTTGCAGATAACTTTGTGAACTGTATTGAGAGTAGGGAACTGATTTAGGAGAAAGAACCTGGAGAGGTGGGGATATGCTCTACCGAGGAGAGGAATGAAGGTCAGCAGGACTATGACAGAATATCTGTGTGTGAATGAGAGGTAGGGTAGCAGAATGTTGAGGATGCAGGGAGTCGAGTTGGCAAAGGTGGATGTGTTGAAATGATTGGGATCAACATTTCAGAGTAATGATGACTGTGGAGGACAGGTGAAGAAGAGAGTACAGGCAGGATGGAGAAGAGTATCAGGAGTGATTTGTGACAGACAAGTACCAGTAAAAGTGAAAGGAGAAGGTCTACAAGAGGGTAGTGAGACCAGCTATTTTTATGGGTTAGAGACAGTGGTATTGACAAAAAGGCAGGCATCAGAGCTGGATGTGGTAGAGTTACAGATGTTAGGATTTGCACTGGTTGTGATGAGGGTGCACAGGATTAGCAATGTGTATATGAGAGGGCCGGCCCATGTCGGACATTTTGAAACAAAGACGGAGTGGGAAAATTACATCAATTTGGACATGTGCTGAAGAAGGATACTGAATATATTGGGAAAAGGATGATAAGTATGTATCTGCCAGGTAAGAGGAAAAGAGGAAGGCTTCAGATAAGGTTCTGGAAGTGATGAGAGAGGACATGCAGGTGGTTGGTGTAACAGAGCAAGATGTAGAGGACAGGCAGAAATGGCAACAGATGCTCCACTGTGGCAACCCCTAACGTTAACAGCCAGAGTAAAAAGAATGAGATCACAAACAACTGTAAAAAGTATTCAGGCCGAAGCCAAGAAAACAACGCTAGTTCCTTTAGAAAATTTAATACAGCTTAGCGCCTCGGCATAATAGCCTTCAATGAACATAAATTACAAAACACACCCACTCATATAAATACCTCAATCAATTAAACAATCATGTTAAATTAATCAATTATATATACAAGAAATTTTAAAGGTAACATATACTATATAATACCATGTATATAAAAGACTGCATACATTTAAGAAACTACAATAAACTCTTCCAATTCATTTCTAAATTTAAACCATTAGGTGACATAGTATTATATTTCAATATATAGATAGCTTCCTTATACAATAAAACATTTTTTATTAATCTATCGTCACCTTTTTTAACTAATACTTTTTCAAGAACACAACATTCAAAAACATCTACACTACCTCTATGAAACTCTATAAAATGAGAAGCAATTGGACTTTCTAACATACCTCTTTTTATATCCCTAATATGTTCTTGCATTCTTGTTTTGAATTTTCTTTTTGTTTCTCCTATATAATAGAGCTTACATGGACATTTAATACAATAAATAATACCTACAGAATTACAAGAAAAAACATTATTTGGTTTATAAGTAATGTCATTAATTTTATCAAAATATGGCCTTACATATTTACATATACTACATCGATTACAAGCAAAAGTACCATATGTCTGTATATTATGATAAACTTGACTATTAGGAAAAATATAATAAGCCTTAATTAATTTATCTGATAAATTTTGACCTCTTAAAGGCTATTTTGGAATATTAGGAAAAAATTTACAAAGATTTCTATCAGATACCAAAAATTTCCAAAAATACTTAATAATTTTCCAAATTTTATTACTAAATATATTATATGTGGTAACAAAATAGATATCTTTAATTTCTTGATCAGAAACTTTTAAATTATTATTTTTTATATTAATACTACCAGTGTTATTGACATATGGTAAAAAGTTATCATCTTCTTTATTCTCATTATTTCCTAAATGATAAACATTATTGTTATTATTATTATCTAATAGTTTATCAATGGACATAATCAATAACTCCATACTATAACCTCTCTTTAAAAACATAATAATACAATCATAAATGTTTTTTTCTAGATCTATTTCATTATTACATAATCTTGATAGTCTAATAATTTCTCCATATGGTAAAGACAACAATGTATGTGGAGGATGACAACTAGTTCCATAAAGGAACTGATTTCCATCAGAAAATTTGCGATACACTGTTGTAAGAATCTTTTTACCTACTTCTCCCTTTAATGAAATATCCAAATAATGGATTTTATTCCCAAATTGTAAACCATCAAAATGTAAATTGAATCTATTATTATTTAAATCTGAAAAAAATTCATAAACATGTTCAAAACCATCACTACAGAGAAAAACAAGATCATCTATGTAGCGGTAGTAAAAAAGTACATGATTTTTAAAGAATTCATTAGTATACACATATTCTAATTCATATTTAGCCATAAATAAATTCGCATACATGGGGGCAAAAGATGCCCCCATAGCTGTTCCTTTAATTTGATGGTAAACAGTTTCATTAAAACTAAAGAAATTATTTGACAAACAAAAAGAGGTTAAATCTATAATGAAATGAGTAGCAGGACTATCTCCTAGAAAATAATGTAAAGCCTGTAAACCATCTGAATGTTTAATGTTTGTATATAGACTAACTACATCAATACTTATGCAAAACATACTATCTGTCCAAATAACTTCACTAATCTTATCAATGAAATCAAAAGAGTCTCGTATATAAGACTCTAATTTTTGTACATGTGGTAGCAGATGATTATGTATGACAATGCCTATATTCCGACAAAAATAATTATTAGCTGAAACAATAGGGCGGCCAGGTGGATTTATCATATTTTTATGTAATTTTGGAAGGCAATAAAAAGTGGCGAAATTACAGTCATCTATACAAAATTTTCTCTCCATATCTTGTTTAGAAAAATATCCTAACCTAACACCTTTATTTAATAAATGTGTATATTCTTTCATTGCATTCAGATAACTATCAAGATTACTAACTTCATAGGTTAAAGAATCATTAAGATGTGACATACACATATCAAGATATTGCCTATGATTAAGTAGTACTACTTTATTACTTTTATCAGATTTTTTAATAACTATATCATGTCTATCACCAAGATTTTTCAAAGCATTCCATTCATTTTTTTGTCATATTATATTTCTGATATTTTTTATTTATTGAATTCATAACTTCTTGAATGGAAAAATGTACCATTTCAGAAAATTGAATAATAGTAGAATTATTATAGGAAGGAATAAACTTACTATGGAAATCAATACCTTCTATATTAAGTAAAGAATATCCCTGTGAATATGTAAATAATGATAAATCATCTGATAGACAAGAATAATAACTATCTATACTAGTATCACTATCATCATTTCCTTCATATAATTCAACTTTATCTGTTGGAAATACTTTATCATGAGAAAAATGACATTTCAAATGAAGTTTTCTAATGAATTTAAAAATATCTTGTTTAAGTAAATAATGTCGAGGTATGACAGTAGGGACAAATTTTAGCCCTAAATTAAGTACAGACATTTCATCATTGGATAAATCACAACCAGAAATATTAACTACATTTGAGATGGTAAAATCAGAGTTACTAAAGTCAATTCCATCTACTCCTCTTATATACTTGTTTAAATTGTCCTTCACCCGATGAAGAACCTGTTTCAAAACCTTTCTTTTTATTTCCTCTCTTGGAATTATTGCTTGCTTTCATTAAAGCGTTGCTGATGAGCTGCTGGATCTATAGCAGCTGGAAGAGGAGGAAAATCATTATAGTCAACTTCTGAATCTGTAGTTTGCCCGTAACCTTCAGAAGATGCAAATGAAACTGAAAGTTGTTTTTTATTTGATTTTTTCTGTTTAGTTAAAGGGCCAAATAAAGATTTGCGTTTCCAAAGAAACGCGCGACCATTATCATAATCTTTAATGTCCCTTTTAATTTTTGTTGATTTATATTGTATTTGTTCATTTTCATATTTATTCAGATTATCTTTTAAACCAACAAAAATGTCATTAACCTTGACTGAGCCTATATCTGATAGTAACCTAGAATGAAAAGAATGCAGTTGTTTTTGTAGTTTTTGTAATAGTAATTGTTCTCTGTCCACAAGTATCTTTACCCATTCCATTGCGCAGTTGTGAGCCGCCGCAAGCCAGCGGTCTTTAAATATTAAATCATCTTTATCAGCATTGTCAAATGGTGTTGCGGGGCTTTTAAAAGCTCTTAAACCCCGAGGAGAAATGTCAAGTTCTACATATCTGTTAAGACCCAGTAAATTGAAAACAAGCAATATTCTGCACAAATCCAAGTAAATAAGTGCTAATCAATCAGTCAATCAATCAATCAATCAAAGTCAATGAAAGATGCACCTCCTGTGGTGGTACTAGTGATCTGGTGATGGCAGTAGCACTTTGCAGGTCTTTGGTTTTGAAGGATCAGACATGGGGGCATTACACATGACAGGAAAATATCTGAATATGCCCGTTCAAGTGTGAGAGGTAGAAAAAAATGCTGTGATGACAGGTGTCTGAAAGAAGTACCAAAGTACATGCTTACACTTATCAAGGGTATCAGAACTTGTTAGAGATTTGGGATGCATGGCTAGGCTTAAAAAGGCCCTTGTGGTCGTTAGCCTAGTAAACACCTATGAATCTATGAACCTATGAAACAAAGTATATATTCAATGAACAGAGCCGCCAGACTGCAACATGCCCTGTCCTCTCTATGGATTCAGTCTACCTTTGCTGTGTGTCACATTCTTCAGCCAGTGTTTAGCCCAGGACACTGCCCAATGCCTCTGTTTACTAAGTTGCATATTAATCTTTTGTTTGAAACTGTGTAAAATATCTTCCTGAACTCCATGCTCACTATAAACAATACCTATATTTTTATTACTTGTTGATTTGTCAAAGAAACTATAAAATTTGTCTGACTTAACCTTTCTTCTGTGTATCCATGCTGCACTGCTTTCAGTACCACAATGATCTCAAAGGGTGCACATCTTATTTCATTTAAACGGTATTTGATCATTTTTTTAACTAATGATGCAAAACTCTTATCTGTAGAGTTCTCCATCTTCTTTCCCCACTTTTTTATGAAGTGGAATTTTAACTATTTTGGAGTCCATAATTGCTGCTTAATATTCCAAGATTTGTTAGACACTGGTCACAGGTGCTGTCTGTTCTACTTCTTGCTGTTTACAGAATTATGGGATGAAATTCTCCCCCTGGATTCATGAAGCTTGCGCCATGCATAGGCATAGCATAGGCGGTATAATGCCAAATATGTCCACCGAGCGATTCAGGTACGAACCAATTCCATGTGCACTACCAGCATATGCCAGATCTATGCAGCCCTCGGCATATGTATGCAAATCACCCCATGCGCATTGTCGCACCATGCTAATGAAGGCATACAGCGATTCACAAAGTGGTGCAGGCGTAGCGCAAGGCCATGAAAATGTAAACCAAAAAAACACGGTTTACATTTTACCAAACAAAACATCGGAGTTATGGAAGTGGACCAGACGCATGTATTACAAAGTTAACTTATGCCAATGGCCAAATACCCAGCCAATGGCAAAAGAAATGATGCACAACAACTAAAAAACAACATTTAATGTCATGGCCACAGAAATGCACAGTACAACCGCAGGGCATGTGTGCGCAAACAGGAATACAAAGGAAATATATACAAATGGCAGAAAATTGCAATGTGAGACAAAGCATGGTTTCACCATAATGAGCAATGGAAGGCATGGTACACCACAAACAAGGTGCAAGGGTTGCTAAGGGCCTGTGACAGTGTTCGGTGCTGTAACTATGAATTAGTAGTCAATGCCATGCAAATGAGGCAGGTAATACTGAATTGCAAACGTCTCGCTGGATTAAGGATATACCAGACAGCGCAGCGCTATAACACCGAGAAGTGTATCAGAGGTGATACATGATATCAGCAGAGGGGTGTGCCACCGTATCAGTAAGCACATTGGAGCTATGTAAATTAGGCCTGGCCATTGCTAAGCAAAGCTGCAGGACAGGGGTGGGGAGAAAGGTATAGGACTGTTTAGCTGAGAGCACACATGGTGCCCGAAAGCGCATGTGTACTGGGATGAAAAAGTGCCCAAAACCCGGGAAGTGGATGCACGTGCCGTGAACAATAGCATAAACAGGAAGGGCAGGGGAAGAAAATAAAGAAATGCTGAAGCAGGGTAATTGGCGTACTAATGAGCAATTAACACCAATCAACTCACGGCAGCCAATCGACGGCAGAAGACAAGCCTGCGTGCAGAAACCTGCCAAACAGGATAGGGGAGGCAGAGGATTGCAGAGAAAGGAGGGGAGGACTTGGAATGCATACATAGGAGAACTGTCATAGCAGAGCAAAGCAAACCCACAGTAGACCGGCAATAGAACACATTACGCAAGATAAGCCAGGTCTAGGAAAGTACAAATGAAAGCAGGCTGCTGGATGCATGCTAGCACATGGTAGGTGTAACGTGCACAAATGTAAACGGAAGGGCAGGAGGTAATTCACGACAGCCAAATGTAATGCAACACCAAAGGCAGCACAATAGTGGTTCCGTTAATCAAACACACAGAAGATACCCTGTAGCCACGATCATACATACACACCCTATGACATCATCAGTGTTCATAGCAAAACAGTATAAAGTGTGAAAGCACCCAACACACACCTGTGTATTCCCAAACACTGCACCATATGTGTTAACAGATGGGGAACTTTTAAAATGTACATGTTGGGAGCTGCCATAGCTGTGATTCATCAGCATGTGTTACAGACCGGCGGTGTTGTGGAGGATGATGCCGACAACCACCGTAGGCCTTGGAGGAGGAGAAGAGTGTTCAGACCAAGGGTAACCTACCAGGGGCTACATGATCTGGAGATAATAGAGTGTTACAAGGTGGACAGGGACATCTTACAGCAAATAGTTGAGCTGTGCCAGCCACGCCTGAGCACCAGAAACAACAGAGGGGAACCTATCCCAGTGGACAGGAAGGTATGTGTAAGCTTGTGAATACTAGCCACAGGTACCTTTCAAAGGCCAACTGGAGATATAATGGGGATCTCACAGGCATCGGCATCCAGGGTACTACACCAGTTCCTGGATGCCATGTTACCACATGCCAATGAGCATATATACTTCCCCCGAACTCAGGAGGAGTTGGCCAGCAATATGCGCCACTTCCACCATGTGGCAAACTACCCTGAGGTACTGGGTGCGATAGACTGCATGCATATACAAATCAAGTCACCACCCAGTGAGTATGGTAGGCACTACATAAACCGCAAGGGATTCCACTCCAACTGCCAGGTCATGTGCAATGCCCAGGGCATTATCATGGATGTGCGTGCTGGCAGCCCTGGAAGCTACCACGACTCCCATATCTGGCATGCCTCACAGCTGTATCAGGTATTTGTCAAGGGGGACATCCCACAAGGCCACCTTGTGGGGGATGCTGGCTATGCACTGGAGCTATGGATGATGGCCCCCATCAGAAATGCACACACACCAATGCAAGAACGCCATAATGAGGCACACGCACAAATCAGAATCATCATAGAGCATGTGTTCGGGATGCTGAAATCACGGTTCTGGTGCTTGGACACATCTGGTGGAGCCTTGCAGTACTCTCCAGGCATGTGTGCCCATATCTTCATAGTATGTGCCATGCTACATGATATGATCCTGCGGAAACAGCTGCATCAGGGTCAAAATGGGGGAGGGCCTCACAGCCCACCGCAATTGCCAAGGCCAACACAGGCACAGAGGGATCCAGACCATGGACATACTGTGCCAGCCCCAGTAGGCAGATGGAGGCATGCCCAATATGCCTATGCCTTGGCAAAGAGGGAACGTGTAGCACATACCTTGACAGTGTAGGCTCCCACGGACTGACACCCCTCTCGACCTGCACACACAGTAAAATGGATGGCACACAAACACAACCACCTGTAAATTGTGATGTATAGGTGGCCCACTGTGGAATCCTACATAGGCAGCCCTCAAACATTGTACATGCAACAGCCATTGGAACATGGAAATATCAACACCTGAACAGTAGATGCACCTATATATATATATATATATATATATATATATATATATATATATATATATATATATATATATATATATATATACACATATATAATACCGATCGAAAGGGTGATAGTGTGAGATATGTCGATATAAAAGGAGTCGCTGACATCTGCAAATATATAGATAGGTCAACATCATTCAAAACACCTTTGAGGTACAAATAAATAGGATACTGCCAAGTATGGAACGTGTCACACACCGACACACGTAACCAGGAGGCTGAAAGACAGAAAGAACACAATACTGGAACAGTAGAACCGTGAGCAATATGACGATAGTAAGGACATGTAGTCACTGCTGCCGGCGGTGCAGTCCACGTGGGTACCGTGTACAACTGTGGTTGAAAGTGATGTAGCCTGTCTATGTGTGTGTTGAGGGTGCCATGTGTCTTTCCGTGTGACTGTAATGTGTGTGTGTGTGTGTGTGTGTGTGTGTGTGTGTGTGTGTGTGTGTGTCTGCATTGTGTGTCTGTAGGTGGCAACTCGGAGGTAGATGATAATGGTAGGTGCAGGTATAGCCAGCCGTAGGCATGCGGTAACCACCTGTCCCACATTGGGAGGGACAGCCCCTCCCTGGGCATGTGTGTCCTGACATGAAACATTACAAAGGGCAACTGTTCAAGAGTGTAGGGCATTAGTATGTCCCAAATATTATGCAATAGTTGTAGGAAATACTCATGCCTGTATGTAAGAAACGGAAATGTTACATGCAAATGGATACGTAGGCAAGGTCCAAGAACAATTGGTATGTAATGAGGATAAAAGTATGTGCCATCCTGTGTACTGACCGTGCCTATGTGTCAGCCTGTAAACACCACTGTGTCACCCACAAGTGTCTAACTATGGCCATATGAAAAGGTGGCAAGCCATGCCACAGAGGGTGTGACACCAACACCACTGCAATGACTGCAAATATCTGGGGCACACATACACGGGATAGCGGTCATTTAGAAATATCCCTGCTCATATTGCCGTACATCCAGAGGTATGGAAGTATCAATCTCACCTGCATACCATATAGAAACCAATTAACAATGGCCCAAAGTAAACACCCATAACAGAGGTGTAGTAAGTGATAGCACTGTAATTAGGGAAGGGACCCACGCACATATATATGGACTACGTAGAAATGCAAGCCCCACAAAACCGTATATGCTAAGTACACCCACCTACATCCCCCACACTGGAAACAATAGCAATATAGACGGTAATCACAGCACAAACTTCCAGTTAGTCAATTACATCTGCTGAACCATTAACATACCTTGTGAGAGACACATTTAAAGGCGTGATGCAAAATTTTATCCGTCGTATAACGGAACAAATGGTGATGTTACAGGTGTTTGCAATAGTCCGTTATCAGACGGGTGGGATGACAGGTACAGTCACAGGTAGAACCACATACACAAGCCAACACACACAATCCATGGGGGACATGACTCTGAAATACACTCAGCTCTACACATAGCAGTTGCAATTACACACAACAAAACTCAATACAGGCCGTCTCCCTGAAGGCAGGGCAAATGGCCAACACCCAAGTGGAGAATTCAATTATACACCACTGTTGACGCGTAATTGGTGAATGGAGTAGCTGCACAGCTGAAGTGCACGTAATTAGTCACACCGGCACACCAATTGGCGGCAGTAAACCACATGTTGCAGGTATCGACGTATATAAGGATGACTTGCCAGATATTCAAATGTATGCTCATACCGAAAAAAAGTGCAAAGAGTGATACAGAACAGCAAGATAAAGAAGAAGAAATTACGTATGTATATAAGTATTTTATTTAAGTATACAG